>NC_060272.1:26655347-26995109 GCF_021613505.1 Equus quagga
ATGAAATAGTCTATGACTCAGTAGATATTTACTTAATATCTGAATATGTGATGGAATTTGGTCTGAGAACCATTTTCATTATATCTTGATAAAAAGCTTGTAGGGGCGTATTAAATTTCATCCATTTCAAATAATTTTAATTATCTACCAATAAAAGATACAAAAAGTTTTCATGCCAAATTGGCTCAGTTTAGTTTACAACATTTAATCAGAGAAAATGAAGTTGAGTAAAAACGATTTACAAAAAGGAGGTAAGAATTCCAGGCCCGAGGAGGAGTACATGTATAAGGAAAATTTATAATCAGATAAATAATCCGAGTCCACAGGGAAAAATTTGCTCCATCTTTTGGTAGGTTGGATGAATGGAAACTTTTTTTCAGTTTTTAATTAATCTAATTTAGAATTAGATTAGGAAAGTTTATTTTTCTGTCACTAGCTAAGATTGGGAAAGCTAGATTCTTTCACTAAAAGACAAGAGTCTTGAATAAAAGTTATAGATGTGTGTAATTAGAAATGTTAAGCTAAGCATGCCATAATGACAGGAAAATGGAGTATTTGAAAGCTTGGTGCATGATGCTCATTTATTTTTCCTAATCACAGGAATCATTTGAAGGGTAAGTCATCTGTTGTTCAGGCAAGAAGATCAGAAAATTGCCCCCCTGTTAAGATGTTTTCGCTGTATTCTCAGAAACAGAGAAATATAGAAATCTGTCTTTTAGTAGGGAAAAAAAAAAATCTAGAAAAGAGGAAGTAGTGGAAAATTATCTTCAAGGATGTTTAAAGAGAAAGATTCCTACAAAGAAGTGGCAATGTGTGGGGCTGGCTCTGTGGCCGAGTGGTTAAGTTCGCACACTCGGCTGCAGCGGCCCAGGGTTCGGATCCTGGGTGCGGACATGGCACTGCTCGTCAGGCCACGTTGAGGCGGCGTCCCACATCTCACAACTAGAACTTGCAACTAAGATATACAACTATGTATGGGGGGGGGTGCGGGGGTTTGGGAAATAAAGCAGGAAAAAAAAAAAAAGATTGGCAACAGTTGTTAGCCCAGGTGCCAATCTAAAAAAAAAGAAGAAGAAGAAGAAGATTGGCAACAGTTGTTAGCCTAGGTGCCAATCTAAAAAAAAAAAAAAAAAAAAGAAGTGGCAATGTAATGAGAGTAATTTCTTCGTGCTTCCTTAAATGTGCTACCCATTGTCATAACCTCAGATAATTCTGATCTCTTTTTTCCAAGCTTCTTGAAATGACAGGGCAAAACACAAGGATTCCATGATTAGATTTCAAAGCAGTAGGTTTTTTTTTTCCATCTAAGGAGTCAATCTCAATATTTCCTTGAAAAGAGGAAACACGAGCTGAGATGAGAAAATACAAACACAATCAAAATATGAACAAATTGTGAGGAAGAATTAAGAGACTACTTTATGGACCTTAAATCCACTATGAGAAATATCTGACATATATTAACAGTCATTAGGAATGAATTAGGAGAGAAAAAAACTAATACACTGGCGAGCATATGCCTCTTATTTTATATTACACTCTACAGATTTAGTCATAATCTACTATACATAGTCACCACCCCCCCCCAGAGTCTTGTAATAGTTTATGTCAAAATCCTTTAATACTAAGAAAATTCCCACCATAGTCCATACTCATCATACCATTCAATGCAGTTTCCACTTTCCCTATTCTCACTTATTTTTTTTTTAAAGTTTCACTACATATTTTGCCTAATCATACAGTTTTATATTTTCACATTCTCATATAAATTAAATCTCAGAAAAAAATATACACCTTTAAGTAGCCTTGTTTACACTTTTAAATACATGTGGATTTTCCAACCTATATAAAATTGATAGTTTTTAACTTGATTGCTTATTACATCAGTTCTAGTCAAAAGATGAAATCTATTCTTTAACTCCACATTATTTATTTTTTCTACTATCAAATTATAATTTTGGTCTATTTTGTCCCAAAGATATAATCCAGTTTTACCTTATATAGATTTTTTTCCATAACTTTCTTATTTCAGGATGCTCTTATATCTGTACTGAGTTTCGTCATTGTTGTTATATTATAAATTGAGCATAGCTGTGTGACCATGAAAGTAAAATTCATATAATCTCTTAGAACTACAACTGTCTTATCTGAAATGTAGTGAAACTCATGACTAGCCACAGAGCGTGCACTTCGATCACTGTTTTATATCTATGAAAAGAGTTCTAACCTTGCTTGAATTCTTATTAGGCCACAGACACACTGTTTTAGTTAGATTTTCCATCCCCATGGTTAGTGCATAACATGCTCTGGCAGTGAGGTGCTGCTTAGGAACAGGGAAAAGAAAAACGGATTGAAAACTGAATGTCTATCCATTGTGATATCTGTGTTTTCACCTTTCATTTTTGTTTGGTGGTCATTACATATACAGTGAATTCCATTGTATTTCCACCGTATAATGGAAAAATCGTCTGCATCACAAATATTTTGTGGGCATTAAGAAATACTTTGCCTACAATTGAATATGATTAATATAACACTAGCTCTTATGTAGCACTTACTAAATGCTGAAGACTGTACTAAATTTATGTTTCAAATATGAGGAAGATGTAATTATTTTACCCACTTTTACATTTGAGAAATCTAAAGCAACAGGAGGTGTTGAGAGTTTCCCACAGCCACCCAAACTGGAAGGAACAGGGATTTGTAGTTCCGATTCTCTGAATGCAGAACATCCCACCTCCCTCTAAATTCCAGGAATTGCAGGAATTACTGGGATTCAGTTCCAGACTCTAGCTTTTAAATAATGAGTAAATTGTGAGTTCTGAAGAAGTAAAAAACAATCTGAAACCAAAAGACTGAAAAATCTGCTCAGTACAGAGACAGTGAAAATCAGCCCTGCAATTAATCAGGCTGTGATAACAGACATTGTAAAGCCAGCTGCAAAGTTAACAGGAAATAATACTTCTCTTCTCGAAGCTGTATAGTGTCAAATGACTTCCCTGCTGTGAAAGATTACTCTAACCCTCCTTTGCTCTTCTCACCTTGTGAATCAAGGTCAGTGCGATGCTCAATCGTTAGCCTCCAAAGTCTCATGACAGCAACCAGTCCTGAGCTCAAAGCTACTTCTCTTCCCTTCGCCATAGAAACGGCGATCAATCCAGAGCTGATCCTTCCTGTCCTAGACCCTCCTTAGAATCAATCACAACAAGCCCCAAACTTGCCAGAAACCATTCCTACCCCCGCAGCCGCACATACTCTCACCATAGACCTGTGGTATGCAGTTTCCCTTGATGCATTGAGTCAATAAGCCCATTTGGCTAGACTGCACGTTTGTCTCTGGTGGTCTTTATCAGACGGGCTGTAGTAGTCCAGAGTTATATAACTTGATGACTAATGCACAGCCATGTCATAAATATAATGGTTCTTTGGGTTATGTTTTCTTTTCTCAAATTTTCTTCATCTCCCTGAGGTTTCATACATCCTGGATTCCCTTTGGTTTTCTGATCCATGCCTTAAAATCTACTAAGTATTGGTGTTTGCTAAAAAATCCATCGTGGTTCTTGTAGCACCAGAATTTCTCTGTTGGTAAGTATGAACAAGTTACTTAATGCCATTAATGTGCAGTTGCTTATCTGTAAAAGGATAATAATAGTCCATTTCAGGACTTTGTGAGAATTAAAGTGAAATAGTGCATCTAAATTGACTATCAGAGCCTAAATTATGATAATCAGTGAGTAAATGTTAATCATTATTACTGTTTAAATATAACATTTTTACTCTTAATTGTTCCAAAACTGCGCCACCCAGTGACCCCCTTGGCATCATTTTTTAAAGTCCTCTTCCTTTTGGTATGCACACATCTAGCCCTCTGCTTTTAAATTGCGCGTAGTTCTGGGTGTTCATCCACCACAATTTTGTCTCAATTTCCCTATGTTAAACTTAAAAGAGAAATGCTAGCCTTGTAGTTGTGCTGATTTGAGATAACATATCTAAAACTTTATCATTCTTCATGATCTACTAAAGATAGCAAATGATAGCCAGTGTGAACTCCAGATGGGGTGGTAGATAGACAACAAATTAGGATCATCTTTCAACTCTACCACTTACTACCTGTGTGAACTTGAACTAATTAAACTTATTAGAGCTTCTGTATCCCCTTCCGTTAAAAATGTGTGAGACCTACTTTCAGAGTTATTTGAGGATTAGAGACAATGACCATAACTGCTGATGATTGTACATGACATACAATTTATGTTTAATGTCAATTTTAAGACAGTGAGAGTCTTGAGTGTTAAAGTTATGTGTCATTTTAGCTTCCCAGTGGCTAGAATAATGCATGAAACAGAGTATGAAATAAAAAATTTGATGACTCAATTAATGGAAATAGAGAATAGTTTCCAAAATATTGAGCTGATAAGATAACACATGATACAAAAAGACAACGTGTTTAGTCGATGACATTTATTCAGTTCAAAATATGTGTCAGGGACTTTGCCAACTGTTTTACATGCAATATCTCATTTAATCCTCATTTCACCTCAACCCTCTGTGGTGGATGCTATTATTACCTTCTTTTTACAACTGAGAAAACTAAAATCTAGAGGGTGAAATAATTTTCCTCAAATCATAGTCCTGTGTGATTCAAATTAAGCTGCTTGAAACAGACAACCCACACTCTACTCCATATGACCTGCTGCTTGTCTTTTGAAAAATTAATCTTGTGTGGTTGATATAATCTGGTTGAAGGGAGATCAACTTCATTGTAGTATGCGATTACATAGACTCACAATACTTCTACACATGGATAAAATGGGCCAAGCTTTTAAATCCCAATCACATTTAGCACTGATACAACTCCTACACGGGTGTAAGGGAAGAAAGGGTCCCTGAGTAGAAGGCCAAGCATGAGTATCCAGGTTAAGAAGTTTGGATTGCATCTTGTTAGTGGGAAGTCATTAAAGTCTTTTAAGGAAAGAGTGCAATGATAAAATTTGGCCTCTTATAAAAATAATTCTGAACTTTGTCAAGAGAATGGATTGAAAGAATAAAGGACTGAGTTTTAGGTGTTCAGTTAGAAAGTTATCTCAGAGATTCAGACAGGAAATTGAAGTCAGTCACTGACGTGAAGAAAGACATGGATAAATTTTATAAAAAAACACATTTGGTAAATAGTGTTGCTATGAATTAAGCAGTCAATAAAAACAAAGAGAAGCTTTAAGGAAAAGTACTATCATGAACACATTAACTTTGAGGTGTCTATGTGATATCCTATGAGGAGAAAGTATGTGGGAAGTTAGCTATACTGAAATTCAGCTCAAAGTAAAGTTCTGAATAGATGTTTAGTTTTTAGTATTCAGCTATGTGTAAGCTGCTGGAAACTGTAGCGGTGGTAAGGCCAATCTAAGACGATGTATAGGGCATGGAACTTTCGTCAGTTCTCTGAAATCTACAGGGGCGAGCATGAGGATCTGTGCACAGGCTTCATAGGTATAATTTCCCATAGCGGATTCCTTCTTGTTATTTGAAAACTCTTAGACTCTCTTTTTTTTTCTGTATTTTCAGGAAAGAAGTTTTAAAACTTTGCAGGTATTTTTTATTATAAAAGTAAGCATGCTCCCTATATAAAAAAATATTTGAGACAATACAGAAGAATATAAAATATAGCATAAGATACTGTATTCTCTCTGCCCTGCTGTCTTCCTCTGAATCCAATTCTCTTGGGACAAGAATTGTTAACACTCTGATGTATAGCCCTATGCATCTATTTTTAATACACTATTTCTCTCCAAACAAATTGAAGTGTCATGAAATGCTGTGGTACAAGATCAAAAAGAGCATTAACATTACCATCTCATTACGTCCAAGCTACTTTCACCCTGAATTAAAAAAATATAAGCTGCCATTTTGATTATGGTGACATTTTGTTTAGGAACTTCTCTTTATTTTTACATTGGACTTACTTAAAAGTGAAGAAGGAAGGAAGAAAGGAAAAAAGGAAGACAGAAGTTGCTCATCTTTGGATTTAGTTTCTATGCAAAATATAATGCTGTAAAAAAGCTGCAGTAATCCATTTGGGCCAGAGGTTTAGCAGTGTAAGCACGGAGCCAGTAGGATTGAAGTAGCGCTTTATAACTGTCCATCCTGAAAACACGTACGAAAAATAAGCTCAATTTGAACAAGCCTGGAAACTAATTAAATCTTGGATTTGCCCCAGTCCTTGCCTTAAAGCATCTTATAAAAAATCTACACATGATTTTGCAAAATTTGGTGAAGCTATTTGTTTTGAAAGTGGTTGAGTCAAGTTGTGTCTTGGAAGAAAGAAATACAATAGATGAGATGTCATTTGACACATGACATTCTACCACCCAACACCCCCAAAAGGACGTTTATTCTGATATTTTGAAAGCAGTCAGGGAGAAATAGACCATAGTTTCTTTCCTTTTGACATACAGCTGGATAAAAATGCTCATATCACTCTTTGTGGCTAGCTTCTGGACTTACACAATTACATGTTATCTCATACCATTTTATTAATTTAAAAGGTGTCAAAGATTGTGTAGGGGAGGAAGACATTTCCTCTTCCCAAATGGGTGTTCGTCTGGCGGGAGAACAAATTAAATTCACATCAGACAGAATAGCAAGAGAAAATTAAACAAGGCTTTATGAGGAGCCATGGCCCAGGGCCTTTCATCCCGAAGGAAGAAAGGGCACCCAAGAAGTGGGGTGTACATAGTGGTTATATACCCCCAAACAGGGTGTTTCACATGTGATTGAGATGTCCCTTTTACAATAGTCACGAGGCCGCTCTGTCAGCACAGAACTCGATGGAAACGACAGATAGGTCTGCTGTCCCAGTGAATGCCACGGGGTGGCAGGTGTGTTACCTCCGGCTGGGGGGTCACAGATGAGCACTGCAATCAGTTCCCAGCCTAAAGAAAGATGCTTAATCTTTAAGGAGATGCCAACGTTGGGAGGGGGAGGGAAGTCAGTTACAGGAGGTTACCAGAGAAGCACAATAAAATGCAGATTTTATGTCCTTGCCTTTGGTATTGATTAAGAGTTTCTAGAGAGAAGGTCATCTCCTTTCTTCTTCCTGGTACAGAGAGGGAGGCACCTTTTACAGATAGAGATTTACCTTACAAATGTAAATGTGTCCTAAGGAAGGGCAAGTTCCATTCCTCAGAGCCTCCTTCCCTGTCCCAGTTTATCAAAAGCAATCAGCCTCAAATAATCCTGATGCCAAAGAGACATATCTTGGGGTGGCCAATTTCAGGTCCCCACAATTGGAATGAGTCAAAGTTTCTTTGAGAAGTACATTGTCAGATGAAATGAATTGGAGTATTTTGTGCGTAGGTAGGCACCTGTAGTATTTATTAACATATCTGATTCTAGCTCTGGAGACGAGAGTAGCACCACACATCAATAAAACCATAGTTTGCTATACTTATCATAACTGAAATATGTCATAAAACTTCACTTAACACCACTGGAATATGTCTTGTGTACGACGTTGAATATCATCAGCTCATTAGAGCCAAGACTTTGAATTATTTTCTTTATCAAGGATGTTGCTTTTACAAAATGAGAGCAAAATACATCATTTTTGTCTATGTGTAGAAATTTCCTAGATTTCTAGAGTAAAAGTCTTAAAGAATTTGACTGAACTTCAAGTCTAAATTTTTATCTTTTATTTTGAGAAGAAAAAGAAATCCCTTCTTAGAACAATTTGGCCAGAATAAGTTTTTTTTATGGCAAGGTTTAATTAGAAGATTGTGTGAAGCAGAATAAACTGGAGGCCTTGGTAAAACACAGACTTTTGGGTTCCACTCCCAGAATTTCTGCTTCAATAAGTCTAGGGTGAGACCCAAGAATTAGCTCTTTGATATCACTGACATGGGCAATGTTTTGATTAGATGAATAATTTATTCTTTATTTAAGACTCTGCATTTGGGGTTATAGATTGTGCTGATAAACTGTGAGCTCTTTTGACTGAAAAGCAATTCTGGAAGAGGAGATTACATAAACTACATGAATTTTATTATGTTATGGACATATGCTAGGTTTAAAGGTGATACAGTCTTATCAATTACTTTGGCAAGCAGAGGATTGCAGATACCTGAAAATGCTTTCCACTTTTTTTAAAGTTACATTAAAATCAAAATGTGGAGTTTCATAGAAAAAAGGCAGACTTTGCCTTTGGTGGCCTCACCATTGACCTGAGGACAAGAGCAACATGACAAGTTAAAGCAACATGGCTTTAACTTGAAGAGTCTTGCTGAATTCTAAAAATAGTATTAAGCTCAATTGCAAAGTGAACTGAGAGAGCTCTCTCTGATCACATTTGCTCCCTAATATGTTTGTAAACAATGTTTTCAGCATGATGATAAAAATGAGAGTTTTTATGATTAAAAAGATGATATGCATACTGTCATTCAACTCTTTGTTCAAGACACATAAATACAATCTCACTGAAACAATTTTGAAAAAAATTAAATCATAATTTTTATTTGTCAATTTGGACTTTCTGGGTTTTTTTCATCAACTTCTTATTCACATTCCATTTAAACAAGATCAGGAGAAAAATACTTATTTGTTTAGTTAATTCTTTGTATATATATTTTAATAATCTATTCATAGCTGATAGAGACTTAAAAACTTGAAATAGGAACAATCATATCCATTTCATTTTTCCAATGCTCCTTTCAGTCTCCTCAATTCCCTCAAAGACAATCAGTCCAAAAGTCATTCTTTGGCTCTTGCCCCTTTCTTCCCACCTCAGAATTTTTCCACAAAATCCTCAGATGTTTATGGTGTCTAGCTCCTATATGCCAGATAGGTACCGAACTGCTCGTCATGCCCTTGCTCATCAGTATTCCTCGTGTGCTATGAAGTCACTACTAAAGACTGTTCCTACATAGCCAGAGGTTTTATCCCTTCTGAGGTGACTTGTTGACTAGATCTCGGCATGGAATGCAGTGTTTCTTCACAGAATGATGATGCTACTTCCTCAGTAGCATGGTTGCCCCATGCTTGGCATCTTATGGTTCCAGCCCTTGACCCTCACTGATTTTAGTTCACATACTCTTCTCAAGGTAGAAGATGGCTGCAAAAGTACTGGGTAAGACTGGTTCTAGCAATTTCCATTCCAGGAATCAGAACCCCTTGCTGACCTTCCCAGGGATAAAGTAGCATCTCTACCAATGCCTAAAAATATAAATGATCTTACTTTTTTTGCTTGGGAAATCAACAACCTGTATCTTCCTATCTAATCTCCTCAGAGATTTCCATCTAACATCCTGCCCTTGTACAGGAGATTAGCTTTACTGATCCAAAGGTGATTTTCATGCTGGCTTCTTGTCATAAGGTGCTTTATTCATTAAAAACAAAAAAGTGAAAAGAAAGTATATATTGGGTAGACAGATATAATAAAATAAATTTAAACGCAATCCTTAAATGCATGTGTTCATGTGCGTTTTTAAAGGAGAGGGTACTCCTATACTATTGTTCTAAGTTTTTGAACAAGATCTATGACGAAACAAATTTATAACCGGTTGGTTGGATGGATGTAACTTAGGAAGAGAACATGTAGTGGTAATTTTTAGAAAGGAGTCAGCACAGGGGACAGCAAGGGTGTGTGAGAGACACAGGAAGAGAAGAGAAACTGACACTGTGGAAGTCAGCAAAGAGGAGAGCTGAGTGCTGAGGAATCCAGTTAGATGAACTCGGTGATAACTGCTGTTGAGAGCATTTCTGGAATATTGTTATTAAGGTTGTCACTTTCAGTGTGAGTTACCTCTGGCAACATTGTCAATGAATCCAGCCTGTGGGAAGAACCTCCGGGACCAGCAGTGGAGGGGGTGGCAACTTAAAGGAAGCAGTAGGATGTGCAGAAACTCTCACTGGCTCCCCATGGCTAATAAATCATTGAGAGCCCAGCCTGACCATTCAGGCACATTTATCTGGCCTTATTCCGCCGTGTCACTTCCACGCATCCTCATTTATCATGTGCTGGTACTGCACCACACCAATGCTTCTCAGATTATTTGTGGTTAAAAAAGGGGGAATTTCTTCTCCCCAAATCTATTGTGAACCAATCTTTTTACAAAATGCAATTAAGATAAATTAGAAAAATGAAATTATAAAAAATACATATAAAATGAAAACATTATTTATTGTTAGAATTCCAAAAGTTTCCAAACTGTACAATTCCATTTACAGAACATTTTTGAGAGGACCAAATTACCAAAGTGGAGAATAAATTAGTGGTTGCCAGGGGTTAAAGAGAGGACACAGGAGAAAGAGGGAAATGGGTGCGGATATAAAATGAGTGCTGACAGCATGTGGGAACATCGTGCAATGGACACGTTCTATATTTTGACGACCAATTTCAATATCCTGGTTATGATACGGTATTGTAGGTTTTCAAGTTATTATTGGATGGGGATTTGGGTGATGTGTATGTAAGGAGGTCTCACTAAATTATTTCTTACAACTGCATGTAAATATATAATTGTCACAAATAAAAAGTTTATTTGGTAAAAAAATAGACAACAATGCACTGTCAAAGTGCTGTGAAGGTTTTTAAATGCTTACTCTCATTTTCCATTTTTATCTCATTGAATGGTAACATCTGGTGGATTTCCACTGGTCTACAGGACACTCTTGGAGTAGCATTAACCAACATTTCTTTCTATTTTTTCTATGTTTCAGTTCAAATTCCTTCTGTACACCCTTCTGCTAACTATTCTTCTGAAAACAGACTGTTCTTTTATGCTGCTCTAACTTTTCAGCCTCATTACCTACCTCCTTATATCAAACCATCCTCAGTGTAGGATAGACCTTTGCTTTTCTCTCCTTTACTTAACTGTTGCTCCTGCTTAGATGCTTCTCCTCTAAATCATCTCTGCTTTCCCAAATCCACCCTTCTTTACACACCAGGATGACTGTTTTATAAAATTTGTCTAGGTTCCACCACTCAGAATTACTATCTCCTGTTGCAGTTTTCTGTTTCTAGCATCTATAACAAAATATTTTAAAATAACTACCCATGCATTTTCCTTTCTCATCACTTTAACAAAAAGGTACGGAGAACGCTACATCTAGGAGTCACACAGTAACTGCCAAAATAGGTTAAACCAAATAGGAAGAAATGTTAGTATCTAATTGGTGCCTGAGGAGGTCCGTGCCTGGTTGAACATGTTCCCTAAAGTCAGTATGGGAAGCAGTAACTGACGACTCCCGTTCAGGGGTCCTTTTGAATGTCTTGTATTTCAAATTAATTCTTCCTTGATAGTTCAGATGACAGAAGAGCAAATTCTTGTTAAGGATCACGGTGGGGCTGGAATTCTAGAAACTAAGCGCTTGGGGGGCTTGAGACCACTATAGTGACTCGAAAGCAATTGAATATCTTAGCCTTTGCAATTCTGGTTGAATATATCACTCAGGAAAAACATGCCACATTAATCTAGGGAGCCAAAGAAAACAGAAAGTTGGTGAGGAAAGCAATTATAATGAAAAATCCAACTGCTGATTAGGCAGCTTGATTTCTTATTTCCATTATGTATGCATGCATACAATCAATATGATAACTGTAGTGATATAATTGAAAACAATATCACAATCACTACTTTAGCAAATGCTTTTTATTGATTTTAGTGTTTAGTCACATGTAATCCAATAGCTTTTCTATTTCCATGAAATTTATGGGTTCTTTTCACCTATTTATATTTACAAAATGTTTACTAAAAGTAGTAATCTGAAGGATTAGAGCTTCAGTGGTGAAAACATGTTACAACTTGGCTCCGTTTACTGCGTTCCATTTAACGGAGCTCAGATTTCCATTTTTGTGAATAGTGAGCACTGCTGGACTAAAGGCTGCTCAAGTTGTGCTTCATCTTCTATAAGAAGTTTAGCCCTCCATGAAGATATATAATTAAACTGGGCACTGCAATCTGATTAGCTGTCAAATATAAATGAGCCACGCTGCTACCTTCAAATGCTAGTATTTCCTGTGCCTACAACGAATTAAAACACTTCAGTCCTGGACGCAAAAGTGATAATAAAATATCTATTCAGTAGCACATATTTATTGAATGCCTGCTGTGTGCCAAGCATTCTTGTATTTGAAGTGTTGTTGTCAGACAAATTTTACATAATTTTTCCAACTGATTTTCAGAACAGCTCCCTAATCTATAGAAGCAGAAATATTGGTCTTAATTTACAGTTGAGGAAACATTGCTTCAGAGAGCAAAAGTGATTTCATGGGGATCACATGGTTCTAAATGGTATAGTTATGAACAAAACTTAGGACTTCTGACTCATCATCATTTAGTCCTTTCACATACATGTTTTGTTTCCAAGAAGAAGATTCTCTGTGCATGACAATGGAGGTCTGGTATCCTTTGTGTGAACGTCTTTATCATCAAACTGCTTATAACTATAGAAAATCTATCTTTCCACTCCGAAAATATTAGCTCTGTGGGAGTCTAGTGAGAGTCATGTGTCACAGATCTTTAAAATGAAATAAATAGAAGTTGCAAACATTGCTGTAAAGAAGAGCTCACTTGAATCTACAACAAAAGGATTTTTAATGATAGCAATAGTTATGTTTTCACTCAATCAGCAATGTTTCTCAGTATTAGCTCAAAAAATGTCTACCAAGATAAGTATATTATTGCGTATCTATCAAATGTACACACATTTCTTTGTAATTAACTCTTCAAATGTGTCTCATGTAAGTTTCATTTTACAGCTAAGAATATCAAGGCTAAGAAAAGGTACCAGGCTGAACAAGTGAATTATTGCAAAGTCCATGTGTTTGCCACCAGATCACTGTCCTTTAATAAAGGCAGATAAACTCTCCTGGAATATAAGCTACAATATGGAAGAAATTTTGTCTGTTCTGTTCATTTTTGTATCTTCAACCCTAGTACCCGGCACATGGTATGCAGTCAATAAATATTTGTTGAATGCATGAAGTGCTTTGAAAAGAAGTCTGTTTTCATCTTGATCCTTACCTGATTGCACGTATGTCTGTGATGTTAGAGGTAGTTGTCTCAGAATGGTAATTTATTTAAGTTTAATATGTAGCTAAGTGAAGCTAAAGCAGCATAATAATGATCCTGCGACACTCAGTTAGTTCACATTGTACCTCAGATACAGTTAGCACCTGCTGTTCCAACAGCCATCTTTAAATAGAAGAATGAACATCGACCAGTGGCACTGACAGAACTGAAAGCATACAATCCATTCACCACAGATCAGGACTTTACAGCTATGCAAAACAAAGGACAGCACATATCAAAGCTTCTGGTCTAGTGCTGGACATAGACGATGCACAATAAACATTACGTGAATCTCCATTTGATTTTGTATTTCTATAAACAACTGTTGTGTGTAGAATATAACATAGTCTTATCTAATTCACAGGAAGGGAAGACTAAAACTCCTAATGACTTCATATGTATATTTCATAATATTTAAGAGATCTCTTTAATATAGTTGTTAAGCTACCAGAATTTGAGGATAGGAAGATCTTGGCTCTAAGCTTG
Organism: Equus quagga; assembly: GCF_021613505.1. Taxonomy (NCBI): domain Eukaryota; kingdom Metazoa; phylum Chordata; class Mammalia; order Perissodactyla; family Equidae; genus Equus; species Equus quagga. The sequence continues at coordinate 26,668,895 of NC_060272.1, forward strand.
ACTTTGTCAATTACCAGCTTCCTAAGTTTGGCAAGTTACTCAATCTTTCCAAACTTCAATTTCTTTATCTTCAAAGTGAGGATAATAATAGTAACAACTTCCTAAGGTGGTAATGCATGATAACTGAGATACCTGCCCTGGGAGGCCACAGGGAGTGTTAGATCCGTGCAAAGAGGGCAGGTCACAAGCTGCAATGATGGCTCAGGTGATTCTACTTTTGTAACTCAGATACCAGTGAGGGCCACTTTGCTCCTGTTCATCTCTATATGATATTGGCTTGACTCCAAGTTCCTCTTCAAGGTTCTCCAGGATTCTGAAGGATCACATTTCTATGGTGACCTCTACGTCTAGATGCTGCTCCCATGCCTTTTTTTTTTCAGATCAGCAAAAAAGGCATGCTTTTATTGACTGAGATGAGAAAATGAGGCTCTTTCGAAAATTCTACCCACTTCCAAATATGTTTACACACCAGATATCAATTTAAAGACTTTACTGAAGATCTTGCAGTCAAGGGAAAGGAATCACATAAGACAGCAAAACAAAGTCAAATTTTATGTTAGATAGTCTTGTTTCTATTTTTTTTATTTTTATTTTTTAGCTACCAAACCATTTGGGTTCTCCTGGCCTTTCACATCACATGGTTACCTAGTCTCTCAAGATCTCACCCGCCCGTCCTCCTCTCTTCTGTACTCTCTTCTCCCCGCCCCCAATAAAACAATTCTCATTATTCAAGCAAAGCAGGTTTGCTAGTTATCTATTCATTTCAGCAAAGATTTCTGTTGTGGTCATGGTTTTAGGGCCTCACATTTTACCCCATGGAACTTAAGAAGAAACCACCCTTCCAAATAAATGGCAGTTTTTTTCCAAAGAGGAATATTATACAAATGTTACAATAATATATTTCTTGTTTCATTACACTCAAGACAAGCTGCCAATACCTCTTGCCACAGGAAGGACTGGATGTCTCCTATTTGCTTGCTTATTGCTTCTACTGCGCTATATTTACTCCAGCTACCTCTACTAATTGACCATATGAGATACTGACTCTATATTTCATACCAGACCATTCTACCATACCAAAGTTGTTTTCTACTAGTCATGATTATTTCCCTCCTCCAAATGAGTCAGGATTAAGTTGAAAGTATGTGTATGCTGTGTGTGTCTTCTGTAGGCTCCTGAATTATCCTCATAGTGCTGTGTATGTTTCCAATGATCCAATCCTTCTAAAGGTGCTCTCCACCTCCTATAAATGTACCTTTTCTTTAAGTATGCCTGGCCTCAGCACTCACTGCCATGTTCTTCTCCTTTCGGTGTTGTATTCCAATTTTATGGTAAATCTTTTCATTCTTTGAAGACGTTAACACTTTGTCTCTGTTCATTTCCCCCTTGTAATTCCTGATTTCCTAGGAGCAGCTTCCATGTGAACACACAATTAGCAATCTGAGACATTCCCTTGGTTGGTCTAAGGATCATTTTTTTCATCAATCTAAACAGAAGCTTCTCTAAAATCACTAATGAAAACATGCCATATTCCCCTCTCTTACCTATAATCCAATTCCTGTAATCCAATTGTTCATGAACTCATTGGGATTGCCAGTTAATTAACCCTCAATCTTTAATCATCCATTGTTAGTCCTCTATCTTTAGTTCCCTTCTCCAAGCTTAGTTTTCATTATTTTATTTGCAATTATTGTCTTAAAAATACATTAAACTCTCTATTTTCCCGTAGAATCCATATGATTAAAAACTAACATTGTAATAGGTTAGGATAGGCTACTGCTGCTATAACCGTTGCATTAGGGATGAACAATTCCTGTTTAAAAACACCAGATCTCAGTGGCTTATCACATTAAAATTTATTACTCTCCCATCTCTGCCCAGGGCAGTCAGCTTGAGCAAGGGAAACAGGGACTTGAATTTACCCTTTCATTTTGGCGACTCATCAAACTCCTTCCCTTCTGCTTGCTATGAACATGTGTGGAGAAAGCATATCTTTTCTTGACTACTTTGGGCCCAAAATAATACATCACATCTTCACACGTTTAATTGTGAAAACTAGTTACATGACCCCAACCTGATACAGAGAATGTGAAAAATGCAATTTATCCTTACGTCCAGAAACAACAACAACAAAATATTTATTCAGCAATGACAGACTATGCTACACTAGTAATAGCTCCACTCAAGAAGCTGAGTACTAATAATGAAAAACAAAAATACAAAACAACAGCAATACCAATATCACCAACTGGTATACACATAGCCCTATAAATCCTCTACCCTGTTCGGCAATTGCCTCATTTATCTCTAGTTAGTTCTCTTTTCTTTTTTCTGCTATTTATCTTTCGTGTGTTCTCCACTCTGTTCCTGGATCCTTTTTTTTTGCTTCTCTTGCTTTAATTATTATCGAGAAAAAAGAAATCTCCAAGTAGAAATTTTATCTATTTCTTGCCCCCATGTCTAAAAACATTTCTTTATCTAAATCAATCTTTCTCACTTCTGTTGCTAATGCATCAAAGGAATTGTGCATCTTCCATTTCAAGGACAATCTTCCAATGTACACTATTCGACGTCATTTCACCCCTTGGTGAATAGACATTTCTCGTTAACGTTTAATCATGCCAGTGACTTCCATCTTTAAGTCTCTTTGCACTGACTGTAAAACTCTCTCCTACTATCCTCTCATTTCTCTTTCGCCCTCTGTAGTGTAATAAAGCATCTTGAGAAACTTTTCTGTTTTACTGCCCCTGCTTCATCACGTCTCAGGTACTCTTCAACCTACTTCAATCTGCCTTCTGCCCACAGCACTAGAAGGAAGTTAATCTTTCCAAGATCCAATTGACTTCTGTCATTAAATCCAATAGCAACTTTTCATTTCACTTGTTATTTTACACTTTATCAACTTTCAATTCACTTGAAAATTCAATACTATTTTAAACACTCTTTCCTTGACTCCTCTCACATTACACCCTTTATTTTCCTCTTTACGTTCAGTTCCATTTTCAGGTCATATTTCTTGGCTGGAACTTTAAATATTGCAGCTCTTGAGATTCACCTCTATTTCCTATTCAACATTCTCCTTAAAGACAACTCAAACGGAATGTATCCAAAAGCGAATTCACGATTTCCTCTCTTTCCACCAAATCTACATTTTCTCCAAATTCTCCTATCTCAGTATCTGACTTAGTAACTCAAATCAGAAACCTGGACATCATGAGGATCTCTTCTTCTCCATCAGCTACCAAATCAAATCAGTTATGAAGTTCTGCTCACTGTAAAGTGATCTTTCCATTGTTTCCATCCTAAAAGAAGCCACCATCATTTTCTCAACAACACTACAACAGCATAAAATCCTTCTAATTTCCTTGAGTCTATCTTTTTTTTCTCCCTACAACATTCAGAACGGTCTCTTTGAGTCACTAATCAGATCTCGTCTTTCTCTTTTAAAACTCTTTGCTTTTAAATTAAGGAGCATACCTATTTATCTTGGTCTGCAGGGGCTTTAATTGTCTGGCTCTATCTTCTTTCAATTTATTTTGGGCCATGCTCCCTTCCCGTCTTATTGCTTCAGTCAAAATTGTCCTTATTCAGTGCCTCAAACATGCCCAGCTCCTTCCAGTCACAGGAATTTTGAAACTTTAAGTTGTATTTGCTCCAACTTTCACCTGGAAAATTGATCCTAGTTTTCAGTTCCCAGTTCAATTTTTACATTTCCAAGGCAAAGTGCGGCACACTTTATTTTCTATTTTATTAATTCATTAAAAAAAATCACAGAATCAGCATCATATAGTTGCATTTAGTCTTATTTTAAAAACACATGTATATCCTGTGATTCAGAGCTGCTAAAGGATGCACTCGTCTAGAATAAGCTTATGCCATTGTTTCCCCTCTATTGAAGGGAACTATCCTTGAACAGTAGAATTACTAATACAGAAAAATTTCTACATGTGTCTCCGTTTCTCAGTTGTTATTCCTCTCTGTTCTTCTGTCCAATGCCATTAGATTTTCCTCACTACTCCAGATTAAACAAAAAAGCATTTTTTACCAAATATTTACATTTGTTAATTAGCAGTTTACATTGTATTGGAAATGCATTATACTACAGCACTTTAAACTACAATTTTGTAAAATTTGATTTACTTTTTCTTAAGATAGTTTCTGTGAGATGGAGTTCAAAGGAATTGAAATAACACTACATTTTCTAGTCTGATTTTCTCATATAAAAAGAATTCTCTTGAGAGAACAAGTGGAAAGCTCAGTAGCGTTTTCTAAAGATTTTGTGATAGCAGTGATTTCTTTACTTCAAGCCCTTTTAGTGCATTTTGCCATCAACAGCATATAAAACCTATTGAGCGCTAGGTCCTTTCCACAGGTGACTTCCTTTCAACTTAAAAGAACCTTAGGGATGGGCACTTCATTACCATCTAATGAAGAAACTCATGGTTGAAGAGCATATCTACCTTACTTAAAGTCACACAGCTGGTAAATGGGAGATAAAACTATACTGTGTGGCAGCCGGGCCTTACTTCTAAACAATAAGCTATATGATATTTTGTTTTACTGTATAGCATACTTAGAAGATATATCTAGATATTCTGAAAAGGGGAAATTTGCCTGACTTTCTCTATGCATTTAGCTTAATCTTAATTATAAAATTCAGGGGAGACTCAGCCCCTAGGGATTTAAAGGTAACCATATCTAGAAATGAGTTTTTTACTTGGAATTTTATAATATTAACTATGGGAATTATTGAAATTCCATAAACTTATTCTTAAGAAGGAAAGCGAACAAAATTTATTATATATGTCGAGGAGCTCTCTAAAGTATATGAAGTTGACTATGATATCAGTCTCAGGGTCCCCTCATTAAAAGCCCCTCCAGATCTTGCTTATGACTCACACCTGTCTTGCCTACTCAGATTTTTTTGTTGTTGTTTGTCTCTTGGCCTGTATTAGTCATTCTAGTTGTTAACAATTATCTATCTCTAACCAAAAAATTTTGTGTAGCCTCAGCTATACACTCTCGGAGTTCAGGGTTCCTATGTGAAAGGGAAGACGTTTAATATCCCTCTAGTGGAAAAAAATCTTCATGTTGAGGCATAAAAGCTAAATAAACTTCACCGTTTATAGCATGTCATTTATCGTTACCCATGTGGTAAATTGTTACAGTAATAGTCTCCCATTTTTCTTGCTTCCCTGCATGCCTCATTGCATAGGTCCTTCCTCATTCCTCCTAGTCTTTTTTTTTTTTTTTAACAACAAACATTTATTTCTCACAGTACTGGAGTCTGGGAAGCCCAAAATCAAGGCACCAGTAGATTTGATGTCTCGTGAGGGCTCGCTTCCCAGTTCACGGGCAGCCGTCTTCCTGCTGTGTCCTCACATGGTCGAAGGGGCAAGGGAGCTCTCTGTGGTCTCTTTTATGAGCGCACTAATCCCACCTCATGACCTAATCACCTCTTACATGCCCCACTTCTAAATACCATGCCATTGGGCATTAGTTTTCAGCATGTATGAATTTTGAAGGTACACTAACATTCAGTCTATAGCATTTTTTACAGTCCTTGGATAGGTCCTCTCTCACTCATTCTAGTCCTAATAACGTGACTTGCTTTGGCTAATGAAAAAAACTAGCAAATGTGACACAGAGACTTGAAAAATCCTTGTGTATTAGGACTTGATTTGTCTTGTTGCTCTTGTAACTCTGAGTTACACAGCAGCAAGGACCTGATAGCCTGCAAGATGACTCATGGCCCAGTTTCTCCTGTCTCTGTAGCTAATCATCAGTCAGACAGAGAAGCAGAGTCTCTTTGTTGGATGGCTGCTGATGACAGTCACAGAGGTGAGCCCAGGAGAGGCTAACAGAAGCACTGTTCATCTAAGCCTACACCATTTGCTGATCTACAGAATTTTGAAATAAATAAGTGGCGGTGTTTTGGGGTTTTTAAAATTATTTACTTATTTATTTTTTGTGAGAAAGATTGGCCCTGAGCTAACATCTGTTCCCAATCTCCCTCTCTTGCTTGAGGAAGATTGTTGCTGAGTTAATATCTGTGCCAATCCTCCCCTATTTTAGGTGGGATGCTGCCACAGTGTGGCTCGATAAGCAGCTCTAGGTCCATGCCTGGGATCCAAACCCGCAAACCCTGGGCTGCCGAAGCAGAGCACACAAACCCAACCACCATGCCAATGGGTCGGCCATCATGGTCGTGTTTTAAACAACTAAGTTTTGGTGTTTTGTATATCATAAAAGCTAACTGATGCAAGCATTCTCTTAGCTAAACATGGTGCAGAGTTTACTGTTTAATCATGATTGACCCTATACCACTACATTTTCGAGTTAGTAATGTTCATTTTTATAGACATCATAGCTAGAGGAAGAATAGTACTTGGACAAGAAGGAATAAAGAAAAACACATTATTATTGTGTGCTTAGTCAATGCTAAGCATTGTGCTATGTGCCTATATCCATAATATAAAATATATGTGTTTGTATGAGAGAGTTCAAATACCAGCAAGTATCAATTATCTTATTATATGAAAAGAATACATCTTTTTCCTTGGTTCTTCAATTAAGAGACTTACCACTGGCTGCTCATAATAATTGGCCCATACAATAGATATGTCCAGATGCATAAGCAGAGAAGCAAAAGCTAGAAAGAGGTAAAATTTAGTCAGTGACTTGCCATCAGAATTATGAGGAAATTTGCGGAGTTACTATTCCTGTTTTTTGAAATATCTATGGATTTGCAAGTATTTTACCAAAGAGTATGTAACACTTAAGCATTTCTTTGGATTTTAAACATAAAGACTATGTGGTAACTGAATACAAACTAATGATAAATTCCAAGGTAATAATTATTTTTGGAAGAGTTCTAGGACTTGTGTGAAATTCAAACCGGATTATTTGATGGATTCGTACAGCATGATAGATAGAAATATTTCTCTCCCACTTCATACACACTAGAAAATAAAGTCTTACCATGTGCTAAAATTTCACAAATCCTCTTATATTCAAAATGTTCCCGGGGGCGGCCCAGTGGCGCAGTGGTTAAGTTTCCACGTTCCGCTTTTCCGCGGCCCGGGGTTAGCTGGTTCAGATCCCGGGTGCAGACATGGCACCACTTGGCAGCCATGCTGTGGTAGGCATCCCACATATAAAGTAGAGGAAGATGGGCACGGATGTTAGCTCAGGGCCAGGCTTCCTCAACAAAAAGAGGAGGACTGGCGGTAGTTAGCTGAGGGCTAATCTTCCTCAAAAAAAAAAAAAACAAAAAAACAAAAAAAAATGTTCCCTTAAAGTCATTCACACCATAGGAAGTTTCTCTTTCATTCATCACCCTGTCGTGGGAGGTTTCTCAACTGTTTGTCAGGCAGGACTTCACGCAGAAGGAATAGCAGCTAATAGAAAAGTTGTTAGTGGTGTTCTTAAATAAACAGAATAATGAAACTTTGTAGATCATAATAACTTCCAGAAACTGAAAATGTGTCATACTTTTTGATGTTTTGATAGCATTTTCTCTTTTTTCCTTAAGCATGATAAGTGAAAGTGTCCTGTTATAAAACAACTCATACCTATTTTATTAATGCCCACATTGCATTGCTTTAAAAGAGTAAATCCTGCAATATTAAATGATTTAATTTGGTGAATGAGAATTTGAGGTTCTATATTGGTTATAAATGGAGAGGACGGGATTAGTTGGTAATTACCATAAAAAATTGGGCTGTCTACACTTTTTAATAGTGAATGAGAATAACTTACTTCCAAATTGATGAAATTAGATTTGTTAATGTACCAGAAAGGATGAGTTTTCAGTCTATTAGGATAAATGAAAGATTGTCCTTTTAAAATGTGTCCAAAATATAACAATATTAAGCATTACCTTTTAGCAAGTAGATGAGTTATTCTGAATCACCTTGCATCTACACATATCAATACAAAATATTACTGCATATTTGAAGCTAACTTTGGAGGTAAGTACACTTTTACATTGCTTGGGTAGCCCTGATGGGTTTCTTCCTTATTAAGATATTTTACAAATTGTCTTCAGAATTCAGATTTTTTCCCCAGAAATCATATTGCATGAACAAAATTATCTCAGTTTCTTTGCATCATCTAGCCTCCAGAAAGTGGCAGATTTGTCGGGGACAAAATTTCAATCAGGTGAACTCTTGCTTGCTGATATTTCTGTAATGAAATGTATTTTTCATGTGTTGAGGTTAAACGAAGAGATAAGACTATGTTCCAAAGTATCACCATTTTCTGATGCAAGACCATTGAAAGCTGAAATATGGGGAGGAGGGGATTTATCAGCATTATTACTTATTTATCAATTATCAAAAATGTATTGCCCTATATTTGACTTTGTAAAAATTTCTACACAACAAACCTATATAGCTATTCCTTTCAAAATTTATAAATATCAAGTGTTAAACAGTTATTTTATAGGAATTTAGGTAGAATAATGTATATTAATATTATAAATTATAAGAAGATTAACATTTTTTCATTTATCATATAGGAACTAAAAGGACGTAGAATTAGAAATCATGAGAATGGCATAATTTTAAGCTTAAAAGACATAAGTTTTGAATCTGATTTTTGATTCTCAAGAAAGTAAAGATGACATATCACTGATTTGTGGATCAGAATAAGTGAGATGATTAAAGGAAATGACAAATATTCTCTTGACCAAATTGCTAATGCTTGACCGGTAGTCAAAGTTTGAAAAGTAAATAAATATGCAATGGAGCCCCAACCCCTCAAAGAAGATCAGTTTTGATAACATAGATAATGAGGAGATGGTTACTGACTACTGTTATATTATAATGTTGCTGCTCACTGTGGGTTCCTGTGGTATCAACATATAGAATCACCTAAAAAAAATGGAGAAAGCTAGTAGAGTAATGTGTGCATAACAATATGGGTGCCTAGAATAAGGTGATAGCCATGGACAATAAGTTAAATCTTAATCACACAGGGCTAAGTAAAACATGATTTGGTGGCTGAATAGAGGAGGATGAACACCATAAAAGAGGAATTGAATAGAAAACAGAAAAAATATGGGGGTGTGCTAATGCAGATAAAGAAATTCAAAAGGATCATTATTGGGATAACAAAGATAATAAATGCAATTCCAAGTAGATAAGTAGTTAGGTAATAAGAGTAAAAGAGAGACGTGCTGTGCTGAAGATGCAGATATGGGAGTTATCTACTAACTGTCAGCAGAGGTTCCTGAAAAAAGCAAAACAGAGAGGTGCCAGACACTGACAAAGGGAAGAGAGGATGATAGGTGGAGAAAAATGCAGACGGTATCATAGAAGTCAAAAAAGATGATTCAAGAAAGATAATAGGAATGACAAATTTCAAAGATGAAAGAAATAAGGCAGTATCTTGTGGGAGAAAATTACAGGCAAAGTTATAGAATACTTTCACTGTGGTTATTAGGAAGGAAATCAAATTCTAGAGAACTATGGAGGGAATATTCAATAAGAAATTGGAGCTGACAGTAAAGAAAACTTATTTAAGAAGCTTAGATATAAAAGATAAGAGAAGAAACAATATTTTGATGATCAAATGAAGACTACACTCCTCCTATTCTTCCGTCTCATTTTCCAATACAAGAAAATATAATCACAAATCTTTTCTTCTGTTATAGAGGGGGAAAAAAAAGCCTTCTGGAAAGAGTTGGAAAAGTTTAAGAGGACACAAGGAGAATACTGCATAGATGGAAAAGATTGCAGGGAAGAGGAGGAGGAGAAGAAAGAAAAGAATCAGGGAGATGCTAAGTAAGGGAAGAAATAATGACCGAGGGAACTTTCACCTCTTCTCAAGATGTATAGTCAAGTCAAAGCAAAGACTGAAAGTGGCTTGGTCTTAACAGAAAAAAAAAATCAACAGACAGGATGGACAATAAGGCTAGCAGTCATTTGAAGAGACAGTTGTGACTCAGCCTGGCATTGGCCAGAGAAAAATTATCACTGTCAGTCTGAAGCAGCAGTGAGTTAGGGCTGCTGGATTTTCAGACTTCCTATAGCATTATTTTTTAACATATGTATAATAGACATGATTAAAATGTTGAATTTGTCTAAAGTTGAGGTTCATGTGATGGCAGAGACAGAAGTCTATTGTCCTAAATTAGAGGACACGGTATCAAGGAGTAAATAGGAGAGAATGCCTGGATCCTGGCTGGAGGAGTGCCAGGAATAAAAATTTCATGAATGGAGTGGCAGCGGCAAAGCGAGAATTATTAAAATGGAGAATTGGGAAGAAATAAAGCTCATGACAGAAACTGTACAGACAGTTTCAGGCCATGCAGAAAAATCTTATTTTGGGGGTGACCCAGTAGAGAAGAAAAAGCTACACAGCAGAAATACATACAGGATGTGGGGATAGATAAAAGAAAATGAAAGAAAAATTGTTTTGTTTCTTTCACAAGAACATGAAAGAGACTTCTCACAAACGTAAATACATATGCCCTAGCAACTAAGCATAAAGAATTATGTCAATAAACCTTGGTTAATAGGCATTAACATAAAAGTGTATGCAAGAAGGATGCTCTCTGGGGTTGAAGTTATTAAATCCTACAGACTTTTAAGGACTACAAACAGCTTTTGCCCTTGTAGGGGAGGAAGACATTTCCTCTTCCCAAATGTGGGTTCGTCTGGCCGGAGAACGAATTAAATTCACATGAGACAGAATAGCAAGAGAAAATAAAACAAAGCTTTATGAGGAACCATGGCCCAGGGCCTATCTTCCCGAAGGAAGAAAGGGCACCGAAGAAGTGGGGTGCACATAGTGGTTATATACCCCCAAACAGGGTGTTTCACATGTGATTGAAATGTCCCTCCCACAATAGTCACAAGATTGCCCTGTCAGCACAGTGCTTGATGGACACAGCAGGTAATGGTCTGCTATCTTGGTGGGCGTAGCAGGAGGCAAGTCTATCCTCTGGAGCTGGGTGGTCACAGGTGAGCTCAGCAATCAGTTCCTAGCCTAAGGAAAGATGCTTAATCCTTAAAGAAATGCCAAAGTTGGGAGGGGGAGGGAAGTCAGTTACAGGAGGTTACCAGACTAGCACAATAAAATGCAGATTTAAGTCCTTGCCTTTGGTATTGATTAAGAGTTTCTGGAGAGAAGGTTATCTCCTTTCTTCTTCCTGGTACAGAGAGGGAGGAACCTTTACAGATAGAGATTTACCTTATGAATGTAAAGGTGTCCTAACAAAGGGCAAGTTCCATTCCTCAGAGCCTCCTTCCCTGTCCCAGTTTATCAAAAGCAATCAGCCTCAAATAATCCTGATGCCAAAGAGACACATCTTGGGGTGGCCAAAAGAAAGATGCTCTATGGGGTTGACGTTATTAAATCCTACAGACTTTTAAGGACTACAAACAGCTTTTGCCCTTCTAATTGATTTATATCTACAGAGATTTTTTCCAGTGATAATTGGCTTCAATTGGAAGTTTGGGTAACAAATACCACTAAATATACAAATCTTTACCTCACCGTGCTGTCTATTTAACACATGTATCTGTAAAAAAATTAATAATATTGCTTGGAAATACAACTAAATCAAGGTTTGTTCAATAAATATTCTCATTACTGCTTCGTATCAAGATATTTTTTTCTACTATGACAATAGTTATTTTCCCAACTCAAAAACTATAAAAATTTTCACAAACTAATTTTATTACATTATTTATTACAAGTATAAATTGAGCCATAGTTATGCTGAATAAGTTTATAGCATATCATATACAGTTTTAATAGTGTGACAGATAATACCACTTGCCTACTTCGTACTGTCTTATTTTTCCTCAAAAAAATTAATTTCTCAGCCCTTTAGGTTTTTATATAAGGAGGATATGAGACATAATCTGGTAAACAAAATATAAACAGATAGTTCTTTGGAGGAGAGCTTCATAAAAAGCTATAGCTTTACTGATTTATTATATTTCTGTTAAAAAAAGCTGTAATAAAATATATCATTACATTGATATAATGTAATATTGCATTGTATCAAATAATATTCAATATATATAATGTCAATGTATAACTGAAACGATATTGAAGTGGTGGCTCTCCCGTGTTTCAGCTAGTTTGCATATTTGCCCTTTGCATTTCTTCTTCTTGCCTGAGACACACACGTGATACTGGGAGGTAGAGGAAGATCCTGTGACAATGGGAAAGCAAGCCACAAACTAAAAAAATATAGACTCCAAGTAGAGGGGACCTGGCAGGTGAGTAGTTGTACCAGCCATAGCTGCCCATCCCCAAACTGTGAGTTACCTAAGAAAGACAAAACTTTCATTTGTTAAGCAACTGTTCTACACAGCCAGACAATCACAATGGATATTTAATGCTCCTGTTCACAACCAATTATACTTGGAAGACTTTTTAATCCAAATATTGAGACATGATATTGTTAATTTTAGTCTGTCAATCATACATGTTAATAGCTTTAAAAAAAAGCCACGAAGACTGCGGAACAATCTGGCCAGTATTCTCAATAGAAAAGTCATAGCTTTCCAGACATTTTTCACAAGTTTCTCTACCTAAACTACCTGAAAGCTCTCTGTATTTTGTTGCAGGGTCATTGGACAAGATAAATAGAAAGATGAATAAAAGAAAAAAAAGCAACAGTCTTATGTATTGACTGTTAAAATTGTTTTAATTGGAAAAATGCCAAATTTCTCTTTTCAAACACCTCCACACAAAACAAGCTCCAAAAATCATTAGCACATGCAGGGGGCCCTCAGATCCTTTTTGCTGTTGCGAGGCGTTCAACTCCATAAAGCCATGGATACTTAATTCACGTTACACTCAGAATCTTAGGAGATAAGCTCATCCTCTGAGGAGTATCCTGGTACATCTACTGTAGCATAAATTAAATGACCGTTTTCTCACCATGCAGGATCTTACAAATACTGAATTAAATATGTATAAAGAAGCACATATACTTGGAAAAAAATTTGTCGAGTTATTTCTGGAACTTTCTTGGTTTGCTTAGAGCTTAAGGTGAAATCCATGACTTTCACAATTATATAAATTCCACCATGCTCAGCTGATGCAGAACATGGTTTAAAGCCGTTTTCCAAAGGCTTTAGGTACTTTAAAGTGAACAGAACCTTTCCTTCACAGCACGACTTCCTTATTCAAGAATAAAATAGAACTTGCAGAACAGCAATAAAAATGATACCAAATAAAGGCTTGTGCTTTGTTGAGTGGGGTAAGAGCCCAGAGCAATATTTTAATTCAAGCAGAAAAGCAAAAGTTTCACGTTATTGGTCTGACACACCACTTCATGCTCAAAGAGACACATCTCTCCTGTGATGAATATATGCATAGCAAAGGAGTAGATTTCTCATGTCTTCGCCCCTGAAGAGGGTTTTTAAAGATAGTGAGACTTTGAACCTATATAGTTTCTCTACTGAAAGAGAGAAAGGGAGGCATAGGTTTGGATAAGATAAATTCTACAAATACCAAAAATGGTATTCCATTTAGTAACCAGTAAATAAACTCATGGGGGCTCAATATTAATGAGTCTTCACAGGTTTAACCTGACAAGCTTCTACCGTTTCTGTCATATTAATTGGTGGGAGAAGGGGGAAAGCATTTGTTTACTTGCAAAATATTTATTTCTAAGCACGGACAGGAATTTTCTGCCAGACTGGTATAATTTCATACTGGGGCATTAGAAAAGTTTCACTTACAGCCAGACTCCAGCTATAAATAATCATCTAAAATGTAAGGAAAAAATCTGAAGGAGAAGGAAAAATTTTGGAATTAACCATTTGATAGATGAAGCATTGGAATTCAAATATTAGAATGACTTCATAGTATGAACAGCTTCCTGAAAGTCAGAAAAATATGGAAAAATCTAAAATTATCTCTTAGTAAAAGCTTTTGTTATCTGCTTTTGGTGCCATATCTATGGAATAATTGCCAAGACCAGTGTCATGAAAATTTCTCCTATGCTTTCTTCTAGAAATTTTAGTTTCAAGTCTTGCATTTAACTCTTTAATCTATCCTGTCAGGCTGGCTATTATTGAAAAAACTAAAAACAAGTGTTGACAAGGATGTGAAGGAATTGAAATTCTTATTTTATTTTTGAGTTATTGTCTCAACCTAAAACAGTCCCAGAACAGAGAATGTGCAATTAATATAACTCAATATGTACGAGTAGCTGTGTCTACCACCACGAATTTAGGATTTATTTGGGCTGGGGTTGGGTTTTGTATTTTTTCTTTTATTTCTTGAGCTTATATTTTATTCCACATTATGAAAACTGAGCAATTTAGATAGCATGAAGAAGCCATGGATGGTCATAGCTAAAGTTAGGCCAACCAGAGGATTTTCTTTTTCAGTGTATTTCATTGCTCACATATCCTATTTAACTCTCTATCTTAAAAAGCCTAGAGTTAAAAGGTGGTTCCCAAACCATCTAGTTGTGTACCATCTAAATAGGTTCCAAAATTTAGCCCTTCTATGTCCATGGGAATGATATTCAAATCTATTAATCCAGCCCTACTCTCTAGCTTTTTTTCTACCAACTTTAGAGAGATCTATGTTAAAACTAATAAAATTCAACAATATTCAGTATAAATTTTGATATATTTTGACAAGTGTATAGAGTCACACAGTCATGTAATCACCACCAAAATTATGAAGTAGGTCATTTCCATCACCAATGATGTTCACTTCTGTCCCTTTGCAGTTGAACCCCTCTCTATATCTCCCAGGGCACCTGGTTTCTAGTCTGTCATCATAGTTTTCCTTTTCTAGAATAAAAATGTACAGTATGCGGTTCTCTGTACTTGTCCCTTTTCACTTAGCATCACGTTTCTGAGATACAGTCATGTAGGTGCTTTTGGAGTCTACTCCTTTTTATTGTACAGTTGTGTTCCGTGAATGGATACACCAAAATTTGTTGATTTGTGCACAAATTTGTGGTCCTTTGGTTTGTTTCCAGTTCTCACTCATTATAAATAAACCTGTTGTGAATATTTGAGGAAAAGTCTTTGTGTGGGCCTAGATGTTTTCATCTTTCTTTGGTATATACTTAGGAGTGGAATTACTAGATCATATGGTAGATATACGCTTCATTTTATAAATATAAGACAAAAGTGCAATCAATCTGCTTTCCAAAGTAGCTGTACCATTTTGATTTCCAACTAGTAATGTACAAGTTCAAGTTTCTCTACATTCTTTTCAACAGTTGTTATTTTCTGTGTTTTTCATTATGCCCATTTTAATGGGGTATAATGGTATTTACTGTAATTTTAATTTGTATATCCCTTTGTGTATCCTGTGGCAGTGCACATAAACAAATCTTTAGTGACTTTTTTTTATCAGGTTGCTTTTATCATTATTGAGTTGTAAGCATCTCAAAAGCATCTCTTTTTTTATTCTGGATATAAATTCTTTATCATATACTTTCTACACATGTGTTCTGCTATACTGGCTTTCTTTTTAAATTTTCGTAACACTGTCTTTTGAAGATTGTTTTGATCATGTAAGTTTATCTATATTTTTTATAACTATAAAATAGTTTTGCTTTCTATAATCTATTTCTCAATCTTTGCTGAACCCAACATCACTAAGATTTTCTCCAAAGTTTTCTTCTAAAATTTCTATAGTTTCAATGCTTACTGTTAGGTCTATAGACGATTTAATGTTTATTTTTGTATATGGATGAGGTAAGGACAAAAATTCATTTTTTATGTGGTTCTCAATCTGTGGTGAGGGAATAATTTTATTTTGGTTTGGATTTTATGTAAATTTCTAATCCATCATGAACACAACTGATTAAAAACAAAAATTAATTACTAGAAAATCAAATATCAAAGCTGTACAAAATACAAGCTCTATTATATTTTATTGTTTGGTTCAACACACACAAAGTTACTCTGTTAAGTTGAGACAAGCTTCTTAAATGTTACTTAAATTTCTGTATGTATCACTTTGTGGAAAATTAACAGTTCAAGCATCAACATCTATTTGTAAAGCATATTTTGCATAGCAGTAGTTTACAGGATATTTCCACTTTGCATTCTTCAAATATATCCATTCCATGGAGTTATTATGAATTTTGCTATCAGTAAATTTCTTGCTGATGGGTAAAGACAGATAGAACTTTCTTCAGAATCTTTCTTATCTGATACCAAGTGAATAAAAGACAGAAAAAATAATTTATTTTAAATCAGATGTAATTAACAGAGAAAAAGCTCATGTTGAACATCATAAAATCAATACTATCCATCTAAGTAACACACAACGGCTTTTAACATGATTTAGCATGGTTTCTAACTCTGTCCCTAGTCCCAACTCCCATGAATTTGGACCTGGGAAAATTCCTTGGTAGTAAAGTTCTAAGCATACGAAAACAAAAACTCAACAAAAGAGAGTTGGGCAATCAGGGCATGCCATTTCCCAGGACAATGGTTGTCAGATAGGGAAAGAAGCTACAAGCTACATGAGGTCGGTATACTCCTGGATAAGCGGGGAGGGTTAAGATACAGGACATTCAAGATGGTTTTTTAAAAAAAAGGGAGAGCTCAGGTTCTCTGCCAAGTACAGCATGAAGCCTTAGCTCTATTTCCCCTTTCCTTATCATTCAAATTTCAAATATATTGATGGAGAACAAGATCCAGACCTCAAATTACAGCTCTGAAAAGAAGAAACACAGGTCAGAGATAAGGAGAAACAGCCTCTTGACAGGATTATCTGCAATAAACACGAGCCCAATTTTTTTAAAAAGTGACAATAATTAGAGTAGAAATAAATGAAAGACGGGGGGAAAAAAGAAAGTAAGGAAAGAAGCAGAGAGAGAGAAGGAGAGGAGGAATGGGAGGAAAATCAGATGAGAATAGAGAGAGAATATTATATGCAAAAGAGAGATAAAACAATAAGGAAGAGAATTTAAATCATAATGCAAAGAATCCTTTTTTTTAAAGTGCTTCGATCTGCTAAAAAATAATTATCACATAAATTTCTTAGAATAAGTGCTCAAACATGAAATGATAAAATTAATTACATAGCAAATTTGAAGAGTTAAAGTAACAAACATGAATCAAAACTACACATTATTGATTTAATAATTTAAATGGAGAAACAGCAAGAAAGAGAACTGACTCAGCTAAAGATCAAACTTTTGGCGTGTAGTTTTACTGTGTAATAAATGTAGTGAATAAAAAGAAAAAATATATAGCAAGACTAGAAAAATTAGAAAGGTGATAAGATACAGATTAAAAAAAATCGATGTATTAATAATTAGTGTCTAAGATATAAGCCAAACAAAAAGAGGACACAAACTATTCACAGACATAAGAGGAAATATTTGCATTGATGTGAAAGAAGAACTGAATCTGCTGGTTTCAAGGATGTATCATAGAAGATGAAGTGTTACCAAATGATACACTCAAAACATATCTTCATTAAGTAATGGAATTTCAAAAATAAAGAATCATCAGTCACTGTGGCAGAGACCTATAATGGGAATGGGGTAAAGAAGACTCATTTAAGACTTTTCCACAAAATCTATAGCAGAAAATATCAGTATAATTTTGTAAAATGATTTGAGGAAATTTTGAACCCCCTTCAATTATACTCATGGGTGTGATCAATAGTTGTATTTGCAAAACATGTCTGCAAATATTCTACAAAAAATTCTCCCCCCTTCATGTCGAATAGCAGAAGTGCACTTACTAACGCTCTTAGGTTTGAGTAGAGTCATGTGACCAGTTTGGGCGAATCAGTTGAGAGCAGAAGTGCCTGCATCAATCCTATGTAAGTGCTCAAGTCAGACCTTCCAATGGAATATTATCCAACAGGACTGTCTATGATGAGGGGCATGTGCTTCCCAATACAGTAGTCATTAGACACGTGTGGCTGTTGAACACTTCAAGTGTGGCTAATGTGACTCAGGAACTGAATTTTAAATTTTGTTTAATGTTAACTCCCTTAAAATTAATAGTCATGAGTGGCTGGCTGGTGGCTGCCCTTCGGACAGCACTGCTCCAGTGCCACCTTCTCCTACTGCTTTCAGTAGTTCTTATCACACTGTTTTATTTTTAACAACCCAACAATAGGTTTCAAATAATCTCCTTAATGTTAAAGCCATTCTTCGGCTCTAACATAGATCACATTCCTCTGCAAGAACTTACAATTCACCTATTCTAATCTCATCCTTCTCTGTCATCCTTGAATGAGCCTCCATTCTGCAGGTTTTATGAGATAATCATTTTTATCCTCATTTAACCTAGGAGAAGACAGGAGATTAGAGAGCCTCAATCCCTGTCACAGAGCTAGTGCATGGTAAAACCAGCCTTTAAATCCAGAGGAGCCAACTACATGGCCTCCCAATAAGCAAAGTGCTAATAAAGAGTATAAACGAATAAGAAAGAAATATGCTTTATAGGGCTCTCCCTCGAGGCAGGGAATCAAGAAACACAGGCCTAAAAAGACAAATAGAAACATGAAATAGGACATTCTAATTCAGACAACAGGAGGATCACCTTTCACTACAAAAACCTAGAAGTGCTGGACAAACTATAACAAGGGAAAAGTACACCTAGCCAAGTGTATAAGAGATAGAAGACATTTGTTACTAGAAGCAAAAAGGAAACTGAAAGCTACAGGAGAAAGTCATCCCTAAGCAAATAGCACATTGACCCTGGTTGTTGAAGGAAGAAGGGATAAAGAAGTAGGGATAAATAAATTGCTACGTGATTGGATTTATTTTTTATTTTAGTTTTTACAAATTTCAATTTTGATATAAGTTAAATTTATGGAAAGTTTGCAAAAAAGTAGATATTTGCCAATTGTCAACATTTTTGGCTATCTGATTTATCATTTTCTATTTATCTATACACACGTATATAAATGCATGAAAATATATACAGGCACACCTTGTTTCATTGTGCTTTATTGTGCTTGGCAGATGTGTTTTTTACAAGACCCTCCACCAGCACAAAGATTATGACTTGCTAAAGGTTCAGATGATGGTAAGCATATTTTAGCAATAAAACATTTTTTAATTAAGGTGTATACATTTTTTTAGCATGTTATTGCACACTTAATAGAGTACAGTGTAGTGTAAACATAACTTTTATATGCACTGGGAAACCAAAAACTTCATGTGACTTGCTTTATTGTAACATTTGCTGTATTTGCAGTGGTCTGGAACCAAACCTGCAATATCTCTGAGGAATGTCTGTACATATATAAGTGTATTTATCTGAAAAGTTGAGAATAAGTTGCAGTTTTCATGCCCCTTTATCCATAAATATTTTAGTGCACACTTCTTAAGAACAATATATTCTCTTTCGTGATTAAAATACAGTAAACAGAATCAGGAAATTTAACTTTGATAACAATAATCTACAGCCTGGATTCAAACTTTACCTATTGTCCTAATAATGTCCTTGATAGCAATTTCCTGCCTGGAACAGGAACCAACTCAGGATCACGCATTGCATTAATTGCCATATCTTTCTGGACTTCTTTAATCTAGAACGATTCTTTAACGATTTCTGTTCTTTCATGATCTTGACATTTTTAGGGCTGCTAGCAGGTTATTTTGTAGTCTGTCCTTCAATTTAGGTTTGTCTGATGTTTTCTTTTTATATTTGGATTACGCTTTTTTTTTTTTTTTTTGGCAAGACTATCACGTACATAAAGTGATTTTCTCGGTGCGCCATTAACAGGAAGCGTGTGATGTCAGTTTGCCTCATTATTTGTGATATTCGATCTGATCACTTACTTAAGTTTGTGAAAGCCGTGTTCCTCTACTGTAAAGTTACTATTTTCCCTTAACGATTCATAATTTGTGAGGAAATACTTTTGAGACCTATAATATCTTATTCATCAAATTTTACCTATTTTTAGAATCCATCCACTGATGACTTTTGTCTTAATCAATTATGACTATGTTGGTGAAGACTGGTATTTTCTTTTTTCTTTTTTTTTTTTGAGGAAGATTAGCCCTGAGCTAACATCTGTTGCTAATCTTCCTCTTTTTGCTGAGGAAGGCTGGCCCTGAGCTAACATCTGTGCTCATCTTCCATTACTTTATATGTGGGATGCCTGTCATGGCATGGCTTGATAAGCCGTGTGTAGGTCCACGCTCAGAATCTGAACCAGCTGACCGCAGGCTGCGAAAGTGGAATGCATGAACTTAACTGCTATGCCACCAGGCCAGCCCCAAGAATAGTATTTTCAAATTTTGTCATTTCTTTTGTATGTATTAGTTGGAATTTCACTATCAATAAAAGGTCTCTCTTCTACCTCATTTATGTATGTATGTATGTATGAATGCATTTATTTATTATTGATTGACTGGATTTTAATATCCCCTCAGGAACAGGGCATGAGGCCTGTGGACTATGCAAGGTTTGACATTGCAATTGAAAATCCTAGTATATATTTGAAACTCTTCAAGCCCTGAATCTTTAACTTTGGAGAAACCAGAAAATCTGAACATCAGCCAGGGAAGATGGGCAAAAGATTTTCTCTGTCCAGGGCTCTGCATAAACAAATAATCTTCCTGTAATAAGTAATAAGAATTACAAATTTGCATGCTTGTACTAGCTGCAGATTTGGGGTTTGACTTTGTATAAGCTGCATGGTGCAAAAATACCCAAACTTCAGAAGTAGCATGTAATTGCTACTAGTCTAATGAAATCCCTGGATCACCTGGAAGAGGCCAGTGTATACCTTCCTATCATAACTAGAATGGTTGAGTATTCCTAAAGGAAAACAATAAAAATTTCAAAAACATAACAGTAAACAATTAAACATAATGGAGTCAGAAAATACAACCAAACAGGAGCATCAGTAAACCCCAAGAATCCCTTATAGTAAATAAATATATGTAAAGTAACTAGAGAAATAAAAGAAAGAATGGAGACAATGAGCAAAGCATTTTATACTACAAAAAAATACAGATAATATGAAAAACAGAGTCATTTGAAATAAATAGTCAAAGCACTAATTAGAAAACACATTATACACCTAGAAGGCAACTGGAAGATGGATCAGAGGACATTAACCTTAATGAGCATAGATTGTATAATGAGAGTAAAATGTGAGAGTGTGAGAAACAAAAGAAAAAGAATACTGAAAGAGATTAGATGAAAAGGGAGAAATGAAGGTGTTAAACGTTCAGGTTACACAAGAAATCGATGTATAACTTTGTCAAATAAAAGAAATATGGACAGGTAAGGAGAGAATTTAATGAAAAGAATGATTGCAATGGCAGAAAGGGACTAATGCAGTAGGAGAAGGGGTCTATTGCAATAGAGAGAATGATCCAGCCGTGAAGTCTACCAGCATCTCTTCTCTTTGACAGGGAGGAGTAAAGACGACCAGAAAGAGCCAGGTGTGAGGGAGTGGATGACGTGATCAGACAATTGATCAGGGAAGCTCTTGTGGTCAGCTAGTATTCAAGAGAGGTTATTGAGGAGGGGTTGTATACTGGATCATGCTGAGCATCGGTCAAAATACAGAGGCCTGGAGGAAGGGAATAAGCTTAATCAAAGTTTGGTGCATTCAGGTATTTTGTCCAGATTGGTCAGTGGACATATACAGTTCAACTAATCATTTATAATGCAGAGAATGGAATTTGGAAGATATGTGTTTGGTTTTGCCATAGGTAAATAAGGGAAGTATCTTTGAGTCTTGTCTAAATCATAGTGGGAACACAAAGAGTGGGGGCATTTCTTTCATCATTACTCTTGTCCAGGATCACAGGACTCTGATAAAGTTAAACGTTGTCAACTTTTAAACCAATATAAGAAAAAAATGAGAAATGAAGAAATGCACAGCAGTTTTTGCCCAAGGGCAGAGTGAGCATTACAGGCAAAATACAATGCAAAATTTTCTGTTCAATAAACTTTCACCTAGTGGAGCTTATGTATGGGGTACCATTGAAAGTCCATGAGTAAAATGGATAATTCCTGTAACTTCAAAGGGCATCCCATCTAATGTGAGGGATTTTTCAAAGCCTATGGCATAACTCCCATAACTCAGATATAAACTAAAAGCTTTTGTAGCCAAGAGGGGAAAATAGATTCTTCTTAGATGTGGCACACAGAAATACTTCCTGAAGGAGGAATATTTAAGTTGACTCAATCCAATAAAGCGTTGCTCTTTTCAAATTGCTTTCACATATGTAACATCACTTGAAAATCAGAAAACATCATGAGTTAATCATAACAGATATTGTTGTCCTCATTTTACAATCAGAGAAATATGGCCAATAAATGATGGAATTAATTCTCCAGGCTCCGATTTGTTTGACTGCCAGTACAGTAATATTTTTTCCCTCTCCTATATTAAACTTGAAAGGTAGTCAGAGTTAGAGAGTGCATGGAAGAAGTAGATCTTACTTAGGATGGAAAAGAAATTTAAAAAGAGGAAAAAGAGAATAAAGAAACAAAACAAGTAAAGGTAGAAATATATATAGCTGAGCCTAGCAAAGCCTATATACCATTGAGCCTTTGGGAAGAAAACTAATAAAGAAATCTAGGAGGATAGATGGGGATACTACTGACTACGATCTTCTATGGCATACCAGAATTTACCCTTATGCAATGGAGTATCTGAAGATTTCTGGCAACATTTATACAATGTCTTTCTTTTCTCTCAAATCTATCCCCAAATCAATCTCTCTTTAGAAACCTTGATTTTCACCCTGGTTGGTCCCCTGAATTTCTTTTTCAGTACCTCATTAATTTAAGTTTTCCTCTTTAATATGAATTTTCATTTTTTCTGTTTATAATGCACTTGCAGTTCATTTTTCTTTCCAGCTTTATTGAGGTATAGTTGACAAAAAT
This sequence comes from Equus quagga, assembly GCF_021613505.1. NCBI lineage: Eukaryota > Metazoa > Chordata > Mammalia > Perissodactyla > Equidae > Equus > Equus quagga. The sequence continues at coordinate 26,691,730 of NC_060272.1, forward strand.
GGTATAGATTTAAGCTGTGCAATGTGATGATTTGATATACCCATACATTGTGAAATGATTACCACAATCAAGCTAATTAACACATCCATCACTTCATAGCTACCATTTTTTTTGCATACGTGGTGAGAAAACTTAAGATCTATTCTCTTAGCAAATTGCGAGTATACAATACAGCATTATCAACTATAATCATGCATTGTTTAACAGCATTCTGAGAAATGCACCCTTAAGCAATTTCGTCATTGTGCAAACATCGTGGAATGTGCTTCCACAAACCTAGATAGTGTAGCCTACTGCACACCTAGGCTACATGGTATAGCCTATTGCTCCTAGGCTGAAAACCTGTACAGCATGTTACTGTACTGAATACTGTAGGCAATTGTAATACTATGGTAAATATTTACGTATCTAAACATAGAAAATGTACAGTAAAAATATGGTATAAAAGATAAAATGCAGTACACCTGTATAAGGCAGTTACGATGAATGGAGCTTAGCAGGATTGGAAGTTGCTCTGGGTGAGTCACTGAGTGAGTGATGAGTGAATGCGAGGCCTAGAGCATTGCTATACACTGCTGTAGACTTTATAAACACTGTACACATAGGCTACACTAAATTTATCAAAAAAATTTCTTTCTTCAATAATAAGTTAACCTTAATTTCAAAAACCAAGTAGGAACTCATACAACTCAATAACAAAAAAATGAACAACCCAATCAAAAAATGGGCAGAGGATATGAAAAGACAAAGATCGACAGATGGCAAACAGGCACATGAAAAGCTGCTCAACATGACTAGCTATTATGGAAATGCAAATCAAAACTATAATGAGATATCACCTCACACCCATCAGAATGGATATAAATAACATGTCAGGAAATGAAAAGTGTTGGAAAGATTGTGGAGAAAAGGGAACCCTTATATACTGCTGGTGGGAATGCAAACTGGTGCAGCCATTATGGAAAGCAGTATGGAAATTTCTCAAAAAGTTAAAAAGAGAAACACCATATTATCCAGCTATCCCCCTACTGGGTATTTATCCAAAAAAACATGAAATCAACAATTCAACAAGATTTATGCACCCCTATATTCATTGCAGCATTATTCACAATAGCCAAGACTTGGAAGCAATCCAAGTGTCCACCAACACATGAATAGATCAAGAAGATGTGGCATATAGAGATACAATGGAATACTACTCAGCCATAGAAAAGACAAAATATTGCCATTTGTGACAACACGGATGTACCTTGAAGGTATTATGCTAAGTGAAATAAGTCAGACAGAGAAAGACAAATACTATACGATTTCAATCATATATGGAAGACAAACACACAGATAAGGAGACAGATTGGTTACCAGAGGGGAAAGGGGTGCAAGGAGGGCAGAAGGGGTAAAGGGACACATATGTATGATGACAGAAAAAAACTAAACTATTGGTGGTGAACGCAAGGCAGTCTGTACAGAAATTGAAATATACACCTGAAATTTACACAATGTTGTAAGACAATATGACCTCAATAAAATAATTAAAAAATAATAATTAACCTTAGCTTACTGTAACTTTTTTACTTTATAAACTGTTTAATTTTTTTAACTTTTTAACATTTTTGTAATAGTTTAAAACACAAACACATTGTACAGCTATAGGAAAATATTTTCGTTCTTTATATCTTTATAAACTTTTTCTATTTTTAACTTTTCCACTTTTATTTCTTTTTTACATTTTTACGTTTTTTCTCAAAAACTAAGACACACACACACTTTAGCCTAGGCCTACACAGAGTCAAGATCCTCCATATCACTGTCTTTCACCTCCACATATATCCCACTGGAAGGTCTTCAGGAGCAATAACATGCATGGAATTGTCATCCCCTATAATAATAATGCTTTCTTCTTGAATACCTCCAGAAAGACCTGAAGGTTTGTTAGCCAGTATCACGACAAACACGTGAGTAATGTCTTGCACTACAACATTATGATGGCTACAACATTACTAGGCGATAGGAATTTTTCAGCTCCATTATAATCTTACGGGACCACCATTGTACCTGCGGTCTGTCCTCGACTAAAATGCTGTTATGTGGCATATGACAGTATAGTAACTGTACTGTCCATTAGATCCCCAGAACTTATTCATCTTATAACTGAGAGTTAGTATGCTTTGATGAACATTTTCCCATGTCCACCAACCCCCAGAATAACTTGAGTGTGTGTTTGTGTATATATATGTGCGCTTATAATATATGCATATATATTTGCATACACATACGTGTACCTACAATGATTATACTCAGAAATAATGCAAACAACCTCGAAGGACCTGCAGTTGATACCAAGACACTTGTACTGATTATCATACAGTTTTAGTGGTTTATCAAAATAATCCACTAAAAAGAGAAATAAATATAAATGCAATATTACTGATATTAAAAAAAATTGGAGATTTTACAGGGAGTGAATCTTTTCCTTTTTTTTAGAATTCTTAAGTTTCATCTAATAATGAGATGATTTTCACTGAGTTTTAAAATAAATTATTCAAACTTGTGGTGAGAACAGCTCATCATTGCATGATTGCACCTTAAGGAAACAAATTTGATTAATAATATTCAAGGCTGGGCAGTGTTATTAGATTAAAAAATTACCCTTTGAAAACTTAATCCTCTAGAATATATATTTGTCTTTATCAGAATATTCTCTATTCGAAAGGTAAGTTAGACATAAATTAATCATGTAATGATAAAGATAGTCTTGCAATAAAAATGGAATGTTTGATCACAAATGTTGCATTTTTTTTTCTGGCTAAACATCAAATTTACTATGTCTTTCTTACTATAGCTACAGTCACTATAGTAAAAGCCAGAAGAAAAATTGTATTTTTCATAAAAGTCTATAGAGTCACACATAGAAAGTTAAAACAGTATGCACACATTTAGTCTTCACCATGTGAAGAACTTGAAGGAGCTATAATTGAAAAACCCTGAAAAAGAACTGACATTTTAATTTGCCAATGGCTTGTGGCAGACACACTGGCTGGCAGAGACAGAATATCAGTATTAAGGAACATATATAAAGGGGAGATCCGAACTGATCCAAGAAAAGAAGCTGCTGAAGAGAGCCAAATACTTTATATGGTAAGTTGACAATCCTGGCAATTATTTTCCTACCGAAGCCCCAGGCTTCTGCTATATAAGAGGAAAAATGAAACCTAAATGGGCAAATAATAATGTTTCCTCATTTTCTGCAGCACTATATAATTTAAAAAATCTATAACCTAACCTACAACCTGAGCATGGTATCATGTAAAAGATAAGTGACAGTTAATTTGAAATATGATTTAAAAAATATTGACTAACAAATGACTGTGTTCAATGCTTACCACTGAGAAGGTACCAAAAGATATGGAATATGAACCAAGCCTGCTGTCTAAAACCTTGTAATTTTTGAAAAAGAATAAACGCATTAAATGGGTAACAGCACTGCAATTATTAAAATGAGATATGTAATGGAGACCTTCGTTGCTTGTGCAGATTCAGTGCAATCTCTTTTAAAGTCTTTGTGTCTGTCCTCCACCTTTTGAGATCCTGTCTCTCCTGTCTTGCCTCTACCATCTTTGGAGGATTACCATTGTACTATTGAAGCTACATGACTCAGAGAAGCCTAGAATCCCAAGTTATTGGAGTTACATCCCACCTCCATTCCACCCTACCCAAGCCCAGCCCAGCCCACCCCACCCCACCCCAAGAGTGTCCAGGTGTCAGTCAACACTGAATGACTGCTGTAGTGTTATGGAAATCTATTCCACTTGCCTGGAGATGGGATAAACTCTGCTGTATATTTTACAGGTCAAACCTCCCAGGGGATCTAAGTAAAGCCGGATGTTCATCTCCAATAACGCACTTGCTTGACTTCTTTCATTTGTATACAACTCTTTGTCTCAGAAGCTGGTCTAAGAAAATAATTCTAAGAGATGGTGTACAACTGTAAATTATCAATTGAAAATAAGTGAAAAATACCTTGGAAAAGAGAGACAACACTGTGGGCTGGAATAGGCTAGTTTTCCTTATACAGTCTTTGAAAAAAGAATATGATTTGGACAGATGGAGAACATGAGCTATTCTGGCTTGGGGAACAACGTAAGAAAGTCTTCAAGACACAGTGCTCAAGTTTTTGCAGAGTGGGTAGAGCAATTGTGCTAGAGTAAAAGTCTTGATGATAAGTGGTAGTTTGCCTACAAAGAGATTACAGAGGTCCTTAAACCAGGAAAAGAATTTTATTTACAGGGAACAATACTATATAACTTAAAATGTCTTCCCTAGAAATGGAGGGCCCCTTTAACATTTAGGAATAAAGAAGAGATATAATTACAGCGGCGTTTTAAGATTCACCTAGTGGTGGTGTGCTATATAATTTGAAGGACAAAGAGACGAGATGGATAGAACAATTTGGAGCCTAGTACCGATGTACAAACACGAAGTAACGAGTGGACCTAAACCTAGATTTGGGGGTGGGGGCATTCATAGGAATGGAAATGAAAGGTAGGTAGAATGACCAACGTTCTGGAAGTTATTTAGAATCACTTATAGGGTTCTATGACTAACTTCATGCGAGATGGGAGAGATGTGAAAGTTGGTAATTTTTGGGGGGGGGCAAGTTTTAAAGTACAGGAGAGTAAATATGAATGCAATGAGACACTGTGATTCTTAGAGACCAAGCAATTAATAGCACCATTATGAGAAATAGGCATGCGTAAAGTCAGAGTTCCAGATGAGAATTGACGAATCATGCATTTTAGTGCTAACTCTGTATCTAAACCTTCTGTATAATCTTAGCTAAATCATAAACTTTTCTGGGCTTTAAACATCCATTCTCAGATACTTCTGATGTCCATATTAGTTATCAAATTATCTTCTGATTTTTATGATATCAGGGAGAATATTAATAATATTAACTTAAAATTTTTTCTTTAGAAAGGATGTTAGGGCATACATGTAGAATTATCTAGAAAGTAGTTACAAGAAATGTGGAGGTGATCCTGAGAAGAAGGGTGGATTAGGGCAGGGGTTTTTGAGTGCAGGGGTTTTTGAGGGACATTTTTGGTTGTCACAACTGGGGATCTGCTACTGGCATCTAGTAGCTAGAGACCAGGGATGTTGCTAAACATCCTACAAAGTATCTGACAGCCCCCACAACAAAGCATTATCTAGTCCAAAATGTCAATAATGCTCAGGTTGAGAAACACCAGGCTATGTGACATCATCCTAGAGTTAGATGCATTAATTATTTTTAAATAACATTAATAAACATTACTTGTTAACAAAAGTAACATATATTTGTAAAAGTAACTATACTTTCCAAAACAATACACTGAGTGAAAGAATAGCATTATTTTACATTTTTGCAAATCTCTATAACGTCTGGCTTAAAAAGACAGATTCATGTTATCTGCTTCTGTAGTCAATCTGTTGCAATTTTTTTTTACCTTTATAGAGAAAATCTGAGCTCGTTAGAATATGTCATTAGAAAATGAATGTATATTTTGATAGCTTTTCATATAACTGTGTATAGTCTTTGTTGATACTACACCAAAACTCAACAAGTGGTCGTTTCTTAAAGGTTAATTGCATTGTGGAATCTGAAAGCATATCAATAAACTTTTCATTATCTGTTACTTAAAATTCCACAGGTCTATATAGCACCTGGAACAGAGCTGTCATCTGTACAAGATTTCATAATATCATGGACGATTCATTTAAGAAATAGTGGTTTACTTGTTTTTGCAGATCTTTCAAATGTTAACATATTTTATAATAATGTCAAAAATCACATGTGTGAATATTATCAGAGATATTAGAAATGTCGTTATGCCTGGGGAAGCTTCACTTTCACTGTGATAAATACAGATTTTCCAAACTTGAAAGTGTGGATTTTATCAATGGCCACCAACGCTCTGTTACTTTAAATTGACAGTTTATCTTAGTTCATATTCTGAAAACCATAGTTTTCCTGCTAATCATTCTTTCAGTTAGAAATTGTATTCCATGATAAAAGAGGAGGTTCAACTGAAAAATCAAAAAAATCTTCCAAGTGCTTTTCCTTGAGACAATCAACATACTTTGCTTTACAGCAGAGGAGTTTTAAGTATACTTTCCATTAAAACAACCCAGAATATTTAAAAAGTTGTGTACACAATGGTTGAGATTTAAGGAAATTAGTCATTTTTTACTACTCAACGAAGAACATTCTTAACTGAAAATGACATTTTATCTTACCACAAGTGCGTGGTATCAGAGTATAAAGACTATTAGGACAGTCTCATTTTACTGACTTATACAAGGTCACCGTAGTTTTACCCATTATTCCTTTTGTGCAATCAGTACAAATGTCAAAATAGTAAAAACAGAAAATAATGTCTTAGCATTGCTTTGAAAATCTTTTTGACCTTGCACATTCCTTTAAATATCTTGGAGACTCCCAGGGACTGGAAAAACCTGTCCTAACCATTCCCACATTCTTTATATTATTACACCATTGCTTATTAGCCAAATTTAGCGCTTACTTTTTTCTCTTTTATTCACTACGAACTATCAGTGTTCCTTGAGTACATTAATGACCATTGCGCATGTTGTTGCAACTTTCTAGTACTCTAGACATTTTATATGGTTTCCTACGCATAATTTTATTCTCAAACCAAAAGCTGCATCTTCAGAGAGGTCTCCCTTGATGCCTGTGTCTTGCATTCCTCTTCAGGTTCACCAGGCACTTTTCTATTACATTACTCTCTTTTTATCCCAATATTTAGAATAGGATTTGGTACACAATGGATATATAATTATCATTTATTGAATGAGGTAACAAATTTGTATAAGAACCATTTATTTGAATGGCTACTCTATTTTTATAAATATATAATATAATTTTTATACAATTTAACTAGGAAGACTTATTTTTGAATCAAAAAAACGTACCTTTTCACCATCCCAATCTCCTCTTCTGGGGTTGATTTCAGTCTGTTCTTTTAAATCCCATCCTTATCCTAAAACTATTATAGTTTCCAACTATTCTTATAACTGGCTAGAAGAAAGACTGTTTTTTGTATTCCAACTTCAGTCTGTTTACTTGTTCAATAGCTTTTTTTAAAAAAAAGCAACACTGAAAGGTACTGACAGTTGCCACAAAATTTTGATGTAGAGGTTGGTGAATTTTGGACAGGGAAAAGGTAGAAATTACACCTTCCTGTACAAAATATGGTGGTAAAATAGACATTTTCCTTAGCTATTAAGCTCACTCACTTCTTCCAGCAAGTAGGAGAAACAAGCTTTCTCTGTAGCAGTGATAGGTGTAAGCTATGATTCACTTCGATGTCACCATTCAGTTGATTTTCTTCTTCTATTTCACTTACTTTAAGTTGGTTAACTGAAGAGTAAATGAATGGATCAGGTAGCACTAACAACAATTGAAACCAGAAGTTTTAGCAGGATTAAGGAAGAGTTTGTGACTGTCACAGACTGCTGGGGAAAAAAGGAGACCATAGCCTGACTTCAAATTACATTCTACACACTAATTTGCATTCATTATAATGACCTCTAGGTCCTAGACTCCATTGGATCTGAATATCTCACCACTTAGTATTGTTTGATGATAATTGTCCTATTCCAATGAGACTAAAAGTAAAGCCATTGCTATTTTTCCAAGATAAGACAAAACAAAGCAAATCAACATCTGTGGTCTTACCAAAGTCACGTGCGGCTTGTTAGAGAAGAAACAATGCTGCCAGTACTCTACAATTCTCATTTCTGCTGCAAAAGGGCACACTGATTTTCTGCTCTACAAAATAGTCGCTATTAGTCTTGTCATACAAAATCATTTAACATAGCTGATTTGGTATTATGTCACTAAAATTTCAAATATAATAACAGCATTCCCATGCCAGCATCAGAATGCATTGTGAATACTTTTTCTAGCTTTTATCATTTTGTCCTCATGAGAGAAGGGTGGAAAGAGGAGGAAATATGTACACACAAACACACATACATACACACAAACCCCAAATACTTCTAAATAATTCAGGTAGCTAAAAGTATTGTGTTTGCTGGCAAACAAGCAATGCTAACACTTACCTGCTCGATTTTCTCTGCTTCACTTCATCAGATAAAGCCAAAGTGGACACTAGGAGTTACATTTTATGTGTACCGCATAGGGAATTAGCCCTGCAGTTTCCAGGGACAACAGCAAAAATTGCGTGCTGGATTTCTTTCATGTGATTTAAAGTGACTCTCAGATATTTCCAAGTAAGCTGATTTAGGAAAACTGAAAATATTTCTTAAGTGGTTGAAAGGGGATAGGACATTGCTTTGTGTCATTTCATAATAATCTATTGTTGGCAACTTTGTTTTACAGGATTTTTTTGTGTGTTTGTATTTTCAAATTCAAAATAATTATTGCAAATGCTATAGTTATATCCCAAAGAGAAGAAATAATGTTTCCTTTATGATGTTAAAGAAATTAGAAGAAGCTAAGTGCTTAGAACATGAAAGCACTTTTTTTCTTTATAATTTGAGGTTTAGAAGACATTTTTATGTGCTTTTGAAAGCACTGTGAATATATTTTTTAAATTTATGCCTAAAACCAAATGCCTGTTTTGAAGGAAATAAAAGTAGCTAACATAAATTGAATGCCTACAAGGCACCGGGAAATTTTACAATGGTGAAGTGTTGTATGAAATAGGCATAGTTCTTCATTTCACAGTTGAAGAATTAAGCTTAAAGGGGTAAATGATTTGCCTGTTACTGGCCGTGATAGGGCTGGGCCTGTTCTGACTTCAAAGTACCTGCTCATTGAAAGCCCTACCCTATCTTTTCTCTCTTTGGAATCCAATTAGTGATTTCATAAATACTCTCTCTCTTCATTACCAAAATATTCCTGAACTAAAAAAAGGAAAGGACAACGAAAATAATTATAAATTACCAAAAAAGATAGCCACAAAGAAATAAGGAACCTAACATAATGGGTGAGATTTAGCAATAAGGATTGAGAATTAAAAAAGCAAACAAAGAAACAGTGATTTCTGGTAGAGTACCTATTACAATTCAAGAACCACATTTGCGCTATTACAGCAGAGAGAGAGAGAGAAAGGGAGGGAAGGAGACAAGGAGACTATCAACTGAGCAGATTCGAAATGCTATAACCTGAAATTCACATGGCAGTCGATAATTATCCACTCTGAGCCCACAACACACTTGAATCACAATGATCTGGTCTGTCATCGAAGTCATTTGTCGTAGTCAAACATTCAATCTCTTTATGAAGTATTACATTTTTTAAAACCCCAAATTTCCTAACTATGATGTCTTTGACTCTTACGGAAGCTTGTAAATATTGTTACTCAACAGCTGCAGTAGAGATAAGGTTAAGGTATAATCCACTGGAGATAGAAACCTCCACGTTATACTCCTGGCGAGATACTAAATGGCACTGAAAACCTCATAGATCCTCATAAGCTGAAAGTTACCGTGGTCTGCAGTGAAGTTATGACATTGTGTCCCCCAGTACACATACCTACATACACACACACACATATATAGCATATAATATAGTACTATAATATATAATACAATATCCTATATATAATATACAAGAAATGTATATATATAGTATATATAATATTTTATGTTACATATATTGGATAAAGAATAGTTCAGATCTGGATTTCTTGATTCTGGATTTCTGGATTACAGGTGAAACTTCCTAAAAGACTACTAGAGAATGTTTGCTTGTTTTGTTTAATTTTATCAACATTATAAAATGTGTAACTGATCATTTAGCCTTCCAGATTCATATATTGTGTAGACTTTTTCTACTTGACAACATATATTTCTCTACAGCAACTGCTGCTTTACTTGTTACAATTTTGCCTCTCTTTTCTCTTTACCCTAATTTTAAAAAAACAAGTGATGGGGCCAGCCCAGTCGCATAGTGGTTAAGTTTGTGCATTCCATTTCAGTGGCCCAGGGTTCACAGGTTTGTATCCTGGCCTCAGACCTAGCACCCCTTGTCAAGCCATGCTGTGGTGGCATCCCACATAAAACAGAAGAAGAGTGGCACAGAAATTAGCTCAGTGACAATCTTCCTCAAGCACAAAGAGGAAGATTGGCAACAGATGTTAGCTCAGGGCCAATCTTCACTGTGACCTCATTCTAAAAATCCTTTTTGAAATGAGGCAGATAAAAATACCTAAGCATGAATTTTAGAATTCTTTTTTCAAATGTATTCATATTTATAGAACAATCCTTGGTAATCAGAATACCACATACTGAGTGACACATTGAATACAACATTAATTGTCCCAAATAATTTTTTGATGCCAGGCTTACCAGTGTAACATTGCCAGTCGGACTCTAGTTTTGATTATGTCTATATCCATATTTACCAGAATTTCTGAGTTTAACCCCAGCCCTCAAATCTTGCTGTCTTGTAGACAGCAAGAATGGAGCCACAAAACTATGGCTGGTATATAGGGAAATCTGAGGGAGAAGAGAAGGACAAACTTTGTGCAAGTCATTTATTTGCTTGGAATCTACCTTGTTTAAAGACAGCATCATTTATCACTGCTTTAACAAATAGATAATACAGAAACTTCTGCTGCAGTGCTGAAAAACCTATATTTTTGAATGTAGAGTCTGTGATTTATATAGAAAGATATATTGAATAATGAGAATCTGAAACTTAGAAGGATTGGTACAATAGAAAATATTATTACATTTATATGAGCTGTAAATAAAACAAAAACTCTTGAATTTTACCTAAATAATCAAACTGTGAAAATATTTGAAAAGTTATAAAACCTATGAAATATGTTGCTCTACAATGATTTTCCAGAACTTCCGTAAATAAAATTAAGAAACTGATATAAATGGCTGTAAACTAAATTGTTGGAATTCAGAAAAATGAGGACAAGTGTTTCCTTAGAATGTATATTAAGTATATTTTATTTCAAAATAAAATATTGGCATTTTTAATGTACAGAAGAAAATACTGCATATCTTCTACTGAGAATATGACTTTTAGCTAAATTTTATTTTAACTATAATTAGTTTAATACTAGCATCTAAAGTGTCTAGGAATTCTGTGCATATTTATCATAAATAAATAGTGTCTGAATGAACTACATAATATATAATAAGCAGAAAATATATGTTAATGAGTATTGTGTTAAAAAACAGGCACAATAAATCTGGAATATTGGACCATTTGTTAATTTAACAGACTTTTCTACCATCTACTATATGAAAGGGTGCTGGATTTTGCCTGTTGTTACTTAAAAGAAATTCTTCCCTTTTAAACTGTGATATGATGGTCAAAATGAAAAGAGACATAAGAGTAAAATGAAATATATTACTTAAATTAATAAATCTTGTATTTCTCCTAGAGTTTCAGATATATTGATATTAATGTTGTCAATATTCACAAAGTAAAATTTCAACCTGTTTTACCTAATTTGGGTGAACAAAATTATAAGTGTTTAAAAATGTTTTTATTTTGATACCTACTAAATTATTTTGTTTAGTAATTTTTTTATGCTTTTCTTTTTTTTGGTGAGGAAGATTGGCCCTGAGCTGACATCGGTTGCCAATCTTCCTCTTTTTCTTTTTTCCTCCCAAAAGCCCCAATACATAGCTGTACATCCTAGTTGTAAGCCCTTCTAGTTCTTCTCTGTGGGATGCCACCACAGCATGGCTTGATGAGTAGTGTGTAGGTCTGCACCCAGGATCCAAACTGGCAAACCTAAGCTGAAGCAGAGCACATGAATTTAACCACTATGCCACCAAGCCAGCCCCATGTGTTTAGTAACTTCTGTACCAAACTCTGAATTTTTAAAAAATCAATTAATAAATTAGTTCACTGAAGTAGGTGGATACCCAATCATTAGGAAAAACAAGACAAAAATACATAAAAAACCAACAGCAACAACAAAAAGCCCATAGCAGAAATATGTTAGAAAATACAAATAAAAATTTTCTTCAACAATAACAACAAAAATAAAATCCCTAAAAATAATGTATAACAATTGATATATAGGACTTTTATTAATGAAATAAAAACAAATATTTTTGTGGAATACAAAATGTGTTGCACAGGCTGAAAACAGAACATGTTCTTCGTGCCACAGAACAGTAACAAACTGGGAAGTTGAACCAGATAAAAATCACTCAAGAAAAATGTCGAGACATTTATTCAAATTGCATGAGTGTGATAAAGTATCCATTTTCCTGAACACTGTGATATGCAATAGAAATAAACTATTCTTTGTCTTTAGGAATTATCAATTGCAGATGAAATATATTTTTTAAAAAATCTTTAAAGCTCTCCTTTAGTTCTCACCAGAACACATCTTAGAATTATAAAACTTATATTCTTAATAAAGATATTGTGATGGGAACCATTCATCACTTACGATGATATCACATCTTGGACAAGAACATGCATTTGAAAACTCAGCAGAAATATCTTTTGAAAAAAAAATCTATCAGGCTTAAAAGGATGAACCTACAATATTTTTGGCAATTCCTACTGCAAATTCAAACTCCTATAACGTTCAAGAAGAAGTCTACATTGACTTCTCTTTTGATGTGTTAGTAAATTTTATTAATTTATTTAATTGCAAATGTAGATATAGACACATAGATATAAGTATATAATTATCCTTAATAGTTTCCCAAATGACTTTCACTTCATCTTCAACGGTGTAGTGAGAACTATAAGTGTTATTTTGCTTTATTTGGGAAGTGCACGTCCATGGTGGTGAGGCTGTGGGAAAAAAAGATCCTGAGGCAAAGAATGATGGGAATCAACGTGGTGAGACGTGTTACTGCGCTGGTTCCTGCTTCAAAGTCCTGGAGAGACCAATAGTGCTCTCTGGGATTCTACGAGTGTGGCATTCAGGGACATCCCTGCTAAGGTTGAAAGGGGGAACTATATCTTGGCGAAGTCTACCAAAGAGAGTAAGGAGATGAAATTTAACGGACCGGCTCCCCTCCCACTTCCTATTTTCTGTTGATTAAGGTTAAACCCCCACCCCCACAACTTGCAGCTCACTCAAGCTGCTGTGCTCATCAGGCCCTGGCCACTCAGGATTCAGATCCCATGTGCCTCAGTGAGGTGTTTTATCTAAGTCTGAAGTGGGAGGGCATCCAGTGGTGGGCTCTAACCTTCATAGAGAAAGCAGGAGGCTTCCTTAGCACAACTGAGAACGTATACCAGACAATGTCTAATACAAAACTTTTCTCCATATTGTAAAGAAAATCTTTAAATTGATACCATTTCTTTGATCACAGTTTTTCCAATGGTAATCTCTTGAAGTTTTGCAGAATCATTATCAATTACTAAAAACAAAGTAAAATGGTTGTCCCTTTACCGAAATAGTCTTTCCATTTTTCTCAAAATAATGACCAATTTAATCATAGTAAATATAAATCAATAGCACTTTATGTTTGCACTCAATTGAATATTTTTTTTATTAAAAAGCACTTATTAATACGAAAGTGAACAAAAAACATTTTAAACTTTATTAGGAAACTTTGCTGTCAGATTAAGTTTTATACACATTTGATCTCACTAGTCTTCTGTCTCGCCCTCTCTGTCTCTTATGTGTCAGCGTTTGTGTCTATATATGTCGACTTTGATTTAACAGATTTTTTTTAGTTTCTCATAGTTCCATCTATAACCTATTTCAAAAGTCTAAAATACTACAGGACTCATACCACTAAATTGAAAATAAATAAAATGTCTCTGTCTTCCTGGTGATTTTTACATACTTTAATACAATAATAAAAAAAATTGGCCTGAGAATTGGGATAATTAATGCTTGCCCCCACTCTCCTCCTTATCTCAATGTCTCATTTTGAGTAGGTAATTTAACTTCTACTGGAAACTGGATCATGATAAAATAAGTAATATCTACTTTTTATTCCAGCCCCAAGATTGTATTCAACTGTATTTTACTCTTGATACAAACTATAGTATCTATTTCCAGTTTAGGTCTCAGATCCTAAATGAAAGGCAGAAGAGGTCAGATATAAATGCCTCGATCCCAACTTTATTTCACCTATTGATCCTAATAAAAATCAATTTCACTTCAGATAATGATGAAAATTCTGAAACCAAAAAATATATATAATAATTCATTGACTAATTGCTGTGGATGCATAAATTGCTAAGGACATACATTTCTTTATCTTTTTTCTCTTGTAAAATATGTTTTATTCAAATAAGCATTAGTGGTATATAGAGTCTAGTGTATATTTGTCTTTACATCTACAGGATATACGGTGGGAGAATTACCAAGTATTAGCAAATTTATCTGACATGCTCTGCTGAGATGCTCTGGTCCAGGGGTCTGCAAACTTTTGGTCATGGATCCCTACCTATAAAAAATATAAAAAACATCTCATTTATCTATGTAATTATGCATTTATTTATATACTGCCTTTTAATATACGCATAAATTATAAAACACAAGAAGTATAAATCTTTATGTAAATAATTAGCATTAGAAATTATACGTATTTCTCACATTTCATTAAATTATTTTGCATAAAACCTGGAATGCACATACTCCAATTTAGAGATCACTGATTCAAAGTGGTTATGAGCCCCAATATTTGTGGGTTCATTCATCAAATCAGTAAATATTTCCTGAGAACCACCAGGCAAGGCACAGTGATGAAGAATACCAATTACTCCTGTTTTCTTGTGCTCTCATGAGAACATAATAATATTCTTTTTTTTTTTTTTTAAAGATTTTATTTTTTTCCCCTTTTTCTCCCCAAAGCCCCCTGGTACATAGTTGTATATTCTTTGTTGTGGGTCCTTCTACTTGTGGCATGTGGGACGCTGCCTCAGCGTGGTCTGATGAGCAGTGCCATGTCCTCACCCAGGATTCGAACCAATGAAACACTGGGCCACCTGCAGCAGAGCGTGCGAACTTAACCACTCGGCCACGGGGCCAGCCCCAATAATATTCTTATATTATCATACTCTCCTTTGTTACACAATGTGAGCAAGAAAGAATGCACCTGGCACTCAGGTAACCTACCCAGACATATCTTGGCGCTTCTCTGCCCAATTTTGAAAATAAATGCAATATCCACGAGCTGAGAAGGCCATGGTGACCAGAGGATCAGATGTCACAGAGATTGGCATCTTTCTCACCACACCAGACTCATGTATGATATAAGAACAATATTAAAATCAACATTTTAACAGATGAAGTAACAGAAGTTAAGTAATTTGTCTCAAGTTACATTGGAGTAAGTGTAAGTCATGGGAGATATACCCAAACAGTCGTATTCTAGAATATTTGTTCTTAACAGTAGTACTGCCTAGGCTCCGGAGAGTGACTCGGCATCAGCCTTTAATGCACAGTATAAACACAGTGTGCATATAAACACAGTGTACGCAGTGTCTACACAGTATATACACTGTGATACACAGCGACTAACCTGTTATTTCATTCCCAGAACTCATTTCACAATTTGAGTTCTACATTTGGATTAATAACTCTCTATGGCAGTTCCGCCAAAACACAAATAAACCAACAAAAACAAAACAAGAAAGAAAAGTACAACAAAAAAAACACAATTGCCTTACATGGTCTAAAATCTAGACAATGCCAATGATACAGGTCTTCCTAGATACACAGTTATGAGCTTTTCACTGGCTAACCTATTTGACAACCAACTGAACTATCATAACTCAGGAGTTGTTAGCAATCTAATTTTAATACTGAAAGAAAAACAGATTCCACGGAACCCAGACAATAGGAAATGAGCCATAATGATTCTGTCTATAAGAGAATTTGCCTATGATTAGTATGCACATATTTTAGAAAAACATCACTGGATGAAATAGGTTTTCTGAACAATAGAAACATGTTATTTCTCTCTAGGAGCAAATTGTATCCATGAGGATTGTATTTTTATAATAAGAAAAGGGTACTTAGAGACCAGAACATCAGTTTATCTGAGCGTTATTTATACCAAGCTTTCCACGATGCCTGGAGGCCCAGTTTTGGTATGTATTGAACTGGAGCAAGATAATCTAATGCACGTTGGGTTAAAAGCTTCACTGAAAGGGCAGATGGTCAGAACTCTCAGAAGGCATAGCCCCAGGAACGCAGGGCACACTCTTGCATGCAATAAAGACTCATTGCCAATGAAAGCAGCTGTCCCAGCATCTGTGTGTGCTTCCAGAGAATGAAAAAGATGAGGAAGTGATAGTGTTGAAGTCTCAGATTCCAAGTTTCTGCAGCAAACAATGCTAGAATTATGACTTCAGGCATCTTATTTTGGGATCCTGCTTTTTAATGCCTGTGACCAGAGGTCTCGGGAAAGACCAGGTATATCCAGGAAATTCTTTAAAACCCCTTCTGATCCAAATCTACGAGACTTTTCCACAGTATGAGAGGTGGTCTAAAGCCTAGGTTGGACTACTAGACAGTTTTTGTACCTATCAATTACAAAATACTGAACCCAATGCTATATGGTTCTAATCTCCTGGTTTACCAGGGCTGGGGCAATGCAGGGACTCTACAGCAGATCCTTTGATAAGCCCTTGGTGCTTTGAAGCATAGCAGAATACTAGAGAAAATCTGAAACTTTGCTATCTTTAATGTGCCTCCAAGGTTGTGCTTGACAAATGGCCAGGCTATCTTGAAAGAAGCCAATCTATTTGAGATAATAGCCTTTCCCTTGGGAGGTCAGTGATCAGCGCGGAGTAATCCTTGACAATTGGGAATTCACACTATCTACATCTGGCAAATCTTTGCTAGATCAAGATATGGCCTTTGGAATAGGGTTCAGAGGCAAGGAACTGGGCCTTAGAATTCCAAGTTGGAACAAAATGGTGACTAGAACTCAAGAAAATGGCGAACGTTCACTTGAAGGAATAAGGACATTAATTTAGGATCAGACTAGCAAAAAGATGATTTTATGCTGAAACCTGGAGCAAATTAATAGAATTTCTAAATTACTTCCCTACTAAGGCCAGAATAGACTAGATCTGATTAAGCCAAAACATGTTGAAGTTGGTTTTCACCATCAATTGGCACCGTCTATAGAAGAAATAGAATGTAGAGATTAGAGAAAAATAAGGCAAAACTGACAGGATCTGGCAAATTCATAACCCATTTTGTACTTTCTCCTCAGTACTCATGTGAGAAGTTCCACTTTTTCATTGCCTTTATGCCCTAACATCCCATGTACCCAGTCTGACAGATTTTAAATTAAGTCCTTGAGGTGAGTTGCAAAAAATATATGATTAATCAAAATTCATGGGGTCAGAGAGTGACTTTTGGCTGTCATTATTCTTAATAGTGGCCTTGCCCCTGGCTACAAGGCAGACAAGGACAATGGAGCATGATAGAGAAGAGTTGTAGTGATGCAAAAGGATGAAAAATCCTGATACTTGTGAAAAAGGGTATACACCACTTTACTCAGACTATGGTGTAATTTATCACTGTGGTAATTATTCTGTTAATTTGTATTTGTGTTGTGTTGGGATGGCATGTTTGACATTGACACCGCAGTTCACTTGTTCTTTTGATAAACATGCATTGAGCTCAGGTTTTCCAATACTAGACAGAGAGACAACAAAGTTGTGTGACATATAGTTAATGTCCATGTCTTATACTTCCTCTTCATTGTTTTATCTTGTCTGCATTAGGCTAAAATAAAATATCATTGAATTAGTCTGACATACTCACATTTGTTTCCTTCAAAATGCCAGGACAATGCTTTTGTCGACATTCTGCATATTTGTGTGGCTAAATAAATGAATGCATAGTTGTATAGATGATTAGATAGCAGATAGATAGATAATAAATACCACAAGTAAAATAATAACCTGTGTCACAGGAAAAAACTTAATTAAAAAAGAATGATTAATACAGACACAGCTTAAGAACCTTATGTTAAAGAAGTCAGCCAAGACAACAGCTGGGTTCAATATTCTCAAGAGTCCTTCTCAGTTACAAGGATTACGCTAATATTCTATTAAGACCAGTGTTTCATTTCTCTTAAGCCACCTGGAATAATTTTAAGAATCAGACCTATGGATTAGTAACCCTTGGACACTATTTTGTCGTGTAATTATTCTACTCATATCACAGTAATGTGTGGCTTATAACAGTTTAGATTTTATTATAAACATATATATATACACACACACATATATACACCCACACACATATAGTTAAAATTCAATGTGTTTATTGTGATTTAAGAAATAGCCCCAGTTGCACAAATGCTCATATATCAAATTGTCAATTAATGTTACGTTATTACATTTTTCAAAACTATCCATGCACAATGGCTTCCTGATTCCTGTTGGTGCTCCAGAATGATTTAGCTATTAAAGTAAATTATGGATGATTTATTTTCTGCACAGAACTAGAGCTATCCATTTTAAAGGAAAAACACAGAAAAATCATTACCTGTTTCAGTAGAAGATTTTTAAAACTTGGACATATTTGTGTTATTTACTAAATTTTGAATTGTATAGGAAGAGAACTGGCTAACAACACTTGATGCTTTGATACCGCATCTGCTTTTATACATCAATAAGCATTTTTATTGCTAATATATTTTTAAATTAAAATCTTATTAATTTAAAAATGGAAGTAAATCTCTTTGTTAGGGACTGATATAATGGCATTCTATTTCTCAAGTCAAAACATATTAAGAGAGAAGCACAGTGATAGTGATTAAAGCAAGGACTCTGGGGACTGTCTACCTGGGTTGAAATCCTAGATGGATTACTTTCTAGCCATGTGACATTATACACAGCACTTGCCATCCTTGTGCCTCAGTTTCCATAGCTGTAAAATCTGAACAATAGTGTTGTTTTGAGGATTAAATGAGGTAATATTTATAAAGCACTGTATTATGAGGTTTAGAAATAATTATTTTGACTGCTGTAGAGCAAAAGGAATCTAAGCCATTGCTTAGCCAGGCATTCTTGTAATAAGTAACACAAAATCATATACTAGTGTCATTAAATTTAATAAACACATAGTGAGTGCTCAGTATGTGTAAGATACTGGCACAGTGGTTAGAGCATCCTACTATCAATATATGCAGATTTTGTTTCTTTTCCTGAAATGTTGGCTCACAATGCTAACAAAGAAAATGTTCTTTAACATAAAAAGCCACCTTCAATATTGGTACAAGTTACAGTATTTTGATTTTCTTAATCCTTCTAAGTCTCAATTTCCTCACCTGTAAATAAAGATAGTAATATGATCTACCCGGTAGTATTACTGTAAGAACTAAGTGACATAATACATTTAGGGCCCTGAGCAGAGAGCCTGATGTATGTAAATTTTCAAAATAAAACCTGCTTTTATTGCTAGCCCAGTTACATAACATGCTACTTTCCTAAACACATTCCTAAATACAGAATAAAATTGCTGCGGGAAGGACTTACATGCCTTTCTAGAGCTCAGAATAATCTCTTCATACTAAAGAACAATATCCTGGTTCTTCCTCTTGGACTGTAGATGGGATATGCTTTTTCCCTGAGACTATTGCAGATGGTTAGCCAGAGACCTTGAATTATCCACTCGGCGAGGATATTAGGGTACCTAGCATGTCTGAGGAAAAGAAATGAACTGATATTGATAATATAAAAAATATTTCCCTGGAAAAATCTGTTCAGTACAAGAATATATGCATGTATGTATATATACATATATACATGTATTCTTATACTACTATGTATGTGTGTGTCTGTTCCTGTACTATTTAAATCATAAAGAACATTACATACTGTATATAATTACATTATAGCATTATAAACATTACTTATTATTTAAAATTGTCAATATAAGAGTAATAATTGTGTTTACCCCACCTCCTCTTCTCAAAATAAAACTATTTGAAAAGGGAAAATTTCAGTTAAACATGTTCAACATTGTGCATTGAGCATTGGGCCACATTTAGGTATCTGATTATTTTCATTCCATATTTTCTCATATTCTATGCACCTTATTTTTATTTCTTCCTCTAGAGAACCTTCCATTATAAAATGAAGGAAAACCAAATATGTCACTTTTAACTCAATAATGAAGAAGAGATGTAGCATATAGAAATTTGTTTTTGTCATTAAATGATTTCTACAATATTCTTCTTGTTTAGTAACTTTTTTCTGTAATTGATAATCAGAATCATATATATACTTTTAAAAAAAAAATTGGCACCTGAGCTAACATCTGTTGCCAATCTTCTTCTTTTTTTCTTCTTCTCCCCAAAGCCCCCCAGTACATAGTTATATATCCTAATCGTAGGTCCTTCTGGCTCTGCCATGTGAGATGCTGTCTCAGCGTGGCTTGATGAACAGTGCTAGGTCCGCGCCCAGGTTCTGAAGCTGTGAACCCTCGGCCGCCAAAGCGGAACGAATGAACTTAACCTCTTGGCCATGTGGCCAGTCCCTCATAAATATACTTTTGCTTCACACATGACCAAAACATGAGGAATTACTCATCCTTCTCTTTTAAACATGGATCTTTGTAAATAACAAAATAAACTTAAGTGCTCAAGCTGTATCATAATATTTGACACTTTAGAAAGATGACGCGCAGCTCTTCTGGATCCTCCAGCCCTTTAAACCTGGATGGTTTAAGGTATTAGTCAAAATGATCAATATTTAGATCATACTCAAAAAAACCTTCTGCTGTGGAACACAGAAAATGTCATTCTTATTCTTGAAAAGAATTAATAATATTAATTAAAATCTCAATCCATCTCTGTAGTCTTGCAAGATTTTACTGATCCTCAAATCTTTTCCAAGAGCTGGATAGTGTACAGGCTTACCAAATAAACTGTGGATCAGAGAGGTGAAATAACCTGTCCAAGGTCACACAGGAGCCAAGAAGCATTCATAAGATGTGAACCTGTTATTTATGTCCACAATCCCAGAACTCTGTCCATTATTGCAAACACCACCAGTTTATTGGTAAACTAATGGGATTGTTGAGGACTGCACTAATAGCCAAAGTTAATGTATAATAACCTACAATGTAATTTATTTACTATATCTCATGCTTGTTTAAAGAAAAGGCATTTTGCTAAGCATATGACAGTCATGTTAATAGTCAGATATCCTAATCAATCAAATTTCTTCTACAAACAAATAAAAAAATGATCTTAAGCTGGTGCAGAAAATTTAGATTAGGTAAGAGAAATAACATTTTAAACATAAAAGAAAAAAGATTCTAAAATGTTTCATCAAAGAAAGTTGGAGAAAAAAAGTTTCAGTTCACTCCTTCTACTCTAGGGATGAACTCTTCAAGAGAAACTTCATTCTGATCTTACAAACCTCTTTTCATGTTGCCCTTGGGTATACAAAGAATTTTGTCTAAAAATAATTTGTGTCTACTGCATAGAAATAAATGAGATGGATAAGAAAGTTACCCTTTCCTTTGGCTATAAATTCAGGAGTGATATCACATTCCAGGTACAAGGGAGAGAGGCTCCAAGTGTTTGCCCAAAAGTCTGATCTTTGGACTTAATCAATAAAATCATACCTACAAGAGCACAAGAATATGGGGATGAGACAGGAGCCAGCCAAATGAGACAGCGCTATCTGCAAGGCCCCTGGCCCAACAAGATAAGGCCCCTAACCAATCGGCAGGCTAGGAGAACCAGATAGAGGCCACCTAGATCCACATTCCATAACCTCTGGACTTTCTGGGGCTCGTGCATGCGCCCTTGAACCCAGGAGGCCACTGAAGGAGATCCTAGCTTTATTAGCATAGTAAAATCACACCAGGTGTGGGAGAGCAAGCATGCTAATCATATGTGTGTCCCATGTAGTAGAATGCTATGTGACAGAGCAGATGCAAGCACAACCCCACCTCTACATGCCATGACAAGGCCCTCCTCCCCAGCCTTTACCAAATAAAAGCCCCACAATCCTGCTCCCTAACAAGCCAGTCATCTGCCCCCTTCCTTTCCGCACCGGCTCCCTTGTGCCTCTCCTGTGCACAGGCCAATAAACTTTTACTTTTCTACTCCCGTTGGTGGTCTCTCTTGATTTCTATTCTGGAGGACAACGAGAACCCAATGTGCTAGTTACAGGGAGAGCAAACTCAGAGCACCCCTCCTCGAAAGCAGAGTGATAACTCAGGAAGCAAGCACAGAAAACCTTACAAGTTCAAATTTGGAACAAAGCGCTATAGGGAAGCCATGGGACCTGTGGTCACCATTCCTATAAATCATACTCGCAAGTGGCTGTTTTGGATATCCAAGTTCAATCACAAGTGTGTCAAACAACAATTCTTCCTCCGGCCATTTACCTTTTTCTGGATGAGGAAGTCTGAAGCTCCAGAGAAAGGCCAGCCACAGCCTCATCAAGCACATGAATAGTCAGTGGAGCCAAAACAAAAAGTAGATTAGGAAAGCTCTCCATCACAAGGGCTCAATCAGAGGCCACAGTGACTTAATTCTGCCCACATTTCTCTCCTCTCCTCTACAGGCTGCTGTATCATTAAATATTGTTTCAAAGTTTAACAAACAACATTCAACTTGCAACATGATCCTGCACACAGAATATAAAAGATTGAAGCAAAACTAATTTATAAAAATTTAAAACAGATAGTCTAGATCATTCCTTATTTCAGTTAATATGAATCTGTGAAAATACTATGTAATGAAAAAGAAAGAAAACAGCATGAAGAGATGTCTTATTTTCAATGAAAGGGAAAAATAAAGCAATATTTAGGTAGAACTATAGACATTTTAAAGAAGAGAGTAAAAATAAACAGAAAAGTTGTGTAAAGCACTTGAACATGCCAATGCCCTCCAAGGAAACACCATCAGGAAGACGCATGTAGTCACACAAATTTGGCATATTCACTTGTTAAAGCAGGGGAGACGACGCAACATGAAAAACTATGGAGTAAGGTCAGGAGGAATCGGAATTGGATTTGGCTTGTGTGGATAGTGTTGGGGAGGAGTAAGGAAGCAAGGATTCACTCATGTTTGAGTGCCCTCAGAAAGTAGGAATGTAGTTCAGTAATTAAATGTGTTAAATTTTTTTGTCTAGGAGGCAGGAAAAATGGAGCATGCTGAGCTGTAACTGGTACAGAAACAGCAGTCACTCACATTTTCTGGCAGAAGTGCGGGATTTTGTCTTTTGGTGAGGTGCACAGTGTTCTTGCTTTTGCATGTGTACGTCTATGATTATGAAGTGTTCTCATGTACTTGATCCTCCGCACAGAATGACCTTGCAGAGAAAGAACACAGCCTCGGTGCATGTCATCTCCCAGGGGAAAGCTGCCCGGGCCGCTTTTTTCTTTCCTAAGAAGTACTCCAAAATGGGAAACTACAGAGAAAAATCACAAAGAGGTAAAAACAGTGAAAGAAATTCTGACTATGGAGGGCTCAGAACATGGCTTTATCTTCTGGTAGAGACAAATGGAGTAAAAACAATTATCAAAGTTATAAGGCAAAAATTGTGACCCTGAAAGACTAATGAAATCAACATTAAAAAAAGAGTTACACTTACAATTATTTGAAAGATGCAACATAGAATTTTATTTAAATAGTTAATAGAATTTGAAACAAAGACATCTTTATGGCTACAAAAGAAGAAAAGTATGAATGACTTTTATTATCTTCTTTGCAAAATAGCAATCGGAGAAAAGAACATAGTCACTGAAAACTAAGAACATATTCAATTTATGGTTCCAAAACTCAAAAATATTGATAGAATATTTGAAAATGCCATGATAATTAAACCACTACATATTTGTGCCAGCATAGCCAGATTAGCAGGATGAAATAGAAAGTCTGGCTACAAAATTGTGAATACACATGTATTTACTGTAGAAGATAGGTAGCATTTTAATCAGTGGGAACTGGAGAAAGATGTAATAATAATGACAAAATTAGATAAACATTTTGGGGGAAATTATAATACATATGATTCCTATGCATCATTTAAAACAAAGTAAAATGCAAATGAATTAAAAAGTTAAAAGGAAAGAAATAAAATGAAAAAAGAGGTAAATATTGATAAATGTGTATGTAATCATGGTACACAGAGATCTTTTTAAGCATTAAAAGAATGGTGGAAACTAGAAAAACAAAAGATTTGATTGAAATAGTTGACTGTATAAAACTTTGTGCATTTCAAAGAGCACAGTCAAGGAAATGTTTTAAGACAATGTACCATTTCATAAAAGCATTTGCAAAATATTATAGTAGCAAAAAGATGCTATTCATATCCAGAGTTACTTAATGTAAGTGATTTTTTCAAAAACTTACCCATAATATAAAACTGTAAAAAGACAAAAGCAAGTAGTCCTCTCAAGCAATAACCCAAATATCATCTAAACACATGGGAAAAAATCAACCTCATTACACATAAAGGAATACAAATTAAATCATCACCAAGAGATTATCCAAGATTGATTTAATTGCAGTGAAATAGGCACTCACAAATAGAAACAGATTAAGTGTACATGGAATAAACTTTCTTTAGATGACTATAGTAACAGTGTCAAATCATTAAACATAGTCACCCTCTTTCCTCCCACCTGTCCACTTCTGAAAATCTAGTTAAGGAAATAGTCAGATAAGTTCACAGAAGGAAATCGAAAGCAGAATTATTTACAGCAGCCAAACAGTGTAAATCACTGAAATTTCCAATAATAGGAGACTGTGAAAATAAACGGCAACACATTAGCATGATACAGTAATTTGAAATTGTGTGGTATAAAAATATGACTTAAGCAGAGATGAAGTTATATACAGTTACTTTTTAGAAATGACAAAGTGCAAAAGAATGTACTCAGTGTACAGAAACAACTCAAGCATAATATACTTGAAATACAGATATATATACCTAGTCATGGAAAAATACTCAATGAAATAAAACTAATGTTGGTTAGTAGTTTTCATTGTAGTAGAATTTTAGATAATTTTAAATGATTTCTCAGTTAATTACATATGCCTTCTGCATTTTTAAACATTTGGATCATAACATGTATTTTTATAATTAGAATAGATAAAATAATTTTAAAAATAAGACTCTTAGCACATTCAGGCTGCTATAACAAAATGTCAGAGACTGAGTGGCTCATAAACAACAAAAATTTATTTCTCAGAGTTCTGGAGGTCGGAAGTCTGTGATCAGGGTGCCTGAATGGTCAGGTTCTGTGTCTGGTGAGGGCCTGCTTCCCAGGTGATAAAGAGTGGTCTCACTGTGACCTCACATGGCAGAAGGGGCAAGGGAGCCCTCTCTGTTCTATTTTATAAGGGCACTAATCTTATTCATGAAGGCTCCACCCTCATGACTTAATCAACTCCTAAAGGCCAACCTCCCACCCCCACCCCACCGCCAATACCACTACGTTGGGCACTAGGTTTCAACATATGAAGTCTGTGGAGACACAAACATTCAGACCACAGCAGGCTGTTACTCACTTTTGGAGTCAGGTTCAAGAAGAGAACTGTGGATAGTTTCTTGGGACTAAAGATAATATAAACAATGATTTTTTCTATATTTTTATGCCTAACAATAGTTAATTTAATGCATAACAGCATTTCAATAACAAATATCACAAACACAATTATCCCTGTTACCCATTTTCCATTAGAGAAGAAATATATATATTCTGTGTCAATTATTTTGTGGACATTTGCAAACTAATTACCGCCAAACAAAAAACCAAAAAGGCTTTTGTGTTAACTCTATGATAACAAATCCCTATTACTTCCTAAGTTATTTTCAAATGCTGATGTCAAAGTGCTGGCCCGTAAGTAGGCATTTAAGGTTCTCATCACAGACAGTACATTTCCACCCTTCAATAATGTACAGATCCAAATGCGCCGCTATGGAGTGCTTTTTATGTTTTGTTGGTTGATTGTTGTTGGTTTGCTTTTGCTTTTGTTTGTCATCTATATGCTGTGTCTTTACTTTCTACACTGGTTTCTTATACATCTGCATCTGTCTGGGGTAAAGAAAACATCTTACTTGTTATAGACTGTGGAATCAGGCTATTCCTCTCCCCCTGGTTCTGCCTCTGGTTCTCCTTCAAGGGAGGGAGCTGAGATGGCTTTTGTTTAGCTTGGCTGGACAAGTTATTCCTCATCTTATTGCTCTGCTACACATTTCTAGAGAGACCACTTGGTATCTACAATACAATTAAGTCTATCTTTCTCTGATGTAATCTTTCCCTTCCCAGCCTATTTTATGTCCTAGCTTCTGCTGAGTACTTTATTAACTTCCTGCTGTAAACCTTCTGTAGGCAGAATGGCGATAATCTAAAATCCTCTTACGTGACCATACAATGGGAAAGGAGGGAGTACAAAATTGTCTATCCCCAGTAGCTCTATAGATTTTTCTCCCACTCTATTCTCCATAGCATTCTCCTAACTTCTAATTTTCTGTCTTTCTCAGAGAAACTTTTGAGCTTTTTTTTTAAATCAGTATAAAATGAGACATAGAATTTATAGAATTTAAAAATAAAGCTGAATAAATATCTATTCTAGACTTTTCCAAGCCAGATTCTGCAAATTTCTATTTGGTGTATTTTTTATCTTAACCACTTATTATCAAAACAATAAAATATGTGCAAATCCATAATAGAATATATAACAAGAATACTAGATTAAAAATAAAGATATTTAATTTTTTATCCTGGCCCTGTTATGAACTGTTTTGAAGATGTGGGACATATATGCTAACGCTATTTGTCTCCTCTTCTTATGCACAAAATGGTGTTGATGATGCCCACCTACAGGAAAGAATAATATGTAACCTTTGATTCATTCATGCTTTCTGCTTTTGCTGTTGCTGTGTTTCTGCTATGTTCTACCCTTCCCTTAGTTGTTGGAGAAAAGAAGACCACTTCTAGGAAATGACAATTTTGCAGAGGGGAAATAAAGTGATAATTAAAATACAAAGTGGTAAACATGATTACAGAGATCTTAATAAAGTAAATTTTGAGCTGCATCTTAAAAGAAGATTAGGAGTTTTCCAGGTGGAGTAGACAGCACATTCCAGACAGAGGAGAGAATATGTACAAAGATAGAGGTAATAAAGGGCATGGAAGGTTAAGGGAATAGGAGAAGTTCAGTGCGGTGAGAGTTTAGGGACAGGTTGAAAGAGAATCTGAAGATAAAACCACAAAGGTAGATGTGGATCGTTTTGTGATGGAGCTGTTATACTAAGCTAAAGATGCCAATTTTATACTGTAGTCAATCAGTTTCATGGGAATGAGATTACCAGAACTCTTTTGAAATGTATTCCTGGAAGCAAGATGCAAAACACGCAGAAATATTTGGCATGGAATCCAACAGAAAGTTATTATCATATCTCAAGCAAAAGATAATGGGGTCTTGAACTGAGGCACTAAACAGCTATCAAGAGGCTAAACCAGGTTATGTAATTACTTTTAATAGATGTGATGAGATTTTTTGACCAACTCTCTGTGAGGAGAAAATCACAAAAAGACAATAAGGAAGGAAACCTTGCAGTTTGCTTTTTTTTAAAAGACAAGGTGATAATGCTAAAGAAAATTAAGAACAGAGATAAAGTACCTGGCATGACCGACTGCTTTGCGATTTGGGTGAACCATGTTGAGTTAGAGGAGTCTAGTGAGATTTCCATTTGTATGTGTCTAAATCTAGGAGAGAAGTAAAATAGAGATTGAGGTGTGCATGTCATAGTGAAACTGAGCTTCAACACTACAAGAAAGTTTTGAGAGAGTGATTAATGTGAGACAAAAGAAAGTCAAAGACACACTCTCAAGGAACATTAGCAATTAAGGAAAGGATGGAGAGAAAAGAAAAGATGGGAAAAAAATATATGGAAAATTAACAGTCAGAGAGAAAGGAAAAGAATCATGAAATATCTTTGTGATTGGAACCAAGAGAAAATTTTAAAATTAGAAGTGGCCAACAGTGTCTCAAATCTATTCTTATAAGATATGAATAAACAATTATATTAGGTATGTAGTTTTCCTCAAACTCAACACAGAGTGTTGGGTTCATGTACTAATCACAGTTCTAGTGACTGGGGATATATCAATGAAAAAAAAATCAATATTCCTTATCTCATAGAAATTAAATTCTTGTCTAAAAAATTCACATAATAGGTAAATAAATAAATATGCAACATATCTGGTAGAATGTTGAGAAAAAAATCAGGGTATGGAAATGAAGGGAAGGTGTGCTAATTTAGCTTGGACGGGCATAAAAGTTTTCTGCAATAAGATAACACTTGAACACAGACCAGTAGAAAGTGAGGATGAGAATCATGTGGATGTCTGTGACGGTTGTGACCAGAAGAGTGATTTGAGCTGAAGAATATTTTTAAAAGTTTTCTGGCTACTCTGTGGTTACTTGACTGTGGTGGATAGTTAAGGAGAAACTGTAATGGTCATATAAGAAGATGCTAATAAAATAACAAGGAGAGATAATGGGAGCTTTGTGCAGGTCAGGGTTTCTCAACATAGGTAGTCTTGCCATTTTGGATGGGATAATTTGTCATTGTGAGAGACTGTCATATGTTTTGTAGGATCTTCAGCAGTATCCTTGACCTCTGCCTACTACCAGTAGCATCCCCAGGGTTTGACAACCAAAAATATCTCCAGACATGGCCCAATGTCTTTGGGGAGCAAATGACCCCCGGTTGAGAACCACCCCCATTTTTCTCCATAGATGCAAGGGCAAAGATTGATATATTTCAAAGATAAAGCTGAATGGACTTGCTTTTGAATTGGATATGCATGGTGAGAGAGAGGATGCCAAGGTTTCTGGCTTGAACAGCTGCAGGATCAAACTGACAATCCTGAGATCTGGAAGACTAAAGGTGCAGTGGGACTCAATATATCAGTTTTGGCCTTATTAAATTTTACAAACAGTTGGATATAAAACTGAAGTTTAGGGGAGAGCTCAGGTTGGGTATATATAAATTTTGTTGTCATATGTACATAGACAGTATTTAAAGCCATGCAAATAGATGAGCTCACTTAGGAAATGAGTAGAGATAGAAAAGAAGAGATGCAGTGACTGATCTCTGGTGTCCCCCACAGTTGAGAGTTGGGAAATATGAGGAGGACCTGCAATGGAGACAAAGAAGTCTGGGGTGGTGGTGTGTATATTTCCTCCTCTTCCCCATCTCCCATTCATGAGTACAAGAGAATAAGGGTAGGAAAAAGATTCACAGGGCAGTTACTGGCATGAGAACACTGCTATTTATACAAGTTTTTAATGACACAATACCAAATCAATTACGTCTATGGAACATTTTTCTTCCTATAATAGCAGCTCCTTCCTTTGGGGAATTGCCACTCCCTCCTCACCAAACCATGTAATTTGGTGCTGGCAGTCAAACATAATTCCCAACTCTTTGGCTATAATAAAGAGAATCTGTCCCTGAGTTTTCTGGGCTCAGAAGTTGCTGGCAGCCATAATAAAAGACTTGTAGCAAAATGTGATACATTAAAAACAGAAAACAATTTGCATAGAAAATGAGAGGAAAGAGACACACAGCAAAGATCCTGACGGCAGCTGATGCTGTCATCTAGGTTCCCTAATGCCAGATGTACCTTTGGTCTTCTCAAATTTTGTTCTGTGACTAAATATTTATCCCCTGCTCCCTAACCTAATTCAAGTTGAAATTCTCTCATGTGCAACCAAAATGATTCTCCATAAAATAATGTAAAAACAAGTAAAGGGTGCCAAATGCCAATTAAGTGTACTCTTATTATTATGTGGACAAGAAAAAAATAAAACTTTTGTTGAATCATTATGGCATGATGTTTACACATGAATAATGTTTTGCCTGTTTTGTTTCTAACTCCCTGTGATGTTGAGGACATCCCAGAGAACTCCTAAGTTGGCAAAGGCAACTTTCCTTAAAACCACTAAAAATAGTCCCAGAATGTTGGAACTACAAATGTCTGAATGAGAGGTCCCTAGAGTTATTGCATTGGTCTCATAAATTCATATACAAACATATTTCATATTAAATATGAACGTTTAAAATGTCTTTATGTTTAAAAGTGATCCCAACATTTGAAAATATTGGGAACCATTGCATTAAAACAAAATTCGTGGTGATTTGCTTGTATTTAAAAATGAATGCTAGCCCATATTTGCTACTTTCAGGTTACAGCATAGAGTTGGTAATAAACTGAATTTAGGGATAGGAGTGGGTTTTCCAAAAAGAAGCAAATATGCTGGGATTTTTATAGTTCATGGAAAGGAATTGCTAAGTTGAATGGAACTGATTTTGTTTTTATATTGCTGTTATGTTTCTCAGCCTGGCTTCTTTCCATTATTGGTACCAGTATATAGCTCATAAAATCCATCCACAATCTCTGATTACTATTTTCATATTGAGCTCTTCGCTGATATTAATAAACAATAATTCATAATTATTGTGGTCCATAATCTGATAGTATTAATCTTCTTTATTAATGCTTTCATCATTCCCTTTGCCACTCATCATTTTTCATTCTTCTGTTGAAATTGCAGCATAATGTAGCAGACTGATTAATTCTCCCTCTATATCACTCACTTAAACTTCCAACATCATAGTCTCTGATATGTAAAGTAAGGAGAAACAGTAACACCAGACTTATGCCTAAAAATCTGTAAAGATTAAATGTGTTCTTATTTGTAAATTTCTAAACTCAGGCTGACTAGGCAAATGTTAGGCCTTTAAAAATATCTTAGGAGAGTGACCTCAGCATCATGGTGGAGTGAGCTCTTCCCTTGGACTCTCCCCTCTATAATACAACCAAAAGAACATTCATACAACAATAGAGGACACATACACATCACAAAAGATGTTGGGAGACCCACGCAGCCATACGCCTGAAGGTGGTGGTGGGACTGGATCCTCCGGAGGAAGTAGAAGCTGATCCACAGGAGGTCCATGGAGAGAAAATGGCTGCAGTGGTGGGAGGTACGCAGGTGAAAAGGGCGCCCCATCCCTGACTGTACTTCAGCCCCAGAATCATCTGGAGCATGGTGTGGTGAACAGGGTAGTGGCAGGGGGAAAAGGGCTCAGGCACTTTAGCCCCAGGTTCACCTGGAGCAAGGTGCAGAGAGTTTGGCAGCCCTTGGGGAAAATTCGCAGCCCTGAAATCTGGAGCACAGTGTGGAGAATGTGGCAGCTGCAGAGGGGAAAGTGTGTAGTTGAGAGAGGTGCCCCAGCCCCCACCCAGTACTTCAACCCCAGAATCAGACAGAGGACAGTGTGGAGAGTATGGCAGCTGTGGAGGTGAAATTGCACAAGCAAGTGCCCTGACCCAGTACTCCAGCCTCAGAATCATCTGGAACACAGGGCGGAGATCTTGGCATCGTGGTGGAGAAAGAGAAAGTGTACAGTCCTGCAGTCGCCCAGAGCTTTGTACAGAGAGATAAGTGGGGGCTGGGAGAAGTGCTGGGGAAGGAGAGTACCCCTCCCTCTGCCCAGTGCTCCAGATCTGCCATCAATCAGTCACTCAGAGAGAAAAGCAGTCAGTGGCTGGGGCTGGGAAGCCCCTGCTTGTACTGGGTCCAGAATACACAGCACCTCATCCCCATCCTGTGGGTGGTATGTGGCAGCTGTGGCCTTATAAGAACACCATGAGGAAGCAAAAATCCACACCACCAAGTATGAGTACATATATTAAAGCTCCAAACCAGAAGAAAAGTGACAGATACCCAGAAACCAACCCTGAAGGAACAGAAATCCATAACCTAAATGACAAAGAATTCAAAACAGCTATCATAAAAAAACTCAACGATTTACAAGAAAACACAGAAAGACAAATTAACAAATTGAAGAGCTTCTTCACAAAGGAGATTGAAACCGTAAAGAAGAACCAATCAGAATTATTAGAGATGAAAACCACAATGGATGAAATAAAGAAAAACTCTGGATTCCCTAAACAATAGAGCCAACAATATGGAGGAGACAATCAGCCAGTTAGAGGATAGTACTATGGAAATGCTTCAGAGGGAGGAGAAGAGAGGACTGAAACTAAAAAGAAATGAAGATGCTTTCAGAAAAATACCTGACTCAATCAGGAAATGCAATATAAGGATTATACGTATTCCAGAGAGGAAAGAGGAGAATGGAGCAGAGAGCTTGTCCAAAGAAATAATAGCTGAAAACTTCCCAAACCTGAGGAGGGAGCTGGAAATCCATGTGAAAGAGGCCTCCAGATCTCCTAGCTTTGTCAATGTAAAAAGACCCACTCCAAGGCACATAGTAGTGAAGCTGGCAAAAGTCAAGTACAAAGAAAATATACTAAGAGCAGCAAGGCAGAAGAAAATAACTTACAAAGCAACCCCTATCAGGCTCTCAGCAGATTTCTCAGCAGAAACATTACAGGCTAGGAGAGAGTGGAATGATATATTCAAAATCCTGAAAGACAAAATCTTTCACCCAAGAAAAATCTATGCAGTGAAAGTCTCCTTCAGATATGATAAAGAAATAAAAACATTCCCAGATAAACAAAAGCTAAGGGAGTTCATTGCCACAAGACATGGCCCCAACAAGAAATCCTCAAGAAGGCCCTCATACCTGAAAAAAACATAGGAAAGGG
Organism: Equus quagga; assembly: GCF_021613505.1. Classification (NCBI taxonomy): domain Eukaryota; kingdom Metazoa; phylum Chordata; class Mammalia; order Perissodactyla; family Equidae; genus Equus; species Equus quagga. The sequence continues at coordinate 26,724,339 of NC_060272.1, forward strand.
TCTACAAAGCCCTGAGCAAGGAGATGAATAGGTAGGCAATAATCAGAAAATGGCAGCTCTCTGTCAGATCAGGTTAGTAAATGCCTAACTTTAACATCAAGGATAAAGAAAAGGGAAACACCAAACCAAAATGATCTCATCTTTTTGACCACAAACATAAAGAAATGGAAAGATATGCTACGGCCATGGATTGAAAGAATAAACATGGTTAAAATGGCCATACTACCTAAAGCAATCTACTTATTGAATACAATCCTAATCAGAATCCCAATGACATTCTTCATGAAAACAGAACAAACAATCTTAAGATTCATATGGGGCAAAAAATGACCCTGAATAGCCAAAGCGATCCTCAGAAACAAGAACAAAGCTGGTGGCATTGCAATCCCCAACTTCAAAACATATTACAAAGCTATAGTAATCAAAACAGCATGATACTGGTACAAAAACAAGCACACAGATCAATGGAACAGAATTGAAAGCCCAGAAATAAAACCACACATATATGGGCAACTAATCTTTGATAGAGGAGCCAAGAACATACAATGGAGAAATGAAAGTCTCTTCAATAAATGGCACTGGGAAAACTGGACAGCCACATGGGAAGAATGAAAAAGTAGATCATTATCGTTCTCCATACACAAAACACACTCAAAATGATCAAAGACTTGAAGACCAGAAACCATAAAACTTCTGGAAGAAAATATAGGTGGTACACTCTTTGACATCAGCCTTAAAAGGATCTTTACAAATACAATATCCACTCAGACAATGGAAACAAAAGAAAAATTAAACAAGTGGCACTTCATCAGACTAAAGAGCTTCTGGAAGGCAAAAGAAACCAAGATCAAAATGAAAAAACAACCCACAAAGTGGGAGAAAATATTTGCAAATCATATATCTGATAAGGGGTTAATCTCCATAACATATAAAGAGCTCACACAAATGAAGCACAAAAAAATAAACAACCCAATCAAAAAGTGGGCAGAGGATAAGAACAAACATTTTCCAAAGAAGATGTACAGATGGCCAATAGGCACATGAAAAGATGCTCAACATCACTAATCATGAGGGAGATGCAAATCAAAACTACACTAAGATATCATCTTATGCCTCTTAGAATGGCTATAATCACCAAGACAAAAAATAATAAATATTGGAGAGGTTGTGAAGAAAAGGGAGCCCTCATCCACTGCTGGTGGGAATGCAAGATGGTGCAGCCACTTTGGAAAGCAGTATGGAGATTTATCAAAAAACTAAAAGTAGAATTACCGTATGATCCAGCTATCCCACTACTGGGTATTTACCCAAAGAACTTGAAACCAACAATACAAAGAGACCTATGCACCCCTATGTTCATTGCAGCCCTATTCACAATAGCCAAGACGTAGAAGCAACCCAAGTACCCACCGACTGATAATTAAATAAAAAAGATGTGGTATGCATATACAATGGAATACTCCCAGCCATAGAAAAAGACATAATCATCCCATTTGCTACCACATGCATGGACCTTGAGGGCATCATGTTAAGAGAAATAAGCCAGACAGCAAAAGACAAACACCATATGATTTCACTAATTTCTGGAATATGAACAATCTTACTGATAAAGAAAACAATTTAGTGGTTACCAGGGGGAAGGCGGGGGGAGGGTGGGCACAAGGGGTACCAGGGCACATTTATATGGTGTTTGACAAATATTAATGCACAACTGAAATTTCACAATGTTATAAACTATTTAGATCCCAATCAAAAAATTTTTTTAAAAATATCTTAGGACATGGTAGGTATTCAATAAATATTTGCTAATATAAGAAAAACTGATTTTACTCCAGAGATGCAGCTACATCTTACATAGTTGATAATTATTAGCTAATATGTGCTATTTTCAAAAACTGTGTCATAGCCTTTTTGTCTAGTGCTGCTTGACAAAAAATCTTAGACATAGTGCATGTTGCAAGTCATTTCACATACTTGGTTCAATTTCTCCATCTCTGAAGTACACCTTCAGAGATGTTATGGTGAAATAGTCATTGTGAAATCTACTGAGAAAATTTAAATATGAACTGAATAAATGTGACTTTTTAAACTTATTTTTAGATAACTATAGATTTGCCTGCAATTGTAAGGCATAATAAAGAGAGATCTCATGTAACCTAGCCCATTTCCCCACAGTGGTAACATCTTGCAAATTTACAGCACAATATATCACACCCAGGATATTGACATTGAAATAATTCACCGAGCTTATGTAGATTTCCCCAGGGTTACAAGTATTCATGTGTGTGTGTGTTTAGTTCTACGCAGTTTTATCACATGTGTAAGCATGTAGGTTAGGGAAATTGGAAGTCTTATGAACTTCTATGGTCATTGATGTGCCTCTATCTGTGTGCCACTCTTCCATTTACTTGTTCTTTTCTTCAGCAGTTAAGTTTATCAGTTCAGGAAACACTTTGACTTAAATGATTTGATAGTTAATTTAAGAGTAATCCTGAAAGACTTGAGGTGAGAACTTCATGATAGAAATGCAGAGTGCTCAACATGTGCAGATAAGCAAATGAGTCAAGAGACTGAAAACAAAATAATCCATGGACTTAAAGTTGCCAAAGAAGAAATTATTAGAGATTAGATAGTAAACTTTATCATTATCTGAGAAAACATGAGATCATGAAGAATTAAAAAGAAAGGAGAGAAAGCAACACTATTAGAGAACTGTACTAACGATATATTTTGATGCCTTATGCTTGTCTATTAGTGTGTAATAATGAAGTATTTCAATTAATTTCAATATCTACTTAGTATCTATTATGTAAATCCATCATGAGTAATGCAGATATGTAAAACCCAGTATTATTCTCAAGGTGCTTGCAATGTAAAAGGAAAAAGAGAAATAAATGCATGTGCACGAGAGTCAGAATGAATGATGTAGACAATACTTAGATAAGGAATCTAGAGGCAGCAGAGAGCAATAAAGGTAAATGATACTCCACAAAAGAGATAGGGAATTAATTATACTTTGGTGGTGGCAGATTGCTAGAGAAAAAGTAAAAGGCAAGATAAAGACAATGAGCCCAAGGTATGGACAAAAAGCTGACTCGTGGGAAGTTGGGTTGCCTGAGTGAGGATTTGTATGAGGGAGTATGAGGAGATAATACCCGACTGATAAAGTCTGGGGCCTATTATAGTAAGCCTTGCAAACAAGTGTGAAATGCTGATATGGAATCACAGACCTAAGATCAACACATCAAACTGGGTGAGATGGCAGGCACACATTTGTTTTGTTCCTTCCATTCTATGAGACACTGTGAGGGTGACACGAGGCATAAATGAGCGTGTTTTTAATAGACAAAATCTTTTATCAAATCTTAAGCAAAGAATTTTTCATTTTTATAGTTATATTTTAACCAGTCTGCCAAACAATCCCTGAACACAGAAAATGTGGGTGGAACTGATAAAACTGCTTGCGTGGAGACTGCTAAATTGCTGTGTAATCAGGGTCTGATTGGGGCTGATTATGAAAGCTCTCTTTAATGAATACAAATGCGTGCTAGACTGGGAGAATTCCTGCTTATTATGTATTCGCTATAAAATGTTGCTTTGTGAGGAACTGAAAAACTTCATCTATTCTACTTTGAGTCTGATATGAATGAAGTTTCAGTTAAAAAATGTTAAGAATAAATGATATTAATGGACTTTTAAGGTTATCTTTAAAAATAACTAACTAGTATGCTGGGGCATCAGTATACAAATAATTGGTCATAATTACGTATTATCAAGTGTCCTCTTATCAAATAGCTTATCCAGCTTATATATGCATATGTGGGTCAAATAATGCCCCACAAACAAAAGGTGAGAGTATTAATGCTCATGAATTTTCTTTTCATTTGAAGAGGAATATGCACTTTAGCTAGAATCATCTTTCTAATCCATAAACTATAGGTTTATGACACAAAATATATGGTAATAAATCAAATGAAGATATCTATGTGTCTATGGTTATTAGAGTTGTAATCTTAAGGGTTCAACTTGATGTTACTTTGAAGAAGAAGCTCAGAAAGGGAGGCTCATTTTTAAAAATACCAAGAAGGGCAGTTCATAAGAAACCTTTACTATATCTGACTTTAAATTTACCCATTTAATGTACTGCCTTTTCTGTAAAGCCTACCCACTCCATTACTCTGGGATTTCCATCTCTTCTGGCCTTTTGAGGAACTTTCTCTCCAATTTTATGTCCTCATTTCCTGATAAATTCTTCTCTATGTTGCATCCACCCTTTCCTTCAAACATGCCTACATCTTCCGTGTCTTGATTCTACCACCCAGAATCCATCCAGATTTGTAATCTGTGCCCTAACACTTATCTTCCACACTGCTCTGAACAAGAACTTTGTTCCTTGAATGGCTATAGTAAAACCTAGAATATAAATTGTTCATGTAGTAATTGGATAATGTATATTTAAAGTATTTAGCCCAGTCACTGACAAGTAGAAAGGGCCCACTGTACTTTGGTTTCCTTCCTTTCTCTTACTTTTCTTTCAGGTCCAGACTTCATAAATACACGTCCAGAACTATTGCATCATTCTTTTTCATCATCGGTTTTAAAGCTGCTTCACTATTCCATGCTCTACAAAAACGTCTTTTTCAAAAATCACCAGTGACCTGCATGTAGTCCCAGCCCATCTGTTCTAATTCTCTCCCTGAGCTTCCAAATACAGTTCACGCTCTAAATTATTGTCTCTTTCCCGAAAAGCTCTTCTCCCTTGATTTCCGTGACTCTATTTCCCTTTTCCTACTCCATATTCTTTGTCTGTTCTTACTGTCTCGACAGAATTCATTGGCTAGGTAAGCACAATTTTGTAAAGTGTTTTGAGGATTATAAGGAAATTGAAAATAACTAACTATGCAATTTTGTTGAATTATTTCACTTCTGTAACTTACTTTTAGGTATCTCTAAAATGGGTTGGTCTAGAAGTATTCAAATCTAACATTCTCTTAGTAGAAGTAGAGAATTGTGGAGAACAAGATTGCCTTCAGTTTCAGTTCAAAAATTGTCATTCAAATGTCATATAATTTATTTAGAAAAACAAGTCATGCCCTAGGAAATTTGACCAACAGTGTAAGGAGTGTATAAAATGTTAAACTCTGATAGAGTGGGGAAATAGATGTAAATTTGTTGTTAGAACATCACCTAGTTTCCCTATAATAGTCCTCTACGTGGCTCTTTTGAACGTCACTTGTACAGCATATATTTACTTATAAAATCATAGATCAAGTAAATATCCTCCCTCCTGACTCTTCCGCCGGTCTCAAATTTCTCTTTTTAATTAGTGTCATCAGTATTACTCTCCTACAGTCAACAGTGAAATACTAAATTATTAATTCTACATATAATCATAAATGCCAACTAACTCAATTTACCTTTAAATATTTTCACTAATTACCATGCATATACGAATTTTAGTAGAGATACACTTTATTAATTGACTCAACAAATAGTAACACCTGTCAGTGATTCTAAGCTTTAGCGTTACGTATAAAATTTCTGGAGAGTTTGTTAAAAATGCAGATCCCATGCTCTTCAGATATAAAGCTCCCATATCTATTTTTTTTGTAACTAGGCATCTCAGGATCACCTTTTGCATTGTCTTAGGTTCTCATTGTATCATAAGGATGAACCAAATATACTGCCTTGAACAACTTCAAATCTCACTCAACTGAAAAGATACAGATAGAGAGAGAGCACGAGCGAGCCCTGGAATTTCTCCAGCTATCACTATATACTTCACATCCCTTTTTCATCCAATTTTCTCTGAGGAGATACTTACACCAGCTGTCTTTGTTTTCTCACCTCCCACCGACTCCTCAGTCTGCCCTAATATGGGCTCCAACATCGTACTTCTACTAAAACTGCACGTGACACAGTAGTGATGACCTCCTCAGACTGTTTTCAGTTTTCATTTCACTTTATTTCTCAACAACAGGAGATAAATTTGACCACTTTTTCTCCTTTCTGAAACACTATTTCCTCGACTTCCACACCACACGCTCTTCTAGTTTTACTTTTTACTTCTTTGAACCCTTATCTCAGTCTCCATTTCCCGCTTTTTCTTTTGCATTAAGTCATTGAATGTTAGAATTTCTTGGAGGAATTTAGGTTCTTTCAGCCATTCTTATGGCTTTAGTTATCATCTTTATGTCAATGCCTTCTATTTTTTTAAAGAGATTGCAAATTTTATATCCAACTTCTTGCTCTGCTTGAATGCTCTAGAAGTTACACAATTAAAGTTTTAAAATTTAATGTATTATCTTTTTTCTCCCAAATACTTCAACTTCCTCTTTCCCTTTCTCAGGAAATAGCATTATTTTTCATTTAGTTTTTCTAAGTTTGAACCTGAGTGATCATTCTTCATACTTTTTTGTTCATCCCATGACTCGGTCACTGTATTCTGTCCATTCAGAATAATGTCAGACTCACATCGTCTCTCAATCTCAACCTCCCACACCAGAGTAATGGTCATAACATGGTGGTCTTTAAATAAAATTCACCTAAGCTGTGGAATTCCTATCTGATTGGTACCTACTCTCTCTCTTCTTGGACCACCTTTCCCCTCACTTTCCTGGACTCCTTTTCTTATCATTCAAGAAATCATTATCCCTCTTTTCCGGTCCCTTCTTGTATGCTGTTTTCTCTGGTTATAATCAATCACCCTCCTATTTCACCCCCACTCCTGCACCTTCACCCTCATCCTAAATATTCCCTTGCAACAGAATATCCAGTTAAATTTGAATTTTGATAGAAAGTGAAAAGTTTTTAATAAAATATGTCCCTAAAATTGCATGAAATATATTTCTACTAAGCAATTTTTCATTGCTTATCTGAAGTTCAATGTTTTTTTTTTTGCTGGGAAAGATTCACCCTGAACTAACATTTATTGCCAATCCTCCTCGGTCTCTTTTCCTCCCCAAAGCCCCAGTACACAGTTGTATCTTCTAGTTGTAGGTCTGTCTAGTTCTTCTATGTGAGTTGCCACTGCAGCATGGCTAGTGACAGATTAATGGGGTGGTTCTGCAACCAGGGAACCAAACCTGGACCAACAAAGTGGATCATGCCGAACTTTTACCACTAGGCTGTCAGGGCTGGCTCTGAAGTTCAGATGTAAGTTTAACTGTATCTTCTTTTTGTCACTCCTAAATCTGGCAACCCCAAATCACAATGCATCTCATTCCTTTTTTTTACTGTAGTGTGTACTCTGTGAAGACAGGGACTGTGTGTGGCTTAGTTAATGCTGCTGTTCCAAGTGCCTACCACAAGTGTGCACAAACAGTAAACACTTAATATACATTGACTGAGTTTGTTATTTATTTGATGTTTAAGTTCTCTGAAAGTTAATACTAATTTGTCTATACACCTCTGCCCCTTATGAGTATTACGTTTTGGCTACTCACCTTAGGCATTTTTACTCAGATGTGTTCATTCAAACCTGTGAACTTTACTCCCACTGATGCCTCTTGGAAAGCCCTGCAATTCCTCATGGTATAAATTTAAGACATAAACTTCTGCTAAAGTCACATATGAGACCCATCTGTTCCATGAAGTCTTTTTTTTTTATACTTCTGATCTTCTCTAAGTTCAGCTATTATACTCAAACTACAAAACTCTCAAAATTCACAGGAAAAAAATAGTTTCACCTTTAAAGAAAAACCATTGTAAGTGTCTAAGTTAGAAACTAAAAGTTCTGTTTTTAGGTTACTGCCAGGGTGATCGTCAGCCTCTATGGAGCCTTCATTTGTCTACTTTAGGTCCAAATCACTCCTGGAGTGCTGGGGGCACACGTGTGTGTGTGTGTGTGTGTGTGTGTGTGTGCATGTATCTGCCATTTGGAGAGAGAAAGTGGACCGATACTAGAAAATATTGCCTTCAGCTGGATGTTGTACTGAACACCAAACACTGTGTAGTCAGAGTAGAACTTGATGTTTCATCTGCTTATCACACAAATGTTTATATAATTGAAAATTTAAAATGTTATTGAAACAAAATGACCTCATGATCAAAATAATATGCTGCTATAAGTGTTCTAATTTTATATCTAGGTTAAACGTAGCTTGAAATAGAGATTTTGATAAAGAATACATTCTATGTCTTATGAGACATCTTCCATACAGTAACTAATGGAGATTCCCAATAGCTAGACTATTTTGTTTAGTTAAGTCTTAAAATTATTTCTTGCACATGTCAATTTCTTTTACAAAGGTAAATAATTTTTTCCCTTTTTAAATAGATTTGAAACATTAATAATCACGGTAATATTCTTTCTTATTACTTTTTCCGCTTATCAATCCCATCGTTCTAAAGCATTAATCATTAAACAACTCTGACACTCTAATGAAGATTTAATGTGCCATGTCCAGGTCACTCCACTCCTCATTTACCAGAACTTTTATTACCACATCTATTCGGACTTTGCATTGCTGTCATTATTTGGGCTTTGTCAGGAATAATTATAGACAAATTCCTAAGGAAGCCATTCTTAAGTCTATCATTTCTAAGATATCAGTAGAGTTTACATAAAACAAAGAACAACTCATTTGAGATGGACTTAGTAATGCGTTATGAGTTCAAAGAATAATGCTTACAAGCCCTGAGATACATAAAATTACAATCTCTTGACCCAAGAGGAGGGCCATAGAGACAACAACAATATGCAAACAGCCCAAAGGGAATGTAGCAAACATTTCTTTAACTTGGATTACTTTGTCCTAGATTTGCCCTCCTTTATACATAAAATAGTTTTCACAAATTATATACCAAAGCCCAGGATATTTTCAGTATTGTAGCTGTAAACTTTATATCACTTTGTATTTAACAATTCTTCCTTGACTTTTGTTTACTTGTGCTATTTAGCTTCCAAATAACCAAGCTAATCCTGAATTATTTGTACTACTTTGTACGGAGATGGTTGTGTTTAGCTTAACATTAATGTACTAAAAATAAATGTTTGAGGAAGTTCTTACGTTTTCAATATGGTGTGATGTCCTGATCACTGTAATCCACAATATCATATCTCTCCTTTTGAAAATGTGCTGAAGTAATTGACTAATATTTTTACTACAGTAAGCATTTGTTTTGTATCCCCAGTTTTGTGTCTACAAATAAAGTATACCTATACATAGCAAACACACAACTCTTATTCTTTGCCACCTTTAAAGATCAGAGAATATCCAAGATAGATAGAATAAGTCTGGACTCAGGCATTTGTCATGACGGATTGATTGCCGGAGTGTTCCATTGTGGGTAGGACCTTGAAGAACAGTCCTGGCCTTGGTCAGTGTCAGGAACTTAAATTTATGAGCTTGAGGACAGCACTGAATCACTTGATTATACAGCTATAATCCCCAGACACCATTTACTAGTTAATCCTCTTTGATTGACTATTTGCATTTATATTCAATAATTTTGTAACCTCCCATGGAGATAGTCTTTGGTATGTAGCATATAATTACAAATACTAGATTTATAGAATGTAAGATATTAAAATATATCTTCTAAAATTTTAGGTTAAAGTTCTAATTGAATGGAGTTCTCTATAATCGCTAGAGGAATGTATTGCCCTAAAACACTGCTCTTTTATTTTTATCCCACTTATGTCCAAAATCTATCTTCATTATAAAATTATGTATTATATAATTTTTTTATACTAACAAAATCTTAGCTTGGCAATGTTTTAATCCTCATAAAATCAATAATGAATATTTGACCGCGTTACCCAGTTGTGGCCAGAGTATTGGAAAAAGCTCCTTTTCTTCTATTATCCACTTCTATTTTCTTTTATGAAGATCTTTTATTAAGATTATATTAAGAACGAAGAAACTGGAGCATTTTTCTCTTAATTAATCCATTGTACCAATTATCTGCAAATCTCTTACCTCCCAAATTAGAATAGCAATTAATGATTATAGTTTAAAAGATCAGTCTGACTATTTATGTGAGTATATTCCTTAGAAACAAACCTATAAATAATTTATTTATTGTGTGCACTGTAGGAAATCAGTAAATACAAATTGAACTGACAAGATTATCCTATAGATTATATTTTACTATTCAAATAATCAATGAATATTGTGGTTCAAAAGGACTTAGAGACTATCTGCTTCAATTACCTTGTATGTTATTTCACCAAATATTTATTTCAGATCTTTTTTTTTATAGCTGAGAAGACTGGAGCCCTGAGAGGAAATGTGATTCATTGTCTAAGGTCAATGAATATGTCACTCACAGAGCTAGCAGAGCAAATTCATATGTACTGAACAATTGCTATGTACCAGGATCTGTGCAAAATGGCTAATATTCATCCTATTCTTTAATCTTCCCAACAAACCTATGGAGGAACTAAGATTATCCTCATTTTACAAATGTAAAGAGACAACACTGAGGAGATGAGGAAGTTGAATGAAACTCATCTAGATGGTATACAATGGGAATTGTTATTCAGCTCTGTCTGCATGCAAAGCATGTGGTCACACACACTGTGACGTGATTTGTAGGAGATATACCTTAAAGGAATTTGATTAGGAACCAAAATGAAAGAAAAGTCACATGTATGTGCTTTACTCTTATTTCATATTCATATCTAGTACCTAAGGGAATTCCCATTACAGAAGAGCCGTGAGCATCATATTCTACTCCTCTTCCTGCTATTATTACTAATACTGTGACTGCTACTACCACTACTGCTATTGAAGCAATGCTATAATAGTTTAAAAATGTTGAGCACAATATTTGCCAATCAGAATTCTAAGTTATTTTCGCTTAGAACTTACCAGCATCAAAAAGGCACATAGGGTAGTTATTCTCCTTTCGATGGAAGAAGCAAAAAGCACATAGAGGTTAAATAAATTGCTTGAGAACATGGTGGATGGATGTTATAGCCACAAGGCAAATGGAGGCAGAATGGCTATAGAACCTGCAGGAGAAATGACGACAATCTAACACCAAAATCATTCTCAGGCATGCATGCAGAGAAACATAGAATTACATCCCTGGATTAGACTGTACTTCTGCTGCTCATTAATTCTACAGATTTGGTCAAATTGTATTTGAACATTTTCAGGATCTTTGTCTCTTCTATAAAGTAGAGATAATACTGATAACATAACACAGGAGTATGTTTAAGATGAAATTAAATTGAATAGTAAGCATTTACATCATACTTTGTTCATATTACATATTAAAAAAAAGAACCTCGTTGTGTCATGTGAATCATTGTCTAAATTTATGGGAATATAGAGATTGTTAACACAATTAACTAGGGGATGTGTGTGTGTATAAAAACCTGAGCTTATATGTGTGAGAAGTTGCTACTTCTAGAAAAACCTTGGGGTAGTATTTCGTTATATTCCTCATCTTACATTTTAGAGAAGTATGCTAGGATCTGAGTAAAGAAATAGAATAAGAATGAATAGTAAAAGTAAAAGCAATAAATTATCATTACCATAAAAAACTGTCATGAAAAAATATATATGCTGGAGACTACAGGGCAAGCTACCCAAACTACTGCCTCTCAAAGGAGCTCTGTAATTTGAGTACGGTTCAAAGACCAGATTACAAACACAAATGATCAGTTTTCCTATCACAGAACCAGCCTCGTTAGAACTGTCAAATTATTCATGAGAAAATTTTAAAACCTTTTAGATATATTTCCAAAAACTTCATGTCATTTCAAGAAAGTTATTTAAAAAATAGTCAACCAACTGCTACTCTTTAACCTTCTTTGTTTATTAAATATTTTTTGCCTAAAGTGCTGTGCATAGAATAACCAGATTCACAGCAATCTATAAGTCAATTCATTGTAACAGCCAGGAAACCCAGATGATTAATGTGTACCTCTTAATATATTCAAAGTGTTGTGTCTACATGCAAAATATTCTCTCTCAATTCTGCACATAATATATGCCAAACACCTTGCCAACCACAAAGATTGAATCCTAATAAAGTACAGAATTTATCAGAGTAATTTAAGGCAGCATCGCTTTTCATAACAAGGACCTCCAAGGAACATGAACTTTATGAAATAATGTTTCTTTTTTCACATTCAAACATATGTCACAAAAGCTTGTGGAACAATGTGATATCTTCTTATTAAGTGCAATTTTTCAGAACTGAGGTATAATTTTCTTAAGGGAGTTTATGTATGGTTGCCTTATTTTCTTACATTCTGTACAATTTCAGTAAAATATTTTAAAAGCCCCTAAATCTGCAAAAAATGGAGAACTAAAGATAAACTTAATGACCACTGCCCAGCATGGAGAATCAGTTTTAATTCATGTTTACGTACTTCTGAATTCCTTCATGGAACTAAAGGGAAAATGAATAATTAGAACAGGTTTTATAAATAAATCGTTATTGTAGTGCCAATCAATAATATACTAATACATCCAATATGTATAGAATTGTTATTAAATGCAAAACATACTCTCTGATTATTGCTACTCAATATTATTATTTATCCATAGCAGACACAAAAGACTAATTTGTCATAGTCGGACTTGGGGGAAAACTAAACAATTAATTGAATACTTGTGGAAATAATTAAATATTCAGATTTGAGGAAACTGCCACTTCCTCCCTAAGCTCTTCTGAAAATATGTCCTAATTCTTTCCTCTCTGGCTTCTGAGGATGTGAATTAAGATACAGTCCAATTAGCACATAGAAATGTACCCCTGAGGTAAATCTCGGATAAATAGATTGTGTTTGAGTTAATTTTCATTGAACAGAAATCACATCAGTTGTTGTTTCCAGGTGGGGGTTGGGGGTTACTGTCTGGGAAGGGGCAGGAGGCAATGTTTGGGGATGATGGCACTATTCTATATCTCGGCTGGAGTGAAGAGCATACAAGTATACATGTGTCAAAACTCATCTTAAAATGGTATTTTATTGTATGTAAATTATACATCAAAAAGTGGTGATTAAAGAAACTCCACAAGTATTTGAGTGCAATTATGTATCACACTGGCGTATGATTCCTCAATTCTAAATTTAGATATAGTTCAAAAAATGGCTTAGTGGAAGCAATTGCCTTTCTGTAGTTTGGAGTATTGCAAAACGTGTATCTTTTTCACAGTAGCCTTGCTTTCGTGAAAAGCTGAGTCTGTCTCAGGCCACCTTAATTTAGTTCTTCAGTGCTCATGCAGGCAGATCACTCTACTAAGTTTTGGGAGAGGGCATAAAAGAAAGAAAATCCACAGTACCTGTCTTCAAAGAGTTGACAGCTTAGTGCGAGATTCAAAAGATTTAACAACCGTTAAAAAGCAGCAAATAAATAAGAGCAAATTAGCATAACACAGTCACCATGCAAGTTGGGAAGCGAAGTAAATAAAAAAAGCAATCAGAGTGAGTCGGGGTTAATCAGGAGACTTGCCACAGTGATTTGTGTTTTCAGCCGGTGGCAAAGGAGATGAGAGACAGACTAGGGGAGAAAAGGAGGTAGGCTGTTTTTAGACAGATGGCACGTTGCAAAGCCATCTCTAGTGGAGTAAAGAAAGAGCTGTCCTTGCAGATTTCAGTTGGGTCCACCATGGGCCTTCACCTCAGTATCATCTCCAGCCCTGTTAGGATTCCATCCACACTAGTTGCAGGACAAAAGGAGATTTGTGGCCCCCAGGGGATTCTGCATCCTCTTCCTATTCCAAAATAGAGCACTTTCATGATGGTTTTCTTGTTTGAGTTAAGTAAAATGACATTTTAAAAGATCATTAGTTTAAAAAAAATCCAGGTGAAATAAAACAATAACAAATTCCAAAATATACTTAAATCTTATTTGGTATAGGATGACTTCAATCTAATCACAGGACAATTTATTGATGTAATGTGTTGAACAATACACACCACCTTGTTTCTTTCCTCATCTGGTCTGGAAACTCGCCAAGCTGAATTATTTTCAGCTCAGCCTGGCAGTTCAGATAAATTCACCAGGATGTATAGTCCTTCCAAATATTAAAAGTTCAGTCCTCGCCTGGTTGTAATCTTCAGAGATGGCCTCAGTAGCCATAGCAGCTCTCTTCCCAATGTTGCCTTTCTCCCCATCCTAGCTTTTGGCTGGATCTCTCCGAGTGCAAGGAATAGAGAACTACTCAACCTTTCCAGAGAGAGGTGTTTATTGTAGCCATGTGTAAGAGTACAAAAGGTGTGTTTTCGGTATTTAGTACACATGACATGTATCTGGGTATATGTGTGATTTATATTATATAAGCACATTGGTATTATACACCAGTAATGTGTAACCAGGAAAACGGTTCTGCTTCTCAGTGAAACGATGTGCTAGAGGGAACTCAGAAAGGGATGTGCTGTATTGTATCTGATGTCAGAGAATCAGCAGTGAGTAAGATAGACATGGTCCTTGACTTCATGCAACGTCATATCTAAGAGGGAAGAGAGACATTGCGAAAAGCATTATCCAGAGACATTCAGGTGCTATAAAAGGGTATGGCAGCATGTCCTAACGAGTTTAAGAAAGGCTTTCTCTGGGAAATTAAGTTTAAGCTGTGGGCCAAGAATGACTGGACGTTAGCTAGTTTAAGAGTGATTGGAGATTATCTTAAGTGTACTACAACTATACAACAACTAGCTGCAAAGAGTTAAATTTTTTTGTGAGCTGGTTTCACATGAGCAATGGAAAATCTCCAAGCATCCAAAACAAAAATTGGCGCCAGAAAATCCAGCTCCATTCATAAGAAACTTAGTAATATTTTTTAAAATAATTCTTGAATTTGAAGTTTAGTATGGTAAACTCACTGATTCATTCGTACACTAAATTGTTATTAAGCACGTCCAAAGTGCTTATCATTATTCCAGGTGAAAGGAAAGCGAGAGTTAACAACTAAGGTGACCAAACATCCTAGTTTGCCAGGTACTGTCCCAGTTATAGCACTAAAAGTCCCACGTCCTGAGAAACCCCTAGTCTCACACAGACCAGAACATGCGGTCCCCCTAAAAGAGACACACAGCTTCCTTGCCTTCGTAGAACTTAAATCCCAGCTGAACAGACAGATCTTAAACACATGCTTCCGTGTGTGAGGTGTTAAGAAATGCAAGGCAGAGAAGTAAAGTAAGGCAATGGAAAGAGAAAAGGGGTCGGAATTTTTGACATGTTATTCAAAGAAGACCTCTGTAAGGAGGTGATATTTAAAGCAGAAGCTCAAATAAAATGAGGGATCCAGATGTGAAAATATATAGGGAAGTTTCATAAAGAGAATAGAACTGATAAACTCTCTGAAGAAGCAGAGGGCTTTGGTAGGCTCAAGACAGTTCAAAGGTTTGAGGGGGAAGGCAGCGGCCTGGGCCAGGCCTTGGTTGGAGACCGATTATATTCTCAGTGTGAGAGGAAGCCATTGAGGGAACTGAACAAGGACCCAGTCATGAGCTAGCAATATGCTGCTTTTAAAAGTTTAATTTTTTTAAAAAATAGCGCTTGAGAATCAAATGTTTTCTTATTTTAGCTTATCTTCATTTTTACAAATTTTTTTTGTTGTATTTTAACTAGAAAATCAGGCCTTTACAACTTTTACTTGGAGTTTTCAATCTTTTCTTTTTAGCATAGTAGAATAGTTTCTTATGTTTCACTAATGTGATAAATATGCCACATATAGTTGAAAAGGACACTTCCTCTAAAAATGAGTGCATGTAAAAAAGCCATGTAATGTTTACATGCACTGAATAAGTTATAAAAAATCAATATTAAGCAATAAATAGTGATTGCCTCAAGGAGAGGAAGTAATAACAGTAAGAATAATAATGATTATAATAGTAACCAAGTAATATGTGATTTTGTATAATTATAATTTTGTATTCTGCATGTTCTTATTATAATATATTCGTATTTCTATTTTGATACAGAAACTTTTAAATCTGTTACCTTCATCCTTGTTCTCATCTCCTTTCTCACATCATAAGAGATATCCAAGAAAATATCAAGAAAATGAAAAATCAAAAATAAAGTAAAAAATCTGCAGCTACCCAGAACAAAAATCACATAAGAAAATTAATGTTTTCAATAAACATTATTGGCAATAATTTAAAAAAACTTTAAACAATGATTACTCTTTCTTAGTGTGATATGATGTGAATAAGTAAATGTCCATTTTTATTTAATACAATTTGTATAATTGCCATCTTTCATTCATCTTTTTCAGTTGTATCTGAGCCAATATCAACATTGTCTGGTTGGAAACGTGCACCCTAAAATATATGCTGAATGAATGTGTAGGGGTCTGAAATTGGCCACCCCAAGATATGTCTCTGGCATCAGGATTATTTGAGGCTGATTGCTTTTTGATAAACTGGGACAGGGAAGGAGGCTCTGAGGGGTGGAACTTGACGTTTGTTAGGACACCTTTACATTTGTAAGGTAAATCTCTATCTGTAAAATGTTCCTCCCTCTCTGTACCAGGAAGAAGAAAGGAGATGACCTTCTCTCTAGGAACTCTTAATCAATACCAAAGGCAAGAACTTAAATCTGCATTTTATTGTGCTTGTCTGGTAACCTCCTGTAACTGACTTCCCTCCCCCTCCCAACTTTGGCGTCTCCTTAAAGATTAAGCATCTTTCTTTAGGCTGGGAACCGATTGCAGCGCTCATCTGTGACCCCCCCCAGCCGGAGGTAACACACCTGCCACCCCGTGGCATTCACTGAGACAGCAGACCTATCTGCCTCCATCAAGCGCTGTGCTGACAGAGCAGCCTCGTGACTATTGTAAAAGGGACATTTGAATCATATGTGAAACACCCTGTTTGGGGGTATATAACCACTCTGTGCACCCCGCTTCTTTGGTGCCCTTTCTTCCTTCGGGAAGAAAGGCCCCGGGCCATGGTTCCTCATAAAGCTTTGTTTAATTTTCTCTTGCTATTCTGTCTCATGTGAATTTAATTCGTTCTCCAGCCAGACAAACCCACATTTGGGAAGAAGAAATGTCTTCCTCCCCTACAAATGAATCAATGAATGAAGATAAACAGTTTACTTATCTGCATCTTTCAATAAAATGCTACTGAATTATCTCTTGAAAACTAAATGGGCTTACTTATATCTGTGATGTTCTTACCCAGGAATTCAACTTTAGGGAACAAAAAATTGCTTTAAAAAAAGACACTATATAATTATTTTGAGGCTTTATTGTTCTATGTCGATATTATTCATATCAATTAACACAAACGAAAATGTCAATTAACTGTGGTCATATCATCATTGCATTGATGATGTTAGCATGCAAATTCTTTGTGTCTAAGGATCTTAACAAATATTTGTTATATAATATCACTAACCTTTGAGGTAGAAAAGGATAATTTAATAAAATATATTTCTTGGGACCTTTTCCATAGACTTTGTTTCCATGCAGAAGAATATTTTTTAATTTGCCACACGTGGATGTCTTCAATTGGACTTTAATTTGTATTCAACAATTCCCTTATAGACTTTGGTGATAAACATGGTAGCTTCTAAAGGACTTGAGAGTTATAGAAATAAATTCAATAAAGAAAAGCTTAAGAAATTACTTCTCTCTATCATTGTTGTTTTAAAATTGGAACAACTAAAAGCTGAAGGTAAAACTGATTCAAATATAGTGAAGAATGTTTTCCACATGGAAGTGAATAGCTTTGTCTTTTAGAAAAAGCAGAGTACAAAAAAGAGTAGATTTAGATTACAGAAAAATAGGCTCAGGTTTTCCATTAATTCTGTGTTGTGGAATATTTGAGTTTGTTGAGCTTCCAACCTTGAAAAATTTTTAATAAGAAAAAATAAATCCAAAAATATGTTTTTTAATCTTCGATGAATTAAGTGTAAGCAAGAAAGTGAATAGAATGGATTAGAAGATCCTTTCCATTTCAAAATTTTGTCTTCCCTACTCAGATTAAAATATCATGGTTACAAACATGTTTCTTTACTAAAGACTTCAAAAGTGTCTTTCATTACTTTTCTAAAACTTCGCAAGCACCAATTCAAATGCCTAAAGATACACAATAGCATAGCGTGTTAGCAGGCATTTATATTTATTTGTGAACCTGCATTCTTTAATTATAAGGAATAGCAAGAATCCACTTTTGGATAACAGTATTTTCCACTACAGGTATGTAAACACACACATCCACATACACACATTTTAAACATTGTGTGGTCTTATATATACACGGATGTATATTGTCTGTCTTTACTTAAGCAGAAGTGACCTCCAGGAGTCAATAACAAGAAATAAGTATTTGTTTTTATACTGTAAGAAAGCCTCATTTTACACAGAAATTTTATTTCTCCTTTTAAGGTATACTACAAAAATTTACTTTATAAATGCAGCATGTTAAAAATAATTTGCATATTCTAAAATTTCTATAAAATTAATGACTTCATTGACTAAAATTTCAATGTTGCATCTTTGAAAATAAATTCTTCAGTGCACCTCTATAATTGCTAAGATAAATAAGGGCTTAGCAGTTCTTGTCTTAATTCCATTATACTGAATGTTTGAGGATTTGTACGGATATTAGGAACAAAATGACATTTTTTTTCTTATTACACTGTCATCAAATTCTTCTTATGGACTAATTAGGCTCACATTATTCTTGCATGTGAGAATGATTGTAGGATAACAGAGTATAGAATTCTCCATTTGAGCCAGGATGTTTCAAACATTTGGACTCTTTTTTTTTGGAAAAAAAGTCCTTGTGAATACAAGGATAATGAAAAGTCCATCTTGATAAAGACACACACACACCCCCCCACACACACATAGACACACACACAAATACAGAGAGGCAGAGGCAGAGAGAAAAAGAGATAAAGAGGGTCATTAAGCATGAAGGGAAGATAAAACTGTTTCCATTTGCAGATGACATGGTATTAAAATAGAAAACCCTAAAGACTCCACCCAAAAACCAGTGACTAATAAATGAATTCAGTAAAGTTGCAGAATACAGAATCAAAAGTCACTTGTATTTCTACACACTAAAAATAAACTACCAGAAAGAGAAATTAAGAAAAAATTCCCTATTCTCATTGCATTGAAAAAGAATAAAATACCTAGGAATAAATTTAATCAAGGAAAGATCCATACACTGAAAATTGTAAGACATTGATGAAAGAAATTAAAGACACAAATAAATGAAAAGATATTCTATGCTCATGGACTGGATGAATTAGTATTGTTAAAATATCTGTACTACTCAAATTGATCTATGGATTCAAAGCAATCCATATCAAAATTCTGATGTAAATACAGTCAATTCATTTATCATAAAGGAGCCAAGAATATACAATAGAGAAAGGATTGTCTCTTTAATAAATGGTGGTGGGAAAGCTGGTCAGCCATATGCAAAGAATGAAAGGTCTTACACCATACAACATGAATTAAGGACTTGAATGTCATATGTGACACCATAAAACTCCCAGAAGAAAACATAGGGAGTAAATTCCTTAATCAGTCTTGCCAATGATTTATTGAATTTTACATCAAAAGCAAAGGCAGCAAAAGCAGCAATAACAGGTAGGACTATATCAAATTAAAAGCTCCTCCACAGCAAAGGAAACCATCAACAAAATGACAAGGCAACCTATGGAATGGGAGAAATATTTTCAAATCATATATCTAACAAGGGGTTAATATGCAAAATATATAAACAACTCATGCAACTCCACAGGAAAAAAACAATCTGATTAAAAAAATGTGCAGAGGAACTTAATAGACATTTTTCCAGAGAAGATGTACAAACAGCCAACAGGTACATAAATATGTGCTCAATGTCATTAATCACCAGGGAAAAGCAAATTAAAACCAGAATGAGATGTCATCTCACACCTGTTAGCATGTTTATCATCAAAAAGACAAGCGATAACAAGCCTTGGTTGGATGTACAGAAAGGAGAACACTTTTGCACTGGTAGGAGGCATGTAAATTGGTTCAACTACTATGGAAAACTTTATGGAGGTTCCTCATAAAATTAAAAATAGAACTACCATGTAGTCCAGCAATCCCTTTTCTGGGTTTGTATCCAAAGGAGATGAAAACAGGATCTTCAAAAGATATCTATGTTCCCATGTTCATTGCAGCATTATTCCCAGTAACAAAGATATGTAAACAACCGAAGTGTCAGTCAAAAGATGAATGGACAGAGAAGAATGGACAAAGTAGATATAAACAATGGGATATTATTCGGCCGTGAGATAGAAGGACATCCTGCTTTTTGCCACAACATGAATGGAACCTGAGGGCATTGTGTTAAGTCAGTTAAGTTGGACAGAGAAAGATAAACGCCACATGATATCACCTATATGTGGAATCTAAAAAAGCCAAACTCATAGAAACAGAGCAGATTGGTTGTTACCAGGGCCTGTAGGGTGAGAGACAAGGGGAGATGTTGGTCAAAGGGTACAAACTTCCATTTATAAGATAAATAAGTTCTGGGGATCTAATGTACAGCATAGTGATTATAGCTAATAATACTGTATTATATACTTGTAAGTTGTTAAGAGAATAGATTTAAAGTGTTCTCACCACTGAAAAGAAATAGTAATTATGTAGCATGACGGAGGCGTTAGCTGACTCTCTGGTGGTAACATTTTGCAACATGTGTATCAAATCAAAGAGTTGTACACATTAAACTTCCATAATGTCAATTATACCTCTATAAAACTGGGAAAAAAGAACTCTTTCTTTACTTTAGGTGGTTATGTTGAAAATTAAATGAAATACATGAGAATATGATTCATAAAATATAAAGAGATATAAATAGAAAAAACGTTAACATTATAATGGCTCTCAACTTCCCGTGAAACTTCTACAGTTCTCTTTAAAAATAACATTTCAAATTGTTTTTCATGAAAACAAAATACCCATTGATAGACATTTAGAAATAACCTGCTGATATGGTTATTAAGAAAGCGAATTTTACATCTGTTTTAAAAAAGGAATGAACAATAAACTGACTGCCAAAGAGGTAAGTAGTTGAAAAGTTGTGGTTGTGGATATGAGTGAAATACACAAATGATACCTTTCTTAATTTCATTGACTACATGAGGAAGAACACCGGTATAGGGTCTTAGAAGCTTAAATGTAAATATATCCCTCACTGAGGGAACCATAGGCCTTATAAAAATTAAAGCCAGAGTGAAGCAGGTTTTAAGCCCCTTGTATAACAAACATTTGGCCTTAACAACATACAAAACATATATGTGTACAACCTGAAAGATAATTGATGAAAATTAATTTTAAGAGGATATTTCTATTAGTAGCAGGGAAAAAAGTCTGTTTGGAAGAAGGAATTACAAGGATAAACTTAACACCTTACACTCAAACACAAGACATTTTAAAATCTGACCCTTACCCTTTCAATCCTACCTCCCACCTCCGAATCCCTAAGACATTGTGAGTGGAGATTCTGTGTTTCTTTGACTATAAATTCATTTTTGCTAGTTATTCTATTCAGAAAGAAGTGCCTTTTTAGGTCAACGTCTCTCTACCAAACTCAAATTTCAGGAGACTTTGTCTTCTAAGATATAGAAAATATAGAAAACATTACAAGGAAGGGACACTGAAGTGTCCCTAGTCCAATTTGTAACAGAAATTAAGTAACTTTCCCATAAACATAGTGAAGTAAATGATATGAGCAAAAGAGCATTTTTAGTGCACCAACTATGCCAGACATGTTATATTCATCATTTTTTTATTTTTAAAGAAATTCTTTGAGAAATATTCATTTTATTGCTGACAAATTGTTTACTTATTGATAGGTGAAATCAGCAGCAACTTCTAACATTTAGCAAACTGCATATATACTTTCAGTTTTGTTGAAATTGATCAATACAACACAAATCAAGTTCTAATTGAGCTTCGTTAACTATGGTACCTAGGTTCAGATTCAGAGCCTCTTTCTGAACAAAAATATCCTAATAGCTTATGCTTGCTGTCTTATCTCAGCTGAGCATTCATAAGAGGCAAGAGAGAGACAAAATAAACCACAAACTGAGGTCAGCAATGGAGAAGAAGAACTAATGCACAAGACGTATGGTTGACTACTGATGTTAAAGTCAAAGGTCCAAGAAAACATTCCTTTTTGACTGATGGTAACCTTCAGGCCTTCATGAGTCAGAGAATCAGGACCAGACATATGTGGATATACATGAATAGTGTTGGAATATTTGGAATACTTGTTAATAACAGCATTTGGATCTCTTCACCATTCCTTCTATCGATAGATATTACCAATGCAATTGGGAAGAGAATATTGGATTGCTCAGCTCAACAGAACACTAGGTCTTGCTGAATAGAATATGACTCCAGTTCCAATATAGAATTACATTGTGAATGTGCAACTTAAAAAAACATCCACTTATGTAAATTTAACATAGAATTTTAATGGAAGCTCTTGGCCTGATTTATACACGGGTTTTTGGACTTACCCCAGGCACAATGGCTACAAGGTGTACAACAATAACGGGTATCAGATCTCAACTTCCATTGGGAATCACTCATGGCTGCCTTGAGAACTGAGTGGTTCTTGGATTAAAGCTTCCAAGTATTAGTGCCTGATGGATACAGGTGTATGTGCTATTCATTTAGAGCTGTTCCCAGCATAAAGACACCAGACATTAAATGTTTATGATATGAATACTTGAAAATGTTTGAATAAATGAATGGATCTTTGGATAAATGGACTGGACAAAGCATAAATACTTCTAATCTGTATTTACTTCTGTTTTTGAGACTGTAAGAGCAAATGTTCATAGACAGTATAAAAAAAGAGAAAGAATGCTACAGGATAAAAAAATTTTAAAAAGCAGCTAAAGTGATTGTGTTTTACGTGAATGATGAAACTTCTGAGGAGCATGCTTGTGAGGTTTAGTGATCTAAAATAGTTGAAATGAGAACCATATTGCTGAATAATGACATTGAAATTTCTGGTAACTTTTAGGAGCATCTCTATTTTTCAGCATCTAAGATTGCCTTTAATCATAATAGCTAATAAACCAACAAATGATTCTATAATCTATTATACCTTATCTTAGTAGGATAGCTTGATTAAAGTTCTATGAATTAAATTTCATAAACTTTTACTTTAATATACAAGTTAAAAAATAATAGTCACTGACTATTTAGATTCTAGTGGAAGTAGTGATTTTGTCATTGTACAAAATTCACTTGCCATGTCAATCTGTTTGATATATTTAACTTACTGTTTATTTGTGATATCTTAAAGTCTAAAATGTTGACGTTCAAGGTATTCAATGTATTTGAACAAGTGAAAAATGATTCACAATTTTTAAAAGAAATTTAAGCAGTTTCTTGCCATAACCATGAAATCTATTAGTTATTTTATAGAGAAAAACAACAACAACACATCTGGGCTTTAGATCAATTGGGCAGCAGCTTAGGAGGGAAGAAAATCATTAATATTTTGTGAACTATTTATCTTGATACTTCCTGGTGAAAACAACAGCAGCACAAATCCCAAACTGACTTACAAAGCACAGATGGGAGTTTCTCAGAATTCTAGATTCATATATAAAATAAATCCTTTTGTTTCACTCATCAGTATCCTCAATGATCTTCCATAACAGACAACTACACTAATTGTTTTCAAAGGGAACGTATGTTTGAAATGCAGTGAATGGTTTTTAGGATGCTGTTAACTGTTAAGAATATCTTAAAAGGGAATAACATACAATATATTTTCAACCATAGGATTATTGATTAACTCAATAACTATTAGAGTTGAAAGCTATCTTAGACATTTAACTTTGTTTTGAATATCAGGAAATTAAAGCTAAAGTTTAAAAAGTACAAAAAGTTTAGTAGCTACATTGGGATTAGGACCCATGTTTCTGAATCACAGCCTAAGTGAATAGTAAAATTCCATAAGTAATTACCACTTATTCACGTGAGTTTTGTGATAATATATTAGTTACCGCCTTCATGAAACAAATACAAGTGAATTATAATTGTCATTTGGAGTAGGGAAATGAATAAAAAGAAAAGAGAATTGAGCGGGACAAAGATGATACTTGGGATAAAAGCCATGTTTGTGAGCTCTTTCATGCTTGGTAAAAGAGACTTAGGAAGTCCCAGGAAGGGTATTTTTATGAGAAATTGCTGCAGATCTTGATAAGAGTGGAGGTCCATGGAGCCAAGGAGAGAGATTTACATCTTCTTAGGATTCACGTTACTGATGCCAGGAAACACAAAAAAGATAACTCTGACCACGAATTTTAGGAGAAATGAACGGATAAAGCACTCTGTATCTGGCTGAGAGCAATAGAAAGCATTGTTCTCTCTCACTTTTAAGAAGATAGATCCTGATGATGTGGATTAAGGCTGCCCCAGCTAGAGAAGCCCAAGGTGACCTGGCCTACATGCCAAACTATATGACCCAGTGGACTTTTTTTATGGTATGAATTAGGACTGCCCCAGGGAGAGAAGCCCAGGGCATCCTCACCTGCATGCCGATCTATATGGCCAGATTCGTATCTAAAGTTATATGACCGCACAATAACCAGACCCCATCTGCACTGAAATCATTTAATGACTTTTTACATCATCTTTTCTTTTTTTCCAGTAAAAATAAGTCACGTACCCATGCCTCATAAAATTAGCCCTAACCCTCAACTCAGGGCAGCAGCAGGAGCTCTGACCACCTGTGGGTCCTGTCCCCATGCACCAGCTCTGCCTGCCCGTGGGTCCTGTTTCCATGCCAGCGGGGGCAGCAGCAGCTGCTCTGCCTGCCCATGGGCCCTGTCCCCATGCCAGTGGGGGCAGCAGAAGCGGCGGCAGCAGAAGCTCTGACTGCCCATGGGTCCTGTCCCCATGCTATTCCACACTATTCTCTAAATAAAAGAGCACTACTGCCAGATCTTGAGAGTCTAAGAAATCTTTCTTTCGACTCCTCAGCTCACCGATCCCGCATCACTGAAACTCCTTATCTGAACATTTTCTGAATTACAGAATCCAAGAAAAATTACAGATAACATCATATGGGCCTTGATTAGACTCTAAGATTTTGAGATCCAGTCTATTTACACCTTATATTTCAGGTTCTTTACTACAAAATGATTTTGTTGAACTTTTGGAAAACTGTACATCCTGAAACATATACAAACTACATGAAAATAGAAAGTTGGTAGCTGTAATATATCACTTTATCACATACCTGTATACCTACATTTAGGCTAAAGGAAGATAAAGCTACTTTTCTTCTTGTCTTCATGTTAGAATAGTACTTACACAAAAAAAAGTACTTAAAAAAAGTTTAGAAAAATATATATCTCTCAGTAAAATTGTATAAATACTTATCTTGAACAGTGTAAATATTTAATAAACATTTAAAAAAACATTAATGTGCTGATAGTTATGCCATACTCTATACCTAACTCTAAATAACTCTGCATACATTTCATTAAATGTGAATATTATGCATATGTATACATCTATAAATATATGTGTATATGTGTAGATGGGACATTCAGAGAGGAGAGTGATTGACTGTGTCTGATATTGTTTAGAACTGAGTAAGTTGGCTGAAGTAAAATGGTCATTGGATTTGTAAAAGTAGGGATTTTTGACCTTGAAAATAGCGCATTTGATGATGAGACTGACTTGATTGGGATAAAATAAGGAGTGGTTAGGGAAGGAATATGGTTAGATGTGGAATATGCATATAGGAGTGCATTTGGAAAATACTGTGGTTGCCATTTTCTCACAATAGATATTTTGTAGTGTAGATATTTTGACTTTTACTTAGTAGGACTGTTTTTTGCAGAATGCTAGTCAAATTATAAGCCCTTTGGAATTTCTAAGAATTTTGCTGTCCTATAGGAAAATAAAAGATATTTCTCCTTCACTGTAAGTTCATATTCCATTTTATCAAAGTTATTATTAATATTTTTTCTCTGAGACTTCGTATACGTCTGGTTAATAATGTTATGTGCATTCGCTAGCTTCTCACTTTTACAGAGGTGAATCCAATGAAGTAGGTTTTGAAATCAACAATTTGTCTATGGCTTAAAAATAAATTAGTTCATTGAATTGATCTCTATGACAACTACTTGGCATTAAGCTTTGTCAGCTTTCTGCAAGCTTTTGGGTTAATGATAACTAGCTAATATAATGTATTAGTTAATGGGATTCTTAGTCACCCTTATCTGACTTATGGATATATGGCTTTGTTATTTGGAATTACAATTAAGCATCTGACATAATTACCCTTTGACATACAAAATAAATGCAATAAAATGTAACCTGTGCATATATATGTGTTCAATGACATTGTTCATCTTTGGTAGGCATGTTGTCATCATTCATTTTATGAAATATATTTCATTTGGAACCAAACCATGAAGTGTGAAAAGAAAAGGAAGGCATTTTAGCACACATATTAAGGCATTTAGCAACAAAGAGAAAGTATGTGAATCAACTATGTAATGCAGCATTTTCCAGGAGGCACTTGTCTTGAGTAGTTTAAACCCATTAGGAATATCATAAACATAACACTTTCATCTCATGCCTCTATGGCTTGTGACAGTTATAAGATGTGGCAAAGATATGTATCATACATTCAAATATTTTTGACAGGTCTATAAAAAAATATCAGTTTCCTACTCCATTCACAGTTAATGTTGAACATTATATCTTATATAAAAATATATGACCTAATGTACAGATACAAGATAATTTCTATAATACTATCTATATGATATTGATATGTTTTCACTTAGATCTTAGTGGATTAAATAATGAGACTAGATCTATAAGTTTAGGATGATAGGTGTCTATATGAGTGATATGGTAAAAATTCTCATAAAATAGACACACAAAGGAGTTTTGATTCTAAAAGTTCAAAGTTGAGTTTAAAAGTTAGCCTTGTTAACCACAAGTCCTAAATGATCTTTTTCATCTTTTGAAGCCTTCTTCAGTGTTGCCATTTGGAAGAAACATTTGATAGCTTCATCAGAGTCAAATGCCTACTGTTTCTGTTATTTATACAGAGCACATCCCTGCACAACTTTTCCGATCCCACAGTACTTGATCTTGTCTGCTCTGGCCCTTGAGGCCCTCCGTTCCTTATTTTGAATCTTACATCTTCCTCAGGTCTCCCTTATCTTAAAAAGAAGAAAAAGAAAAAAGGTCTGCTTCTCCATATTTGACTTATAACAATCTCCTTGAGGCATTTCTGTCTCTTAACTACTTTAGTTGCAGGGAATGGGCACTCTTGCCTTATCTCAGCCCCAACCACCCAAGGTGGTCAGCCTAACTTCACATATCCTCACCCTAGACAGATGATAGGAGAGCAAATAGATAAAACAGTAAATGGAGATATTATTACAGTTTTAGTAAGAAAAGGGAAAGCAAGGAGAAGAGTCAGGTAATGACAAGTAATACCCAATGAGAAGATAACATATTTAACAGGGGAAAGAAAAACTGTTAAGTCATAGCTGGATGACTGTTCAAAGGTTGTGTTTCAGTCTAGTCACATCATTATAAACAGGAAGAGGTATCCAGTATTGTCCAGGAGATAAGACTAAGTTTGGACACAATCCTGCTCTAGCTTAACAACGACCAGTGGTTATTTGGACACTTGTGTAAATTTTATCTATGTGGATTACATCAGTCTGGGAATAATAATAAAGCTCTATTATTGTAATAAATTTTTCTCAAGTAGCCATTTATTTGCTGTAGAAGGAACTCCAGATAAACTCAAATACATTCCGATTATTTCTGTGAATCACCAGGGAGGTATTCATTTGCTCTCCTCAGCTGCATTACCTTCCATTAATTCTAATACTACATTTAATTTCTCTTTGGTGATGCTTCCTTTTGTTACTATCTCTTGACTAGTGTATCAGGCTTATTAGCCTGCACAGGGTTGTAGGTCCTGTTACCACCAAGGCTCCCTCTTCACCCTAAATACTGACAAAGTGTAAGGGCCGTCCTATTGGAGGCCTCACTATGCCAACACTAAACTATGTTTCAGGATCCTTCCTATAGAAAAGCCCCTGTAATGTCAGAAATTGTTACCTCTTCCATTTTTTGTTACTTTCCATTAGGTAAGTACCAAAGCACACTCTTTTTGCATCTCAGTGTTTTCAGAGTAAAATTATTAAATATACTAAGCGACCTCTACCCTAATGATGACAGACTTGGCCTTGCATTGTATGTCTGGAACTCCTCATACTTGCAAGAAGATGGTATAGAAACTTACAAGAAGGAAAAGTGAGAGAAGCCTTAATTAGATTTTGAGCCTGTCCTAGTCTCCAATGCCCAGTGTGTGACACAGAATGCAAGTGAGTAAAAGACCAAAAAACCCCTCAAATTTCACTGTGACATTCAGAGATTGTACTTTTTTGGTAATTCTTTAAATAAAGTGAAAGTAAATTCTTTCTACAATATGAAGATACGATAATTTGAAGGAAAAGAAAATATATTTAATAAGTGAATACTACCAACAGAAATGATCTAAGAAATTAAATTTATTAGAGGCAAATGGAGCAATGTATTTAATTCCTTGTACCTTTATATAACTTAGAAACAATTTATCAGCTAAGATAAGCTATAAAAATTTTGTACGGGGAGAGAAGAAAGCTTAATGACGTTCATCTTTTTGAAAACAGCTTTAAAAAAGAAAACAAAAAATTAATTTAATTATACTATGCTTTCCCTTTGTGCAAAGGATCTCAAGGTTTAGCAAACCTCAGAATGACCTGAAGGGCTTATTAAACCATAAATTTCTGGGTCCCGTCCCCAGAATTTCCAATTCATTAGGTCTGGGATGAGACTTGAGAATTTGTATGTCTAACAAGTTCCTAAGTTCTGGTGATGTTACTAGTCCAGGAACCATGCTTTTCTCACCCCAATATAACATCAGGGGAAGTATCCTAAGGAAAGACTTCTAAGGGTGAGTGTCCTGAAAAATCTCTCTTGCACACAGAGTTCAGGATTTCCTAGAAATCATTCCAAAAATATACAGTGACAGATTTATAGCCATATAATTTAGGGGATGCTTCCCCTTGAAATAGTATGTGGAATTCTATAAAAAGTAATTATTAACTATGTAGAAAAAAGACTTCAGGAATGAACTTGTCCAAGAAAGCTAAGGTCCATCTGAAAGATACAATGCTCACTGTTACTATTATCAAAAGACAACCAGTACAATTGTCCTTGCTTCTTCAGTAGATCAGAGATAGGGAGATGATAAAGACTTAAAGTCTACACTTCACTATTTTATGAAGAAAAAATATATTACTAATGAGGTATTCACACTGGTAAATTTATATTAAATAACATAGAAATAAAAAATATATCCTTACGTAGACCAAATTGTGAAAAGTTTTATATATTTCTCAGTTTAAAAGCAATAACAACACAACTGGATTAAAAGAAATGTTAAATTAAATGAAGTCCATTTACATACATGAATTTTATTTCATTTTTCTCTTAATATACCTAATATTCTCCCCTAAGGTTGCAGCCCTTTTTACTTATTTCCTGAAGATGTTTTTTCTGGAATAAAAAACTGAAAATAATATAAAAAACATTTTACCATACCTCACAATCATACAGCCAATAGAAGGAAATTCATAACAATTTAAAGGACAAGTATTTACTTGAATGATTTACAATAAAATAAGATTTTAAATATGAAGTATTGTTTAAACTTTCATGATTAGTTTTTCTTCATTTTCCACATTCTCTGACAAATAATTGAAGATAACAAAGCTTCTAGAAGACCAACAGAAGCTAAATTCTCAATCCAGATCTACCAAAACCCATCATCTCTTTTTATGTGAAATTACTATGAGTGCAAATAACGTTGCATACATACAAAGTTCCCTGAGAGCAGGATATTTATAATTTTTATTTTTATGTTTGGTATTACCTCTTTATTATATCATCCAGCTATTAAAAAAAATAGCAAAAGTCTTGACCTTAAGTAGCTCTTCAATTATCTTTCCATTTCTCACTTCTGTTCATTGCAAAACTGAATGAGAGGATTTTCTAGACTTTTCTACACTTCCTTATTTTTTTCATGCTGTTATTCACAATAATCAGGGTTTCATCTGCATTCCTCCACTGAAATTGTTCTTACCAAGTTCATAACAACTTCGCTAAGCCAGTCCCAATGACTAATTCTAAGCCCTCTATATAAGCCTCGATAAGTACTTAGCTATATTTGGCACTGGTCATCATTCCTTTCTTCCTATAATATTTACTTTACTTGGCATGTGGGACACCATTATACTCCTGCCTCCCAATGTCATCTCCTCTGCTGGCCTCTTTTCTTCCCTACCTATAAATTTAGCTCTAGACTTGACTCTGATGTTTATTCTGCAGACCTAACCATTTCCCTGAACTCAAAACTCATTTATCAAACTGTCTACTTTTCTTTATAACTTTAATATGTATTGGCATCAAAAGTGGATTTGCCCGAAATAGAACTGTTGATCTCTCCCTTCAAACTCTGAAAGGTAGGCGCTCTAAGGACAGGATCTTGTTAAATGTCATATATAAAGGACTGACAATGAAACCTGGAATATGGTATTCAAGAAAGAAATACTAAAGCAAATCAAAACAAATAGCAAACAAAAAGCAGGGACATGACAACTTAAATGTCATAATAGGTGGGATTTGAAATAGCACGAGATCTCCATGGGTAGCATCATATGAAGGAGAGCCAGGATTCAAAAGAAGAAAATGACTAATATAGTCTCAGAATCTTTTCCAAAAGATAAGGTATGTTTGGCTAAGAGTTTCAGGAATTTGCTATGTAGAAACTTACAGCATATGTGAAAAAAAAGCTATTTAAAGAATTTATAGGATCCAGCCCAGTGACACAGTGGTTAAGTTCACACCTTCCGCTTTGGAGGCCTGGGGTTCTCTGGTTCAGATACTGGGTGCGGACCTACACATTGCTTGTCAAGCCAGGCTGTGGCAGGTGTCCCATATATAAAGTAGAGGAAGATGGTCACGGATGTTAGCTCAGGACCAGTCTTCCTCAGCAAAAGAAAAAAGAGGATTGGCAGCAGATGTTAGCTCAGGGCTAATCTTACTTAAGAAAAAAAGAATTTATATATATACATACACACACATAAATACACGTTTCTATACATGTATGTAAATTGCACCATGTGATTTCAACCATTTTTTAAGGTTTATAAGGTATTTGTGATAGAAACTTTTCAGATATTACTAACAATAGCTGTGAATAGTATGGACACAATTGCAGTAAAATTATGGTACTCACTTGGGGCACATCAGGTAAGCAACATCTCTTTCAAAGGCAGGCTTTGCAAAGAAGTTTCCTAAGTGTCTGTTTACATATTACTCCAACAGTGAGCAGATCAGTGATGTAACAGTTGACCCTCATAAGGTAAATATTCAGATGGGCTATTTCCACCTCATATAACAGATCTCTGCACTAAGGAGCCTGCCACTGCTGTCTCCTTACATAAGTTTCATCTTCTAGACTGGATCATAGTAGGGAAAAATGCAAAGCCCACATACACATACATACACACACAAAATATTATGAAACTAATCTAAAGAATAAATAAGATGCAGGGGTTGGCCTGGTGGCGTAGTGGTTAAGTTCGCACACTCTACTTCAGCGGCCTGGGGTTTGCAGGTTTGGATCCCGTGTGTGGACTTGGCACTGCTCGCCAAGCTACATTGTGGCGGCATCCTGCATAAAATAGAGGAAGACTGGCAACAGACGTTAGCTCAGGAGCAATCTTCCTCACACACACACACACACACACACAAAAGAAGATGCAGTTTAATCTAGACTTGATATTGGATCTCTTCCAATTTCAATTCATCAGAGATTTAATCAGACATGGTTCTTTTACTGTGAATATTCAGAAAAGTGTTTTAATTTTCTGAGCTATTAAATGAGATGGGTGAATGCAGGGGAAAAATTTTTTTAAAAAAAGAAAGATAAAAGGGGGCTGGCCCCGTGGCCGAGTGGTTAAGTTCGCGCGCTCCGCTGCAGGCGGCCCAGTGTTTCGTTGGTTCGAATCCTGGGCGCGGACATGGCACTGCTCATCAGACCACGCTGAGGCAGCGTCCCACATGCCACAACTAGAAGAACCCACAACGAAGAATACACAACTATGTACCGGGGGGCTTTGGGGAGAAAAAGGAAAAAATAAAATCTTTAAAAAAAAAAAATGTTTAAAAAAAAGAAAGATAAAAGAATCTGTTTCTATCTTTACTTACCTCTGTTACAAACAAGAAATCACACTGTATTTGAAAAGCATCGCTCTTTAATAACATTTTGTGCTGCACCCTTTGTTAAGTTTATGGGGAAAAAACTTAACGATGTCAATTTCTGGGCTTGTGGATAAGAAGCAACAGCCATTCCTAACTTCAATTCAGGAAGCAGCAGCTGCATCCCCTCCCTTTAGAACAGACACAGCACCCTGGGATCCAGGGTGGCAGCTGTGAGCTGTGTTACTTTGGCTATTGCACTTTCAATGCTATCACATGGAGCCTAGGATACTAATTTCAGGATATAAAATGTTTAGCTCTTGCAGGTTTGAGGACATTAGCCCTCAAGCTGACAGAAATGTGTTCTCAAATTTGAATGCGTCTTTATGCATCAGCATCTCTGGTAAATAATTTCTTGCCATCTATTTTCTAACCACTGTGTACATTTGATAAAGTAAGTGAGGCTACGAGATTACTGCAGTGACACACTGCACATCTTTGTCATTTTCTTGGCAATTTTCCATTCGAAAATACCAAGCATATTTTGGGTTTATTCTCCCAAACCATTTCAGTTCTATAATCTTTGTCATCCTCAGCAAATTAATCCCACACATGCCTTTGTCTGTCATGTGAACCATGCAGAAATTTTGAATTATGTCACCTCTATAAATGGGAATCTTGGAAGAAGAATTAAATGCTAAGGGTGATCAGTCAAAGAAAGTGGCAACTCGTCTGGCTCGATGATTAAAGTCTGGACCTGAAAATAAGAATTACTAGGTTCTATTTGTGGCTTTGCTATCAATTTGCTGTATGACTTTTAGCAAGACTTTTCAGCAGGAATTAGTTTTCAGATATGGGCTAAAGCAAAAAATTATAGACCTTCAAATCCTAAGAGAAGAAATAATTTTATTTCGTAGAACTATTACCCAGTTTATTAGGGGGACCTTCTAGAGAGTTTGGGTGAATCTCAACAAAATTAATGTTATATGTCAGGTCACCTGATAATCAAAACATTAGCTGAAGAAATTGTACTTAGTGTGTTGAATGCTCTCATGCATAGAGTTCGAATCGGCATTTTGACTGTCAGTTTCAACTTAAGCATTATTGTGTACAGTACGAATCTCTAAGGAGCTTCCATAAATCAAGTGCAAAATCAAATAGTATCTGGGAAAGTGGGACTTGGAAAAAACCTGATAATTTCAGTATTAGATTGATTTTTACACTGATTCTGTACTTTTATGTCCATGTTTGGACGATAACACAGCTGTGTCCTTCCTCCTGCTAGCATTTCGCTGTCAATTATGGCCCAACTGGGGCAACCATGCCTCCAGATTCACATAACAGAGATTCTTCCCAGATGCTTTGTTTGTGATTGTTGTTGTTTGCTTTGTTGATTTTTAAATCTTTCTTAAAAATTTTAAATATTTTATAGGCATTTCCTTTCAAACTACAAAAGTCATATGCTTAATGAATCAAAGTAGACAGCACAGATGTGTTCAAAATAGGAAGTCTGAATCTGCTTCTCCATTTTTCAATCCCATATACATCTTTCTACGTTTTTCTTTATGTGTAAGAAAGAGGTATGTGTATAAATGCAGACTTTTTTAACAAAAATGGGATTATAGCATATATTTTTTGTTAATTATCTTTTTTTCTTCTTAATAGTAAGAGTGAACTTTGTTAGGATGTATTGTTGTGGGTTCTCCAGAGAAACAGAACTAATAGGATGTGTGTGTGTGTGTGTATGTATGAAGAGAGAGAGAGAGAATGAGAGATGTATTTTAAGGAGTTGGCTCACGTGACTGTGGAGGCTGGCAGGTCCAAAATTTGCAGCGTTGACCAGCAGACTGGAGGCCCAGGGAAGAGCTGTAGTTTGAGTCTGAAGGCAGTCTCCTGGCAGAACTCCCTCCTACTCCAGGGAAGTCAGTCTTCCTTCTACAGTCGTGTGTCACTTCACAATGGGTATACATTCTGACAAATGTGTTGTTAGGCGATTTTGTTGTTTGGACACCATCGAGTACACTTACACAAACCTAGATGATATGGCCTGCTACACACCTAGGCTATATAGTAGTAATCTTATGAGACCTCTGGAGTATATGCAATCTATCATTGACCAAAATGTTATTATGTGGTGTGTGACAGGATTAAGGCCTTCAACTGATCAGATCATGCTCACCCACATTGTAAAGAATAATCTGGTAATCTGCTTTACTCAAAGTGTACTGATTTAAATGTTAATCTCATCTAAAAAATACCTTCAGAGAAACAGCTAGAATAATATTTGACCAAATGTCTGGATACTGTGGCCTATCCAATTGACACATAAAATTGACCATCACAGAGTTTCCTATATCAATTGGTGCTAAGCACTTTACTTAAATTATTTCATTTAATAATCAAAACAACCCTCTGATTTACATATTATTATTTCCATTTCATTGACTACAAAGGAAACTGAGGCAAAGAGAAAATAATACTTTGCCCAATGGTTGAGCCGGTACATGTCAGAGCTGGGATATAAATTAAGGCTCTGTGGCTCCAGAACACAGCATTTTAATTAGAACGCTCTATTCCTTCCCAATATATTAGTTTGGACATTGCTGCATAAGAATACATGCAGAACCCACTAGCTCTGCTAAACAGGACTTCATTTGCAAACTATGGAAGTAGAGGGAGGTGTGGAATGCAAGCAATGCCACTTTAGGCCTGTCACTGTCTCCTATGCTTTAGTTCTTCTTCTATAGAATGAGGAAATTAATCAGTATCTACCGAAAAACTATTGATATGGTTAATAAATAAGACAATGCAGTCATGTGCACTTAACAACAAGGATATGTTCTAAGAAAGGTTAGGCTATTTTGTTGATGTGCAAACATCATAGACTGGACTTACACAAACCTAGATGGTATAGCCTACTACACACCTAGACTATATGGTACTAATCTTATGAGATCATCACCAAATATGCAATTCATCATTGACTGAAATGTCATTATGGGGCACTTGACTGTGCATGCAATGTGCTTCCCCAAAACCTGGTACGGAGTAAGTACGCTAACAACTTTATTATTATTTTTCATGTTGTTACCAACAGTTTTTTATGACGAGTATCCCTAATTAACCATTTTTATGTATTAGTTGGTAGTTTTCTTTCTGTAGAATAGGTTCATAGACAAGGGTAACTCACCATTTTAAAGTGTGAAATTCAATGATTTTTAGAGTGTTCACGAAATTGTGCAGTCATAACCACTAATTCCAGACTGTTTTCATGACCCCCAAAACAAACCCTATCCTATATCTGTTAGCAATCACTCCCTATTCCCTTCTCCCTACAGGTCCTGGAAACCATTAATCTACTTTCTGTCTCTGTAGATTTAGATATGCCTTTACTAGATATTTCATAAAAATGGAGACATATAATATGTGGCCTTTTGTGCCTGGCTTCTTTTGCTCAGCTTAAGGTTTCAAGGTTTGCCCATGGTGTAGCACATATCAATACTCCATTCCTTTTCATGGCTAAATAATGTTCCATGGTGTGGATGTACTTCTTTTGTTTATCTACTCATCACTTAATTGGCATGTGAGCCTTTTACACATTCAGCTATTATGCATAGTGTTCTTATTAACACTTATGTACAAGATTTTGTGTGAACATGTTTTCATTTCTCTTGGGTATATAAAAGAAATGGAGGGGCCGGCCTGGTGGCGCAGTGATTAAGTTCACATGTTTGATTTAACATCCTGAGGTTCACTGGTTTGGATCCTCGGTGCAGACCTATGCACAGATTGTCAAGCCATGCTGTGGCAGGTGTCCCACATATAAAGTTGAAGAACATAGGCACAGATATTAGCTCAGGGCCAGTCTTCCTCAGCAAAAAGAGGAGGATTGGTGGTAGATGTTAACTAAGGGCTAATCTTCATCAAAACAACAACAAAAAAAACTAAAAAAAGAAAGGAAATGGAATTGCCGTATTAATTTTCCCAGTTGTAAAAATTGTACTCCCATTAGCAATATGTGAGAATACATATTTTTTTGTTTTGTTTTATGATATCATCATCACAAAGGGCCAATTTAATATTTTCCCAAACCTTTTTCTTAAGGAATATAATTAATGGGGATAGAGATTAACTGATATTTGTTAAAACAGAATAATGTGGATACTTTACATATATTATCACATTTTATGTTCACAAACTCTCTGGGAGATATGATCAGACATGATTATTGTATGGTGCATATTCATTATCCCAATTTTCAGATGAGAAAATTAAAACCCAGAAGTAATTCATCCAATATAACTCAGTAATGAAAAATGAGAACAGTATTTGAGAATAGGTATAACCAACCCCTGTGTTCCAAGTTGCTTTACTTGTTTTAAATGTAGTTAGACAACTTGTACAAAACAACACAGCTTGTGAAGGGGTAGAGATAGGATTGCTATCTAGTGCTTCATAATTCCAAAGTCTCTCTTGTGTGTAAATTGTATGAATTTCCAAAGAAAATCTCTTGCCCCTTTTCCTGCATGGAAATGGTGGTCTTAACTGCCTGTGTTTCTGCTTAGAGGAATATGTAACACAAGGTTAAAACTTTCATCATTTGGGGAGAACAGTGTGTTAATTTTTACTAAAACCACTCCATTGCTAGTATTAACACACCAGCACATTCTATCTTGTTCTTGTTTGCTGGTTCCTATTGCAATGCTTCCTTCATCCAATGCTGTTGGAGACTCTCTCTGAAGAATTTTAATGAACAGACTTGTAGTTGTCTATCTTTCTCAGTGTTTTCAAAATTTTTTCATTGGCTCTTAATCTTACCTTTACCATGCTGATGTGCTGTGCTCTTAGATGATAGCTGTGGATGGGAAGTTGTGAAATAACACCCTTTAAATAAGCAATTTAATTTTGACAGCATTTAAACTCTGCACTAAATATTACAAATTGATTGTCATGTCCTCTTTAATTTAAGCTGGAATATGGTCTTTTCTTCTGAAGTAATTCAAAACATTATTGACATAGTTTTGTTTCAATTGTCAAAAAAACCCCTCAGAAACTGTTGACATTCTCCTATATTTTATTTGGTTGTTTATTTTTAATTAAAAAGTAAAATAGAAAAGAAAACTACAAAGAATCTCACTTTGCCATTCCTACTTCTAAAGGGAGTGTTTCCTCCATCAACTTCCTTATACTCAGTGCTTCCTGCCGGACTAAGAGTAATTGACCTGTTCTCCGGATCCATCATCTGTTGGGCAATACTCCCACTTAGTTTGGGGGCAAAAATACGGAGTCTGAGAGCAGTAAGCAGCCTCCACTCAGGCTCCCTCTCGCCGTATTGGGCTTCTGCTCCAGCATGGGAGATAAACCTTATGGGGGGCTGGCCTTCTGAAGGCCTATTCAGTTCCCACTGCCCCTGCTCTTACTTTTCCATTTGTGGTTGGAGTCATGGAGAGGTGAGGCTAGTCCCTACTTGTCTGTGATTCAAGGAAGAAAGATTTGAATGTCATGTTCGTCTGAAGCCCCTGTCTCACTCTCAAATTCATTGTAGCAAGGAATTCTTCAAAATATGGAATAAGTATTGCATAAAACCCCCTCTCGCTAATAGGCTCCCTGGTCAACTTACTTTGACCAATAATCCATACAAATTAAGAAAGAAAGAAAGCATCAAACACAAGAAACATGCCATTTTTGATTACCCGTGTTTCTGCTTTCTTTCACCATACCAGCTAATCACATACATATGATGCTAGCTAAACCACAGTGTAGTTCTTTGTTCAGCATGATTTTACATAAGCAATATTAAAAAGTTTGGCAATACAAAAACTGGTCTAAAAATTAACTTTACTATTTAAAAATGTGTATCTAAGGAACCTAGAGCTTTTGGCAAAAATCAAAGAGAAATCTGTGCCAACCACTGTAATTGACATTTTGGATATAACTATTTCAAGAATGAAATATGAAATAACTCATCCCAGAGAAAAGTTATAATTCCACAGTTTAATAATGAAACTAATGAATTGCATATTATTAGATATGTTCAAGTAGGCAATTACTATTTACTGCTTCCTATGTAAAGTAATTATTTCAAGAAGGAAGGCTTGAGAAAAGCTTTTAGCTGCTTACCTTTGCCGTTCTGCCTCCTTCTCAGGAGACTTGATTTGCAATCAACAGTTATGTAAATTTTTTATCAGATTAGACTTTCAGAACTAAATTTTCAATAATATATGCAAGCATTACCTCAGTAAAACTGACGAAATGTCAGCGAGAGGGGCAAGGTACAGTAATTAGTAAAATGGTGGGGATCTGAAAGTAATTCAAATTGAGAAAGCTTTTATTTTTCCTAAGGTTGTAATTTCCTAGAGGATAAGCAGGAAAGAAAATGTCTATGGACCACTTGATTACTCTAGTTAGGATGGAGAGAACGCTGTATGGCATTTACGTATCATCTCCTCATTTAAAAGTTCCTGATAAATTACAATTTGTGCTTCATTATATAATGATGATAATTTTAACTATACTTTGTGTTAAAATGAAATTGAATGCCATTTCCAGGTTATTTGCTTTTGGTATTATAATTATATAAAATCTCTAATCTTTTTTTTAATTAAATAAACCTCCTTTTATATGTTTAAAAATGCTGATTTTATTTCATCATAGCATGTACCCTAGTGAGGTGACAACATATTGCCATTGATGTTATGATTTTCTAATTGTGCTCAATCTCTAATTCACTACATTTACTAACTCAGAAGCAAAGCCAACAGTACCTGGAATGTGCACATTCTGATGTAAAATGTTTACCAATTTTAAAGTTCTGTGAATAAGCTTGCCTTGTATGCAAGTATTGTATTCATGTCTAATTATAAAACATACATGCAAAACAGTGAGTACATATGCTATTTAAGTAAACCTTTTCCCATATTAAGGATTCTTTTCAAATTTGATCAAGGATAACACCTTAATCAAATTTATTTGCACTGCAAAATGCAAAGTTCCTCCTCCTAAATTTGTCTTTTTTTCTTCTTCTAGTTTAAGGACTCATAACTGAGAGAAAAATGTATAGAGAGAAACAAAATTTTGTTTAATCTTCAATCGTTTCTACTCCTATCACCAGTGTATATTGTATGGGTCTTAAAAATAGCCATTTCTTAATTTTTCTCTTTGGAAAATTTGAAATATTTTAGATTTAACTTTTAAGGATTTCTGCCTTTTTTTAGTCTCCTCCTACCAACCTGGTGACAGTATCTTGCCGACATTTTCCACAATACCAAGCTGCAATTTACGTGGCTTTACCTTATTAGTGTCTCAAACTTCCAAACTCCAAAGCAAACCATGCTCTGAATTACCTTCAGTCAGGAAAGATTTTAAGTAAACCCTTCTCATGAAAGTTACACTGAATAAGTTGATATCTTGTATTTCCTATTGAGTATTTTAAATTTTAATGTGGGATTTCTTTAACACAAAGAAATTGTTTACAATATCAGAATATCCATCATCTGTAGAGAATTTATAGAAAACAAGAAAGATATTTTGGACAGCAAAACTTCCCCTCCAGTTGCATTGTATAATTGTGCATAATAATATTATTAATAATAACTTATTTTAATCAGGCACTTAGTACAGTCCTTTATAAACAATTATAAATATTATCTCAATTAATCTTCACGACAATGCTATGAAATTGATTTTATTGTCAGTCCCAATTTACTGATGAGAAAATAGAAGACTGCACAGGCATACTGATAGAATACCAGACATGAAACTATGTAATTTCTGACACTTCCTGGACCAAACAGCTGTGACTCTTCTCCTTTCCCATTGATCTTTACCACATTGTTGTGTCATGATGTTCAACTTGAGAAAATATGAATTTGTCCTAACTACCTTATCTGACTAAAATGTTTTTATTTAAAAAATATTCAGCAGCCAGCCCCGGTGGCCTAGTGGTTAAGTTTGGCGTGCTCCACTTCAGCGGCCTGGGTTCGGTTCCTGGGCACAGAGCTACACTATTCATCTATCAGTGGCCATGCTGTGGTGGTGGCTCACATACAAAAAGACAAAGATTGGCAGCAGTTGTTAGCTCAAGGCAAATCTGCCCCAGCAAAAAAAAATTAAATTAAATTAAAAAATTCAATATGTGCAGATCACATTTCTGCCAGGTTTAGAATAGACTCTTTATACTCTTGCTCCATATCAACAAACCCCACATAATTAATGTCTCCCAACATGTTGGATTTGCCGTTCCATAGGGTATATTGATCTAATAGCATAAAAATCAGACAATACATTTCAAAGAGTACAGATAAGCAGTGCTCTCAAAACTTTGACATTTCACATCCTTAACTACTTTACCAAATTTTGTATTATGAGATTAAAAAGGCCTTCACATGTTTTACCATCACAGAATTTTTACAGTCTGGCTTTACTCTCAAAATAGCAAACTAATTGCTCTGTTGCCATGACCCCAATAATTCTGATCACTTTATTCAAAATTTATTCTCAAGGTACCTGTGGGCCACTGGTGAGTTTAAATATGTAACAAACTTAATTTACAGAAACTGTTCTTACAGAGCCTATACAA
The DNA here is from genome assembly GCF_021613505.1 of Equus quagga. NCBI lineage: Eukaryota > Metazoa > Chordata > Mammalia > Perissodactyla > Equidae > Equus > Equus quagga. The sequence goes on from NC_060272.1 coordinate 26,765,146, forward strand.
TATATTTTCATGGAGTGATAGTCATTTCTTACTTGTTACTATATTTAGGCAAAAAGATATAATTTTCTAAAAGGTCATTGATAATATAGATAGTTTATCCATCATAACCTTACTTTTGCACTGAAGTTATTCACCTACACAGCTTAAAATTTAAGATTTTATCATTGATAGACATAGATACATAGGTAAACAACAAACATAAAGATGAATATTCCAGACTATCCTTAATGTTAACCTTAATAAAAATTGGTAGGATAAAACAAATCAGCATGTGAAAAAGGTTAGAAAAATTTTATCTGATAGGAGACAGTACCAGCTCCACACTGAGTACCAACTCACACACCAAGACATTAATCTTTTCTGTTTCAACCTTCCATTCATGAATTAATTTAAAAACATTCATTGTGTTCCCATGATTTACTACTATATCTCTAGCAATTGACACTCTTATTTACATGTCTAAATGACAATACAGATATTGTTAATATCTGTAAAGTGAATAAAACAGGCTGAGGTCTTTATTACTAAGTCCACTTATCAATTTGCAGTTTTTGCTTTCCATTTTATAACATGTACAGATTAGTTCACCAGCCTAGACAAGTAAAAAGAAAATATTCTCCAATGTTGATTATCTTAGGAAAAGCAGAGTTTCTAACATAAGTCCTGATTTTGCAGTAGGTTTTCTTGACCCAGCATTTATCTATATATATCTTTGGATATTGATTGTGAGAAACGGTATCTGTACCCTCAGTTCTCCAGAACATATCCAAATACTATGAAGCAGTATTTCAATAATCTTTGGTAAATAAATACTTTGCGCACCAACCTATACAAATTGCCATGAGATTATGAAACATGAGTCTTTGAAGCATAGAGACATTGAGGACACAAGACATGTTAACAATTATAAAATACTAATTGGTAGTACATAATCAAATGGGAAAGCAAGAAAGAAGTGGGAATGTGGTCAAGAATGTTAAACCTCCTGCAGTGTGTGATGAAATTCTCACGATGAAGAAATACCCCAAGTAAAATGCAAAGAGTACCTTCATTTAGAATCACTAATATCAGAGGATTTAATATTTAGTGCTGAATTATTATTGCTAGGTCAATGGCAGTATAAAATCAATTTTTGTTGTATTTTCATTTCGTATTAGTTTTCTCAAATTAAGTCTGAAATAATATTCAGAACCATTTTGAAGAAAGAATACTTGAGAAGGCTTTTGAATGCAGAAGACCATGTTGCCGAGTTAGCAAAAAGAACATAACTCTAATAATCTTCCACCCCCTTGAGAGGTGTCATAAAATAAACTGCGTCATTTCCAAAAGTCCTTCCAAAAAAGATCCATTCCAATGGATGGGTCTTATGAAAAAGAGATTCAAAGACCAAGTATGTCTGATGTTCTATGTTTCACAAAAATAAAAAGTTTATATAAACATCTCAACAGCTTTATCATACTAATGTTCTTTATAATTCTCAAAAATAAGAATTACATAACATTTCCAGTATTACTAAAATGCTTTTCTGCAAAGGAATTTTCAGAAATGTGGCTATAGAAGATGCTTCTACTCAAATGTATGAAAGTCACATCTCCAACCCATTGGTTAGAAAAGCAGGCTTGATATGATTTCCCTTTTAATTTTTGTTCTATAAGCGTTGTCGGCAGTCTGTTTAATTATCCATATGCAATTAAGCACTTAAGGGATTAATTAATTAGTTGGCATTTGTAACGCTCTTAAAGATGAAAATCACTGTTTAAGCATTATCATTATTAATATGAACAGATGCAAGGGATGACAGCATCATTTATGCATGCATATAGCACACCCATCAACTCTTAGCTTACACTTGACTATGAAGATGGATAAATATACTGTTGGCATTGTCAAGGATATAAAATCTGTTAGGGGACTATTCAGAGATATAATTGCTCTTTGAGGCAGCATGAGTACCAATTTCCAAATATTAACCCAATGGGTCTTCAGAAAAATAATGTCAGAAGTCATATTTAGTAATATCCATTCCATTATATAAAAAGGAGATGTTTCATAAAAGCATATTTAAATAACTTAAGTAAATTTTGCCACCACTTTCAAAAGATATCTACATTGCAATGTGTTCCTATACTAGTGAAAACTAAAACTACAAAATTAACTTTTTCAAAAGATATTTATATTGCAATATCTTCCTATCTAATGAAAGTTAAAACTACAAAATTAACTACCAAACAATGAGCAATATTTGTTTAAAAGAAACCAGGAATTTGGAAGATGATGGCATAGGAGGATCCTGAATTTGCCTCCTCCCGTAGATACAACAAAACTACAACTACCTGTGGAACAATTTTCTCCAAGACAGATCTGGAAAATGGATAAAGCAAACCTCCACAGCAAGGGACAACACAGACAGAGGTGGAAAAGGCAGAGATACAGACCCACTAAGGAAAAAAACACACCCTAGCTGTGAGGCTTCACACAGCTTGGAGCTATCTCAAAAGTATGGAGCTTTTCCCAGAGGAGCAACAGAATTGACTCCACATTAGACTCCCAGCCCTTAGATTCAGCACAAGAGAAATGAGACCCCATAATACCTGGCTTTTCTGGCTTTGAAAACCAATGGGGGAATATGCCTAGGAAAGATATAGAACTTCAGGGAAAGAAAAACCTACTCTTAAAGGGGCCACACACAGACTCACTTGACCCAGAAACCAGCATCAAGAAACTGATTAAAAAAGTGCATAGTCTAATGGTAAACGAGACTCAGTTACTAAGCTTGGAGCACATCTCAGAGAGACAGGAAGCGGCTTAGCCCACTCCCTAGGGACTGAGACACTGGCAGTAGCCATTATCGTGACTTAGTTTAGTCATGCTGGCACAGAAGCTGGCAGGCACCTTTGGAATCCTCCTTCCAGTCTGCTAGCCTAGGGATCTTCCCTGACCATTAAAGCACTCGAGGCAATTACTCCAGGCAGCAGGCTGCCTACCTCAGGGACTAGCACTGCTCACCAGCAGGCCTGCATCAGAGGTGTGGGATCTTAGTGGTCTTGTGCTGCTGGCCATTGCAAACAGCCCCACAGGGGATCTGCCCTGCCTTTTAATGCCGTCCTGAAACAGTTGTGTGCTGCTATGCCTGGGGCATGCCCCACTCATCAGTTCAGCTTAGCCAGTTCTTACCAGAGGACTGCCCTGCCCAAAAGCAAGCTGACAACAGCAACGCACTGCACTCTAAAGTTATCTGAGGCCTAAACCCTCCACCAACTTAGAGGCAGCCAAACAGCATAGGAAGCCACATTGGAGGCCTGCAGCAATTGGGTGCTCCTGGGTCTAGCAGCAAGACACACTGGGGGCATGACTAACTTACTAGCAAAACTGCCAGTTATGTGCTACCAACCTTGCAGGCAGCCATACTGGGGACTTGTCTCACCCAATAAAATGCCTGTAGCAGCTGCACATGGCCGAGCTTCACAACCAGCCCTCCTGGAGGCCAGCCTAGTCTACTTTGCACTCACAGAAATAGCAACCTTGCTATAAGAGAAAGGCACATGCAGCCCACACAGGGGACACTCCTGGGGCATTTGGCACACATGGCAAGAGGGGAGCACACTTCTGGGCCCCATAAGGCATCTATTACATAAGGCCACATTTCCAAGTTCAGGAAACATAGCTATTCTACCTAATACACAGAAATAAGCACAGAGAAGTAAGCAAAATGAAGAGACAAAGGAATATATTCCAAACAAGGGAACAGGATAAATCCTCAGGAAAAGAACTGAAAAAAGAGAGATAAACAGTCTACCTGATAGAATACAAACTAATAGTCATAAAGATGCTCACTGGTCTGGGAAGAAGAATAGATGAACATAGCAAGAACTTCAACAAAAATTTAGAAAATATAAAAAAGAACCAATCCTTCACAGCTGAAGAAAAGAATAATAGAAATTGAAAATTCACTAGAGGGAATGAATAGCAGAGCAGATGGACACAGAAGAACAGATCAGTGAGCTGCACCAAAGATTAAAGGAAATCACCCAAGCTGAACAGGAAAAAGAAAAAAAATTAGAAAGAACAAAGACGGTCTAATGGACCTCTGGGACAATATCAAGCTTACTAACATCTGCATTATAGGTTCCTCAGAAGGTGAAAAGAGAGACAAAGGGGCAGAGAACTTATTTGAAGAAATGATGCCTGAAAACTACACTTCCTGGAGAAGGAAACAGACATCCAGATACAGGAAGCACAGAGAGTACTGAACAAGATGAACCCAAAGAGGCCCATACCAAGACATGTTATAATTAAAATGTCAAGAATTAAAGATAAAGAGAGAATCATAAAAGCTACAAGAGAAAAACAACCAGTTACATACAAAGGAAACTCCATAAGGCTATGAGTTGGCTTCTTTGCAGACATCTTATAGGCTAGAGGGAAATGGCACAATACACTCAAAGTGCTGAAAGGAGAAAATCTATAGCCAAGAATACTCTACCCAGCAAGATTATCATTCAGAATGGAAGGAGAAATAAAGAGTTTTCCAAACAAGCAAAAACTAAAGGAGTTTATCACTACTAAACCAGCCTTGTAATAAATGTCAAAGGGACTTATTTAAGTGAAAAAGAAAAGGCCACAAACAGGAATAAGAAAATTATTAAAGAAAATATATCACTGGTAAAGGCAAATATACAGGAAAGGTAGTTGATCAACCACCTATAAAGCTAGTAGGAAGATAAAAACACAAAAGTACTAAAATCATCCATATCTGTGATAAGAGGTTAAGGGATACACAAAAATAAAAGAGGTAAAATATAATATCAAACACATAAAATGTGGGGGGAGGAGAGTAAAAGCATAGGGCTTTTAGTCAAACTTACGAGACCATCAACTTAATATAGATTGCTATTTACATAGGTTTTCATATGTGAACCTCAGGTTAACCACAAACCAAAGACCTATAATAAATGTGCAAAAAAGTGAAGAGAAAGGAACCCAAACATAGCACTAAGGAAAGCCATCAAATCACAAGGGAAGAGAGCAAGAGAAGAACAAAACAAGACAGGATAACTACAAAAACATCCCCCCAAAAGTAACAAAATGGCAATAAGTACAAACTCATTAACAGTTACTTCAAATGTCAATGGAATAAATGCTCCAATCAAAAAACGTAGGGTAGCTGAATGGATTAAAAAACAAGATCTCTCTCTCTCTCTCTCTCTCTCTCTCTCTCTATATATATATATATATACTGCATAAAAGAGATGCTTCAGACCTAAAGACACTCACAAACTGAAAGTGAAGGTATGGAAAAAGAGGTTTCATGCAAATGGGGGAAAAAAAAAAGATGGGATAGCAATACTTATATCAGACAAAATAGACTTTAAAACAAAAACTGTAACAAGACACAAAGAAGGCCATTACCTAATGGTAAAGGGAACAATCCAACAATGGGATATAATACTTATAAATGCTTATGCACCCAACATAGGAGCACCTAAATACGTAAAGAAAATTTTAATATACATAAAAGGAGAAATTGCCAGCAACACAATAATGTAGGAGACTTTCAAACTCTACTTACAGCACTGGATAGACTATCCAGACAGAAGATCAATGAGGAAATATTGGTCTTAAATGACATATTCAACCAGATGAGCTTAACAGATATATACAGAACATTCTATCCAAAAACTGCAGAATACATATTCTTTGTGAGTGTACATGGAACATTATCCAGGATAGATCACATATTAGGCAGCAAAACAAATCTCAATGAATTTAAGATTGAAATAATATCAAGCATCTTTTCTGATCACAATGGTATGAAATTAGAAATCAGCTACAAGAAGAAAACTAGAAAAGCCACAAATATGTGGAGATTAAGCAAAATGTTACTGAACAACTATTGGGTCAACAAATAAATCAAAGGAGAAATAAAAAATAACTGGACACAAATGAAAATACAGCATACCACAATCTATGGGATACAGCAAAAGTGGCACTAAGAGGGTAGTCTATGGCAATACGGGTACCTCAAAAAACAAGAAAAATCTCAAGTAAACAATCTAGCACCACACTGAAAAGAAATAGAAAAAGAAGAAATAAGGCCCAAAATCAGTAGAAGAAAGAAAATAATCAAAATCAGAACAGAAATAAGTGAAACAGAGACTAAGAAGACATAGAAAAGATTAATAAAACTAAGAGCTGGTTCTTTGAAAAAACAAACAAACTGACAAAACTTTACCTAGAAAAAAAAGAGAAAAACCTCAAATAAGTAAAATCAGAAATGAAAGAGAAGAAAGTACAATGGATACCACAGAAATACAAAAGATTATAAGAGAATACCACAAAAAGCTATATATCATCAAATTGGAAAATCTAGAGGAAATGGATAAATTCTTAGAATTATAGAACTTTCTAATACTGAATCAAGACAAGATAGAGAATCTGAATAGATTGATCACTAGTAAGAAGATTGAAACAGCAACCAAAAACCTCCCAAAAAACAAAAGTCCAGAAGCAGATGACTTCCCTGGTGAATTCTATCAAACACTCAAGGAAGATTTAATACCAATCCTTCTCAAACTCTTCCAAAAAACTGAAGAGGACAGGATGCTTCCTAACTCAGTCTGTGAGGCCAACATTACCCTGATACCACATCCAGACAAGGACAATACAAATAAAGAAACTATCACTGATGAGCATAGATGCAAAAATCCTCAACAAAATGTTAGCAAATTGAGTACAACAATATATTAAAAGATTCATACACCATGATCAAATGGGCTTTATACCAGGGATGCAGAGATGGTTCAATATCTGCAAATCAAGCAACATGATACCAACATTAACAAAATGTAGAATAAGAATCACATGACCATCTCAATATTGCAGAGAAGCGTTCAACAATTATACGGTATCCATTTATGCCAAAAACTCTGAATAAAATGGCCATGGAAGGAAAGTATCTCAACATAACAAAGGCCATATATGACAAACCCACAGCTATCACCGTACTCAATGTTGAAAAACTGGACACTATCTCCCTAAGAACAGATAAAAGAAGGAGGCCTACTTTTGTCACTCTTATGCAACATGGTATTGGAAGTCCTAGCCAGGGTAATTAGGCAAGAAAAAGGAATCAAAATTGGGAAGGAAGAAGTAAAAATGTCACTATTTGCAGATGACATGATTTTATATATAGAAAATCCTAAAGAATCCACCAAAATCTATTGGACATAATAAATGAATACAATAAAGTTGTAGGGCACAAAATCAACATACAAAAATCAATTGTGTTTCTATACATTAACAACAAAATAGCAAAAGAGAAATTGAGAATGCAATCTCATTTACAATTACAACAAAAAACAATAAACTATCTAGGAATAAATTTAACCAAAGAAGTGAAAGACAAGTACACTGAAAACTATACAACATTGTTGAAAGAAATTGAAGAAGACATAAAGATATGGAAAGATATTCTGTGCTCATGGATTGGAAGAATTAATATAGTTAAAATATACTTTCTAAAGCAATCTACAAATTCAATGCAATCCCTGTCAATGTCCCAAAAACATTTTTCATGGAAATAGAACAAAGGATCCTAAAATGTGTATGGAACAACAAAAGATGCCAGATAGCAAAAACAATCCTTAGAAAAACAAGCAAAGCTATAGGTATCACACTCCCTGATTTCAAAATATACTACAAAGCTATACTAATCAAAACAGCATAGTACTGGTACAAAAATAGATACACAAAACAATAGAAGAGAATTGAGAGCCCAGAAATAAACTTACACATCTATGGACAGCTAACTTTAAACAAAGGAGCCAAGAACATACAATAGAGAAAGGAAAGTCAATAAATGTTATTGGGAAAACTTGACAGCCACAGATAAAAAATTAAGACCAGGCTATTATCTTACACCATATACAAAAATTGCCTCAAAATGGCTTAAAGACTTGAATGTAAGACCTGAAACCATAAAACTCCTGAAAGAAAACATAGGCAGTGTGCTCTTTCTCTTTTTCTTTTTTTTGTGAGGAAGATTACTCCTGAGCTAACATCTGTCACCAATCCTCCTCTTTTTGCTTAGGAAGATTGGTCCTGAGCTAACATTCATGCCCATATTCCTCTACTTTGTATGTGGGATGCCTGCCACAGCATGGCTTGACAAGCGGTGCATAGGTCTACACTCAGGACTCAAAACCCCGGACACTGAAGCTGAACATGTGAACTTAACTGCTATGCCACCAGGAAGGTCCCTAGGCAGTATGCTCTTTGACATCAGTCTTAAGAGTACCTTTTTGAATATCTCCTCAAGCAAGAGAAACCAAGGAAAAAATAAACAAATGGGACTATACTGAACTAAAAAGCTTTTGTACAACTAAGGAAACCATCAACAAAACAAAAAGACAACCTAACAACTTGTAGAAGATATCTGAAAATCGCATATCTGGTAAGGATTTAATATCCAAAATATGTAAAGAACTCATAAAACTCAACAACAACAACAAAACAAACCATCCAATTAAAAAGCAGGTGAAGGATTGGAATAGACATTTTCCCAAAGAAGATATACAGAAGGCCAGCAGGCACATGCAAAGATGTTCAATATCACTAATTATTAGAGAAATGCAAATCCAAACTACAATGAGATGTCACCTCACATCAGAATGACTATTATTAAAAGAACAAGAAATGACAAGTACCGGAGAGGATGTGGAGAAAGGGAATCCTCATACTCTGATGGTGAGAAAGTAAATTGGTGCAGCCACTATGGAAAATACTGTGGAGATTCCTCAAAAAATTAAAAATACAAATACCATATGAGCCAGCCATTCCACTTCTGTGTATTTATCCAAAGGACACAAAAACACTAATTTGAAAAGATATATACACCCCTATGTCCATTGCAGCTTTATTCACAATAGTCAAGATTTGGAAACAACCTAAGTGCCCATCAGTGGAGGAATGGATAAAGAAGATGTGGTGCATATATACAAAGGAATACTACTCAGCCATAAAAAGATGAAATCTTGCCAGTTGTGACGACATGGATGGACCTTGAGGGCATTATGATAAGCAAAATAAATCAGATAGAGAAAATCAAATACCATGTTATTCACTCATATGTGGAAGGTAAAAAACAACAAACACACAGAAACAGAGAATATATTGGTGGTAACTAAAGGGGAAGGGGGGAGGTGGAAGTGAAAGGGGTAAAAGGGCACATGTGTTTGATGACAGATGGCAATTAGACTTTGGGTGGTGAATACAATGTTGTCTACACGGAAATCGAAATATAATGATGTACACCTGAAATCTATATAATGCTATAAACGAATGCTACCTTAATAAAAAAATTAAAAAAATAAAAAGCTGCAATATCATTTCACATCCATTAAATTGGTAAATATAATACTAAAATATAACATCAAGTGTTGGTTAAAGAGACAGAATACGTTGCTAGTGAAAATGTAAAAACTGGTATGCAATCACTTTAGGGAGCAACTTGGCAATAGTCAGTACTTGGATACAAGCATAGCCTTCCACCAAAGATTTCTCTCTCAGTAACATGTTAGAAAACCTCTTAGAAATGTGCACAAGGTGAAAGACACAAAAATGTTCACTGCAGCATTCTAAATGTATTACTAATACTCTAATGCTTACAACAGAACAAATAAACAGTTCCTACTATCCTAAACAGGATAATAGAATATCCCATGGCAATTAAAAGCAACTACAGCTCTATGTGTGAACAAGATAAACTTCAAAATAAATAATATTTAGTAGAAAAAATTTTAAAAATAATAAAGTAAAAGAAGTAGGAATAGAACTTGAGCCATCCTTTTCTACAACATCTAATAGTACACGATACACTCTACTACGAAGTTATGAGTTAAGTTAAAGGTTTTAGTGTTAAATTGGGATATTTACTATCTTTTTATGATACTTTTATCCTTATTTTTTTAAGTTCAAGGTGTTCATTTAATGGCAGAAAAAACTATATGAAAGCTTATTTTCATGTCTTTAGCATGCTGATTTAATAAAATAAGGGTATTTTTGTACTACACTGTAAAGCCAAAACTCATTGATGGCAGTAAAATCCACATAGGCTTTTGACTAATACATTCATTTTAACCTGAGATAATACATTGAAACTTACAATTTGATAAGTGATGTCCCCATACAATATCAGAGCAAGCAATAAAGAAATAATATGGTGTTTACAGAGCCATTTATATAAACTTCTTAAATGACAGAAACCTGTTATTTTAGCTCTGCAGGCTATCAATTCAAATACATAATACAAAGATGTGTTTTTGTTTAGATGCTTCGTAAAGCCTTATACCAGCATTTTTCATTAAAACAATATATAGGTTGCCATAGTCATAAGGAAATGGCACTTCAATTTACAGTCCCTGTTTTCATGAACTTATAATGTCAGCAAGAACATGGTTCAGACTAAAGCTTTAAGTACTTACGTTCAGCAAAGCACTTATTTGTGTTTCTAAATTTAATGAATAAATGTTAAATTAAGACAAAAGCATGCAAAAGCTTAAGCATGCCAAGGTTAAGGCAAAAGAGGCTGCAAAATTTTGGTAGTCTAAATGGAAACAATTTTCTGAATATTGTAGGATCTCAATACAACAGATTTTCTTCTCTTAAAACAATTCCATCAAGATTAATATTTTAACTCCAACTCTCTCAAGGTTTGTAAATAGAGATGATGAGTAAATGTCATTGTAATAACTAAAACATCCTTTTTCTCTTTCTTAGGGATCTTTTTAATCACTGCAGGCATATAATTTGTTCAAGTATAGCTTGATTTATCTTCTCATCATTTATTCTTTGTCTCAGCCTGCAGCAGCAATGATGGTACTACCCTTCTCTCAAGCATAGCGTATTTACTTGATGTTTTCTTAGAAAGCAAGCAGTCATTAAGTGGACAGGTTTTTTTGCATTTAAACCAAAGAAAACCTATGGTAAAAATATCCAGAGTTTAAAATTTTACATTTTCTTTGTTGTTATAGATCACTCAGCTTCTAAATATCTTTCCAAAATTGTGCCTAAGCAATCTCATTGAAGATTTGAAAAGATTAGTTATTATATTCTGGGAAAGAACTCTTCACATAATTGAAGGCAAGTTTAAAATTAGCCTTCAGTTTTCTTCTCTTAGCCTGAGTTGGGTGTTGAAATCAAGGCTTTAGATGTGGAACAGTTATTAGCAATGACAAGGATTAGGGGTGCGAGAGTAGATAGCTGAAGTAGAGTGGAAAGCACTACCACTAAAATGTGGAGGACAGAGATAGTTAAGTTAATAATGATAACAAAAATATTAGAGGATAAAAGATAGTGAGCCAGCTGTTAAAATATTTAATTGGTTAGGAATTGTGGCCAGGAAAGTGGAAGGTCAAGGAGAAGCTTCTGGGGCAATAACATGTGTGTCAAAGTTGCTGAATTTTTCAGGGAGAAGATAAAACAGTGATATATAAGTAGTAAGGGAAAATTAATCGAGGGCCTAGTCCAACTTCTCTTCTGTACATATATAGTAAGAGAGAGAAAATAGTATCTTCATCTGACATCCAGGCTTTAGCTTTTGCAGAAACTTAGACAAGTCCTGAAAAGAAGAGTGTTATTGTTGGTGATGACATTTTTAGTTCAAGCGAACATCAGACTTTGTGTTGACAGGGTTAGGAAGAGCTCAACACTGGATTCATGTTAGCAGATATAGTGAATAGTATATAGATGAGCCTAAATGCTGGCACATTACCTGGTAATCTGGGAATTACCCTGGATATCAGGTAAACAAGAAAATGGGGCATAATTGGGATTATTTGAATAGTGTCTTGGGAAGAGTTAATCAACCAAACCTTCCTGGGACTGCTCCCTTAAGCAGTCTATACTGGTAAGGTCCAAAGTTTTGAGGAGATAGTGGTAGACAGTATTTGGAGCCCTTCAATCCTGTTGTGGGCCATGTTGAGAGCAAGGGAGAACATTTTAAGTAAAGTCATCTAGTTAATACCAGCAATCTGGAATTTTTAATTGTTGTATTTCATGTTAGGCTAATCCTCACTAAATATCATGAAAATCTGATATACTATGTGTGTGAGAAAAATGTCTTGCACTTTAGATCTTGGAATCACCATGCACCATCTCTCTAATAACCAACTCCCATTCCCCCTCTCCTAGTTTCTCTTTCTGAAAGTTTGGGTACTGAACCTAGATTGATTGCACAAATTTCTCGTTTCTTCCTTCTTGCTTTTTCTCTTCCTTGTCTTTTCATTCTTCGCACTGGAAAAATCCTCAATTTTTCTCCAAATGAATGTCCTACTATGGTTATTATATTTTTTACTTACAAGTATATTTCTTGTTTATGGAATGTCCTCTTTTTAAAGCATCTTGTACCTATTTTATGGTTTTAATAAACTTTTCAATATTTCTGAGGATATTAACCATGTTGATTTGTTTTCTTCTTGTCTCTTTTATTGCCTGTGTTCTCTAAGTTCCTTTTTTAAGTTTCTTGGTTTTAGTGTCTCTCATTCATGCAAAATTCTTTTCTCGAAGCTGTGTGATGACAGTTGTCTATTCATAAAAAAGAATGAGACATTGAAACAGCCTGAGATCTCTGTTTCAAGTGAGATAGTGGGTAAGAACTCATCTATTTTATGAGAATAAACCCTAAACATTAAAACAAATGTTTTCTCTGGACCAATGTATTATCTTCAGAGAAGGATATCCTATAATCCTGAGTGATGGGATGGGAGGAATATGCTTGTGTGTTCTCAGTCTTGGGACTTACCTAAATTACAGATCTTGAGGCTCTTATGGTTCATTATTGTAAGTTTCTCAAATTGCCCTTGTTCTCAGTATGAGACCTCTGTCTGTTGTTCCCAGGTCTGAAGGCCCTTAATTTTTCACCATAGAATAAATTTCCTACTTAATTCTATGGGAGATGTAAATACCTGATCACCTAGTTTCCCTGGTATGAGGAGGACACATTTGATTTTAACTTCTCCTTATTCATATTTTTAATATTCTTATGTTTTTATTCCCATAACTTACTCTTCAGTTATTCTTCCTCTAGCCAATTCTGGATCTGTCCATGGTTCTGAAAACTAATTCGGTTTCTTATTCAAAAGACTGATGGATTTCAGCTTTCTATTAGAAGATAATCTCTAAACACCTGTCCATCTACTTTCCCCCTTCAAAAGTTTGTTTATACTACTCAGCTTGTGTCCTTTTCTCTCCAGTTTTCCTTGACATTCTTATGTCTTTATGGTCATTTCAATGATATTGTTGGAAGGAGCAAAAATAAATGTGTTCATACAACACTCTATCTTTAGTTTAAGACTTATATTGTATTCTTCTGAGTATTTTCACTAATTTCTTGATTTTTTTAAATTTTAATTTAAAATTTGGCAGCATGTTTTAGTCACTAAATTCTTTCCAGTAAAACTAAATTCAAATCAAATCAACATTGAAATTAATATAACACCTGCATGTCATATTATATTATTTATGCATCATTATTTCAGTGCAAAGCTCTGTATAACGAGCCAAGGTAAATATAATTACAAATATGTAACATCTCTTGCATGCATACCACAGCTGAACTTGACTTAGTTATTGAGATTTAGGGTTAACACCGCCATGGCAAACATAATAGTGACACTTATGTTACAGAGAACAATCATATGCCAAACATTAATTTTTTCCACATCGATAGATATAATTATTTATCATATATAGATTTTAAGGAAACTATATGAAAATATAGAACATTCTTATTTTAAATTTATTGTGTGCAGATGAGGATCAAATTTTTATATAAATTTTCCGAGTGTGAAATGCAAATTTGTTTTTCTTTATGATCAGCTACATAAGCTGCTGCATCATAGTGGAAAAATACTCTTATGTAGAAATCGTGTAGATTTTGTTAGGGTCCCTCTGATTCACCTTAAACCACCTGGAATTTACAATAAACCTGGTCAAAATCTTTGGCAATGAAAGCAGACTAGAGGTTATAATTTTATAATATATTGCTGCAATTTTCTGTGGCCTTGTGAAAGTAAGCTGCAAAGATCTTCTAAGAAACTAGCCCTCCTTACCCCCATACATTTGAGAAATTCTGCAATATTATGCTATATAGTGGCCAGACAATAAGAAGAAATCAACTGCTCACTAAAAAATGAACAATGCAAAAGCCTTTTTGCCTCTAGGAAAACGTTGCAAAAGTAATTATTCCATAAAAATCATTTCCTTACCCATAAACAATAAGACAATGAAATTTTCTTCAAAAAATGCTTAATATAGTTGAAAAGTAATAGCATACATATAAAGAAAAACTTGTCTGATCAAGTTGTTGTCCTAATACTTGTAGTACAGTACTGTTCTCTGGAGTTTTAAAAATAGAGAATTTCATTATGGGAAGAGTTTAAGAAAATATTTTCCTTTCTTTACAAATCAGCACCAGTTTTTTTCTGTTGAACAAGTTATTCTAAAGATGAAAAAAAAAATAGAACAACGACTTAACTTAAAATAAATTCACAGATGAAGGTAGGTTTCCCTTTTAAGGAAGAATTCTCCTGTAATACCACATTTAAGACAGCTTAGAAAGCCCATGACTCATAATAAAAGCACTTTATCCAGAGGTGCCCCAATTTGATCATCAGATTATAGTACCTGCACTTGTATCTCTATGGTTATTTTATTTGGTAAATTTTAATTAAGGTTTTAGGAAATCTGTTTTCAATTCACTTGAAAAACTTTTACTAAACATTTACACTGTCAAGCACCGAGCTAGATTCTGTGGGTTCTACTGAATGGTTTAGAGAAAAAGACCACATCTTCCAAAGTTTTACAATGAAGCTGAGAATGTCAGTCACATACCATCATATCCCATGGAAGCAAATTAGCAAGGAAATTGGATAAAAATGAGAGACACTTCACAATATTTATGTCCCATATTTGAGGTCCCATATCAATATACTGGAGCGATGTTAAAACAATGTGTAAAGTCTAGCTCCAGAGGTATGTTTAATACGAAAACACTTTTGCAGACAGCAAATCAATAAATAAGAATTCATTGAAAAAGTTCCATTCAAGGACCATTATTCATGTGAAGGACTTTATTTTCTGTATGGTTTGCTTCATACAAGTAGTATTAATTTAGAAAGTAAATATAAGATGTTTCCTTAGAAAAACTTACTCTATCATTTGAGAGCCAAGGAATACATTCAGGATTGTGTTTTAACTAGACTTATTATGGTGATCATTTTGCAACGTACACAAATATTGAATAATTATGTTATACACCTGAAACAAATGTGTTACATGTCAATTATACCTCAAAAAAAGAAAAGAAAAAATAAATTTAATAAAAATAAATTGGTATTATACAAACAAGATTGGGCTACCCTTTTTTTCTGTCAAATTTTTCCCATTTTGATCGTTTTATATCCTGTTTCTCATTTCCTTGAAGGATAGGGTGGTTCTATTTTATTTTTATACTATTACATTGATAGTTTTTCTAAAATTTATAAGAACATATTTAAAATGTTTCTTCTTAATTTGAAAAGCAATCATATGTATAACCTCTTGTCATCTTATAAAATAGATGCTTCAACAAATCCATTTTCCCTGCCCATTTTCCCAGATTTTGTTGAACTCATGTAGAATTCTAATTCCCCATTGATTGTAATTTTACTGTCTATTTTGTCTTGCATATGTCAGAAGTTACTTGTAAACAATCATTTCAAATTTCATAGCCATATTATCAGAAACTATCTAAATTTAATTAGAAGTTTTACTGGATACATTTTTCATCACTGCTTCTTGTAGCCAAGATCTTCCCGTTGAATTCGTTTTTTTTTGTTTTGCCGGAGCATTACCTTAAATAACTTTTGTTACAGTAAATACCAATGTAGCATATTGATTTTATTTTATAGTCATATTTTGGTATAGAATTCTACAATCAAACCCTTTCATTAAATTGTAGACATTGCCTCATACTCCTTTAGCATTCAGTTTAACAAGTAAGAATTCATTTGTAGGAAACTTCGACTTTCTCTTTGCAATTTTCATTGCAGTTTGGAATTCAAAAAATAATAATTATATTCAAATCATGGCTAAGAATCAAAATGAATGCAGATAAAAGTAATAATAGCCAAAACTTCATAAGTGATTCTAAAACTTTTGCCAGGCATTGTTCTAAAATTTTTTTTCATATATATTATCTTTAATTATTATTTTTTCCTCATCTTCTATTTTTATTTTATTTTTATTGTGGTAACATTGGCTTATAACACTGTATAAATTTTGGGTGTACATCATTATATTTTGATTTCTGTGTAGATTACATCATGGTCACCACCCAACGACTAATTTTAATCCATCACCACACATGTGTGCCTAATCACCCCTCTCTCCTCCCTTCCTCCTTCCCTTCTGGTAACCACCAAGCCAATCTCTGTCTCTACGTGTTTGTTTGTTGTTGTTTTTATCTTCTACTTATGAGTGAGATCATATGGTATTAGACTTTCTCCCTCTGACTTATTTCACTTGTCATAATACCCTCAAGGTCCATCCATGTTGTCACAAATGGCCGGATTTCATCCTTTCATATGGCTGAGTAGTATTCTATTGTGTGTATATACCACACTTCTTTATCTATTCATCCCCTCATGGGCACCTAGGTTGCTGCCAAGTCTTGGCTATTGTGAATAATGCTGCAATGGACATAGGGGTGCACATATCTTTACATGTTTGTTTTTTCATATTCTTTGGGTTAATACCCAGCAGTGGAATACTTGACTCATATGGTAGTTCTATTCTTAATTTTTTGAGGAATCTCCATACTATGTTCCATAGTGTCTGTATCAGTTTGCTTTCCCACCAACAGTGTATGAATGTTCCCTTCTCTCCACATCCTCTCCAACTCTTGTCATTTCCTGCCATGTTATTTACAACCATTCTGACAGGAGATACTTCATTGTAATTTTGATTTGCATTTCCCTGATAATTAGTGATGTTGAACATCTTTTCAAGTGCCTGTTGACAATCTGTATATCTTTCTTTGAAGAAATGTCTGTTCAGATCTTTTGCCTATTTTTTAATTTAGTTGTTAGTTTTTTTGTTATTGAGATGTATGTGTTCTTTATATATTTTGGATATTAATCCCATATCAGATATATGGTTTGCAAATATCTTCTTCCAATTGCTAGGTTGTCTTTTCATTTTGTTGATGGTTTCCTTTGTTGTGCAGAAGCTTTGTGGTTTGTTGTAGTCCCATTTGTTTATTTTTTCTATTGTTTCCCTTGCCTAGTCAGACGTGGTACTTGAGAATATGCTAAGACTGATGTTGAAGAGCATACTATGTGTATCGCATTAACTCAAGTAATCTTGATAACAGCATAATGAAGTCAGTTCTATTTTTATAAACATTTGAAAATGAATAAAATGAGCAAGAGAATTTATTGCCCAAAGGTACGTGACAAATAGTGTGGAAGCCAGCATATCAACATTTAGTTCCTGAGTCTATGTTCTTAAGCACATATAATATTAGTTCTATAATAAACACTTGAGAATTTCATTGTAAGTGGGTGTGTAGGATCTGTAGTGACTAGGAAGCCAAGGTAAGATTTAATGAAGAGCTGGTTCTTTCCCTGAAAACATAAGTAGGAATGTATTTAAGAATATGGTACATGAATTAACACAGGTAAATTCACTGATGTAGTAGAGTGATGTTCACACTGTAGTGTGTTAAAATCACCTGGAATTATTTCTAAACAAAGAAAAAAATACAGATTCCTGAGCCTTCTCTCTTCAAGTTTTTTTGTTGTTTTATTTTGTTTTAAGAAGATCACGGGTATACCAGGGAATTCTCTCTTTTAACAAGTTCTCTGGATTATATTGATGCCCATATTCCATGGAGGACACTATGACAAATAATACATTCATATTTTGAACTCAAATTGAATTCCTATTTCAAGGATAAAGGGGAGAAAGGATAAGAACAAACAAAACACGATTTATCTCACCTGACAATCACGTCAACGTAAAAATCAATGCCAAAAACAATAGAAATCAGTTCCTGTTTTATAGATTTTTGCATTTGTTTGAATTTAAGTTTACAATGTAAATTTATACAATAACATTTATACCATTGCCATACACTTAGTATCTAATACTATCTTAACAAATAAGATAATATTGTTCTCATTTTTAACCTATGCTTTATCTATTTATTCCAGCTCTCATCTTGTTGTCATTTTTAGCCATGCTTTACCTATTTGTTCCAACTCTCCAAAAACAATCTCAGTTCTTGTCATGGACATGTATTCTAGCATTTCAGTCAAGGGTGTCTGATTTTTTTAAAGGTATAGTGATATGGTTTAGTGATTAATGCTGATTCTCTTCTATTACGGAAAGACCATTTATTAGTGTTTTCAAAGATCTTAGTGTCTTAGTGACACCCTAAATCATTCAGTGAGATTGCATGGACCAATGACATTCTGAACCAAATATCTCTACTTTATAATATAATTTGTTCTACGAGTTTGGTTTTCTAAGTGTGCTTTTCATGGAAGATGATAGGTCAAAAAAACACAGCAGTATATATTGCTTTCAAAATTTACAACCACATTTTGATTAACAGTCATAATAATTTCAGGCTAGGAGAAAAGAAGTTTGACTTTATTGAAGTCATTGTGTTCTGCCCTAATTCCCTAGGCAGGATTAGTTTCTATTTCTTTCTGCCTGAGAACTTGGTAATTGTGTCTGTTATGTCAGCTGTGGTATCACACTGTGACATTTTCCATAATGTCTGTCCTACACTAGAATATATGCCCCTTCAGGGCAAGGGGCATGTCTTGTTCCACTCATTTTTTCGGTCATTCTTTCATTCAGTCAGTCAGTCACTCTCATACTCACTCATCCATTCAATCAAAATGTGTTTGAGAATATTCACCACAAACAACATACAAAATATATAATAAAATAGAAACAGAAATTGAAGACAAATTTTAAAAGGCAATGTTGCATACTCTAAAATTGTGAATTACAGTCATTTGAAGAGTTAATCTTTTATTTGCCCTGATGATTAGCACTTTGCTTGGTACTTTGTAAAAGCTCCATAAATATTTAATTACATAATTAGATGCTCTATATCCTTAGAATGATTGACTCTTTTAAAATATACCTTTCAAAAATGTTCTTCAAATAAATACAAAGTATAAAGCTGAATCTGTGGTATAAAATTAAAAATATCTACCAAAATACATTTCATATTTTATTTGTGGTTTTGGATATAAAAAACTGAGAGATGGTTATTACCAAAACTGGCCTTGCATAAAAATAAGCTGGTAAATGTTTTAATAATACCCAACTATAAACACTGCATCAAATTATCAGGTTATTGAACATAAGGTATAGGAAACACCAGCGGCTCAGATGAATAAATAATTGCATACATTAAAAAATTTTTTCAGGGGCTGGCCCAGTGACACAGCAGTTAAGTTCACATGTTCCACCTGGTGGCCCGGGGTTCACGGGTTTGGATCCTGGGTGCGGACATGGCACCGCTTGGCAAGCCATGCTGTGGCAGGTGTCCCACATATAAAGTACAGGAGGATGGGCATGGATCTTAGCTCAGGGCCAGTTTTCCTCAGCAAAAGAGGAAGATTGGCAGCAGACATTAGCTCAGGGCTAATCTTCCTCAAAAAAAAAGATTTTTTTTCAGATATCTTCCTCAAGATATGGTACAATTTGGTTGCTTAATATTTCAAATTGTGCTTAAAATAGATTAATGCAGTACAACAGATTTCAAGATTCTGGTTTTTGAGAACAGGCTAACACTAAATTTTATTCTTAAAAGTTACATCCTCAAAGACAAACAAAAATATAGTGCAGATAAACAAATCCGCATAAGGAATGGTAATTGGAAAGAAACGTTCAGTAGCATTTTTATATTATCTTCACTTATTCTTAAGCTGTACCTATCTACATTCAGGAATGAGTTTCTAGAATATTTATGTTACAAATATTCTAAGATTGTAAGTTACGCACTATTACTTTCCTTGTCTTCTCTTATCTTCTCATGGTAAACTTGAAAATAGAAACTAAACCCAAAAGTATGAGCTGTCAGAATAGCACACCCACAGTTATGCTATATTCAATATTTTACATTATGCAATTTAGAAAATAATTTGTGTTTGGGAAAAGCCTAGAGTATCGGTACAAATAGACAAGATCATTCATTCTGCTGTAACAAACAATCCTAACACCTCAGTGGCTTCAAGTCAAACATTTATTTCTTCTTTATACTCTAAGTTCCTGGAATCCTGACAGCCAGGGACTCTGCATCTGAGTCATTCTCATAGTTACACCAGACAGAGACTGCTGGAGCAGCCGTGATGGAATGTGGCCAGGTATTCTGACAGAAGGAAAAGAAAATGTGAAAAGAGCATATTTGTCCTCAGAATATCTGCCCCAAAGTGACACTCATCACTCCTACACACACTTGAGTTCAACTGGAGACAGGGAACTACAATCTCACCTTACTGGAAGGAGAGATAGACAAAATATTGGTGAAGAGTCTAAAAGGACTACTGGCAGGTAGATTTCAACACTTGACATGGATTTAGTTGGAGTTAGTTGTTCCTGGAAAATCTTTGTTTTAACTGAGCCCACATTATTTTTAGTGAAACCTGCCTTAAGA
Source organism: Equus quagga (assembly GCF_021613505.1). Classification (NCBI taxonomy): domain Eukaryota; kingdom Metazoa; phylum Chordata; class Mammalia; order Perissodactyla; family Equidae; genus Equus; species Equus quagga. Next base: position 26,785,862 of record NC_060272.1, read on the forward strand.
GCCATTTAAAGAAATTTCTTGCAGCTGTAAAATATGCTTTCTTAAAAATATACACTTTAACTGAATTCCACGTTAAATTCATCTTCAGAAAGAAAAGGATCCAAACTGATGGAACCACATAGAGCTCATATGAGGGTAATATTTTATTTTAAGAATGATTCACAATTATAACTTAAATGCAAATAATCCTGGAAGTTATTGATTTATGGTTATTTCTTGTATGTTTTTACTGTTTGTATCGAAAGTAGTATAAACTGTGGTATGTACGTGATTGAACGAGAGGCAAATTCTTGGAAAATTTTCATTCTAAGAACAATACATCAATATCAAGTGTTTCTGAAGAAAGAGAGCATCAGAATAAGAAAAAAATACATAGTACCTTTTAAATGTATAAGATGTAGGAAAGAAAGTGAAGGGGTTAACATTGTTAGTCCTGTAATTAAAGAACTATTTTATTTTGAACCTTGTATATTCAAGTTGGTCTAGGTTATAATATTTTGAACCAGAAATTTAAAAATAAAAATTGTGCACTCTTTCTTATCCATGGAGTGAAATTACATAGTATCTGAAAAGAGAAAAACATGTTACTATAGATTACGATTCCCATGATTGTCACTTGAATGTTCAGTTCATTTGTCTCTGAACGAATTCCCTTTAGCTGTATGATAGGATGATCACAAGTTCATTTTCCACAGGTCAATATAAGATTTATTTGATTTTAAACGTCTATTTCATTAAAATTTCTTTGAATTCTTTGCATACTTGTTTGTTTCTTGATGGGATTTGGAAATGACGTTTTGTAAGGCAACATTTTCCATTTTTGGGGATAGAGGATTATCTCTGCTTGAATACTATCACTTATTAAATAACATTTTTTTTAAATTAATGTTATGATAGATTACAACCTTGTGAGATTTCAGTTGTACATTTTTGTTAGTCATGTTGTGGGTACACCACTTCCCCCTTTGTGCCCTCCCCCCACCCCCGCTTTTCCCTGGTAACCACCGATCAGATCTCCTTGTCAATATACTAACTTCCACCTATGAGTGGAGTCATATAGAGTTCATCTTTCTCTGACTGGCTTATTTCGCTTAACATAATACCCTCGAGGTCCATCCACGTTGCTGTGAATGGGCCAATTTTGTCTTTTTTTATGGCTGAGTAGTATTCCATTGTGTATATATACCACATCTTCTTTATCCAATCATCAGTTTCTGGGCATGTAGGTTGGTTCCACGTCTTGGCTATTGTAAATAATGCTGCGATGAACATAGGGGTGCAAGGGACTCTTGGGATTTCTGATTTCAGGTTCTTAGGATAGACACCCAGTAATGGGATGGCTGGGTCATAGGGTATTTCAATTTTAACTTTTTGAGAAATCTCCATACTGTTTTCCATAGTGGTTGTACCAGTTTGCATTCCCACCAACAGTGTATGAGGGTTCCTTTTTCTCCACAACCTCTCCAACATTTGTCGCTCTTGGTTTTGGATGTTTTTGCCAATCTAACAGGTGTAAGGTGATATCTTAGTGTAGTTTTGATTTGCATTTCCCTGATGATTAGTGATGATGAACATCTTTTCATGTGTCTATTGGCCATATTCATATCTTCTTTTGAGAAATGTCTTTTCATGTCCTCTGCCCATTTTTTGATCGGGTTGTTTGTTTTTTTGTTGTTGAGCAGTGTGAGTTCTTTGTATATTATGGAGATTAACCCTTTGTCAGATAAGTGGCTTGTAAATATTTTTTCCCAATTAGTGGGCTGTTTTCTTGTTTCAATCCTGTTTTCCCTTGCCTTGAAGAAGCTCTTTAGTCTGATGAAGTCCCATTTGTTTATTCTTTCTATTGTTTCCCTCAACTGAGGAGTTATAGTGTCTGAAAAGATTCTTTTGAAACTGATGTCAAAGAGTGTACTGCCTATATTCTCTTCCAGAAGACTTATTGTTTCAGGCCTAATCTTTAGGTCTCTGATCCATTTTGAGTTTATTTTGGTGTGTGGTGAAAAAGAATGGTCAATTTTCAATCTTTTGCATGTGGCTGTCCAGTTTTCCCAGCACCATTTGTTAAAGAGACTTTCTTTTCTCCATTGTAGGCCCTCTGCTCCTTTGTCGAAGATTAGCTGTCCATAGATGTGTGGTTTTATCTCTGGGCTTTCAATTCTGTTCCATTGATCTGTGAACCTGTTTTTGTACCAGTACCATGCTGTTTTGATCACTGTAGCTTTGTAGTATGTTTTGAAATCGGGGATTGTGATTCCGCCGGCTTTGCTTTTCTTGCTCAGGATTGCTTTAGCAATTCGCGGTCTTTTGTTGCCCCATATGAATTTTAGGATTCTTTGTTCAATTTCTGTGAAGAATGTTCTTGGGGTTCTGATTGGGATAGCATTGAATCTGTAGATTGCTTTAGGTAGTATGGACATTTTAACTATGTTTATTCTTCCAATCCATGTGCATGGAATGTCTTTCCATCTCTTTATGTCATCGTCAATTTCTTTCAAGAAAGTCTTGTCGTTTTCATTGTATAGATCCTTCACTTCCTTGGTTAAGTTTATCCCAAGGTATTTTATTCTTTTTGTTGCGATTGTGAATGGGATTGAGTTCTTGAGTTCTTTTTCTGTTAGTTCATTGTTAGTGTATAGAAATGCTACTGATTTATGTATGTTGATTTTATACCCTGCTACTTTGCTGTAGTTGTTGATTATTTCTAATAGTTTTTCTATGGATTCTTTGGGGTTTTCTATATATAAGATCATGTCGTCTGCAAACAGCGAGAGTTTTACTTCTTCGTTACCTATTTGGATTCCTTTTATTTCTTTTTCCTGCCGAATTGCTCTGGCCAACACCTCCAGTACTATGTTGAATAGGAGTGGTGAAAGTGGGCACCCTTGTCTTGTTCCTGTCCTCAGAGGGATGGTTTTCAATTTTTGTCCATTGAGTATGATGTTGGCTGTGGGTCTGTCATATATGGCCTTTATTATGTTGAGGTACTTTCCTTCTATACCCATTTTATTGAGGGTTTTTATCATAAATGGGTGTTGGATCTTGTCAAATGCTTTCTCTGCATCTATTGAGATGATCATGTGGTTTTTGTTTTTCATTTTGTTGATGTAGTGTATCACGTTGATTGACCTGCGGATGTTGAACCATCCCTGTGTCCCTGGTATAAATCCCACTTGATCATGGCGTATAATCTTTTTGATGTATTGCTGTATTCAGTTTGCCAAAATTTTGTTGAGGATTTTTGCATCTATGTTCCTCAGTGATATCGGCCTGTAGTTCTCCTTCTTTGTGTTGTCCTTGTCAGGTTTGGGGATCAGAGTGATGTTGGCTTCATAGAATGTGTTAGGGAGTACTCCATCTTTCTCAATTTTCTGGAACAGTTTGAGAAGAATAGGTATTAAGTCTTCTTTGAATGTTTGGTAGAATTCTCCAGAGATGCCGTCTGGTCCTGCACTCTTATTTTTGGGGAGGTTTTTGATTACCGTTTCTATTTCTTTACTTGTGATTGGCCTATTCAGATTCTCCATTTCTTCCTGATTCAGTTTGGGGAGATTGTAGGAGTCTAGGAATTTGTCCATTTCTTCCAGTTTGTTCAATTTGTTGGCATATAGTTTTTCATAGTATTCTCTTATGATCCCTTGTATTTCATTGGTATCTGTTGTGATTTCTCCTCTCTCATTCCTAATTTTATTTATTTGAGATTTCTCTCTTCTTTTCTTGGTGAGTCTGGCTAAAGGTTTGTCGATTTTGTTAATTTTTTCGAAGAACCAACTCTTTGTTTCATTGATCCTTTCTATTGTCTTTTTTGTTTCAATATCGTTTATTTCTGCTCTTATTTTTATTATTTCCCTCCTTCTACTGACTCTGGGCTTTGTTTGTTCTTCTTTTTCTAGTTCTCTTAGGTGTCGTTTGAGGTTGCTTATGTGAGCTTTTTCTTGTTTAGTGAGGTGAGCCTGTATTGCGATGAATTTCCCTCTTAGGACTGCTTTTGCTGCATCCCAAATGATTTGGTATGTCGTGTTCTCATTTTCATTTGTCTCCAGATAATATTTGATTTCTTCTTTAATTTCTTCAATGATCCATTGTTTGTTCAGAAGCGTGTTGTTTAGTCTCCACATTTTTGCACCCTTCTCTGCTTTTTTCTTGTAGTTGATTTCTAGTTTCATAGCATTATGATCAGAAAAGATGCTTGATATTATTTCAACTCTCTTGTATTTATTGATGTTTGCTTTGTTTCCCAAAATATGGTCAATCCTTGAGAATGTTCCATGTGCACTTGAGCAGAATGTGTAACCTGCTGTTTTTGGATGAAGTGTTCTATATATATCTATTAAGTCCATCTGGTCTAATTTTTCATTTAATTCTATTATTTCCTTGTTGATTTTCTGTCTGGATGTTCTGTCCATTGGTGTTAATGGTGTGTTGAGGTCCCCTACTATTATTATATTGTTGTTGATGTCTTCTTTTAGTTCTATTAAGAGTTGCTTTACAAATTTTGGTGCTCCTGTGTTGGGTGCGTATATATTTATAAGTGTTATGTCTTCTTGGTGGAGAGTCCCTTTTATCATTATATACTGTCCCTCTTTGTCTTTCTTTATCTGTTTTGCTTTGAAGTCTACCTTGTCTGATATTAGTATAGCGACACCTGCTTTCTTTTGTCCATTATTAGCTTGGAGTATTGTTCTCCATCCCTTCACTCTGAGTTTGTGTTTGTCTTTGGGGCTGAGGTGTGTTTCCTGGAGGCAGCATATTGTTGGGTCTTGTTCTTTGATCCATCCTGCCACTCTGTGTCTTTTGATTGGGGAGTTCAATCCATTTACATTTAGAGTGATTATTGAGATGTGGGGGCCTACCACTACCATTTTATGTCTTGTTTTCCAGTTTTCTTCAATTTCCTTTGCTTCTCGTCCCATGGTTTAATCTGTTCTGATGGAGAGCTGCTACTCTCTATTGTTGTCCTTCTACTTATCTCCTTTGCTCTTGGTTTTGTAGCCCCTTTCCTTTTTTTGATTTTTCAGGAATGAGGGTTTTCCTGAGGATTTCCTGTTGAGGAGGTTTTGTGGCAATGAACTCCCTTAACTTTTGTTTATCTGGGAAAGTTTTTATTTCTCCATCGTATTTGAAGGATATTTTCGCTGGGTAGAGAATTCTCGGCTGTAGGTTTTGGTCCTTCAGATTTTTGAATATATCATCCCACTCTCTTCTAGCCTGTAAAGTTTCTGCTGAGAAATCTGCTGATAGCCTGATGGGGGTTCCTTTGTAGGTTAGTTTCTTTTGCCTGACTGTCCTTAGTATTTTCTCCTTGTTGTTGACTTTTGCTAGCTTCACTACTATATGCCGTGGAGTTGGTCTTCTTGCATTGATAAAGTTTGGAGATCTATTGGCTTCTGTCACCTGAAGATCCATCTCTCTCACCAGATTTGGGAAGTTCTCAGCCATTATTTCTTTGAATAGGCTTTCTGCCCCTTTCTCCTTCTCTTCTCCCTCTGGTATACCTATAATCCTTACATTCCATCTCCTAATTGTGTCTGATAATTCTCGGAGAGTTTCTTCATTTCTTTTAAGTCTTACTTCTCTCTCCTCCTCTGCCTGCAGCATTTCTATATTCCCATCTTCCAAATTGCTAATTCTTTCCTCCATATTATCGGCCCTACTGTTCAGTGCATCTAGATTTTTCTTAATCTCCTCTATTGTGTTCTTCATTTCCAGTATTTCTGTTTGGTTCTTCTTTATTGTATCAAACTCTTTTGTGACATAGCTCCTGAACTCGTTGAGTTGTCTATCTGAATTCTCTCTTAATTCATTGAGTATTTTAATGATGGCTGTTTTGAAGTCATCATCATTTAGGTTATACATATCATTTTCTTTGGGATTGTTTTCTGTGTATTTGTTATTTTCCTTCTGTTCTGGAGATTTAATGTATTTTTTCATATTGCTTTATGTTGTTGATTTGTGCCTCTGCATAGAGATAGAGTTTAGTTGCTCCTTCCACTTGTTTCTGCTGCTGTGGTGGGGGAGCAGCTGTTTATACTGCACCAACCAGGAACTCTATCCGCAGTTGCTAACCAGGCCTGGGCCCCTCCTTGTAGTCACAGTGGTCCTTTGGATTTCCTCTTCTGCTGTGGGGGCCGTCACGGGGGGGCTTCAGGCTGCTGGTGCCTACTGTTGCAGCCCACCTAGACATGCCCCCTCCTTGGGGTCTGCAACGGTGTTACGGGCTTTTCCAGCGGCCAGGGGTAGGATCACTTATATTTGCCGCTCCATCACTGTTGGCACCCACAAAGTCTCACTTGTCCATGGGTCGCAGCAGAGCTATTGGCATCTTCTACAGTCTGTGGTTAGCTCACCTAGCTATGCTACTTTTGTCCCGGGGTCTTCCAGCCTTGTGGCTGCCGGTTGGGTGCTCTCTACTAGTGCTGTGCAGAGGCTTTCCCTGAGGCTGCTGTGAGCCTGTAGGGTTTCCCCCTAGGCTACAGAGCTGGGTCGCTGGAACTCCACCCAGCCCCAGTCCTGTTCCCCAGGAACTCGGGGAGCCCTTTGCCCTCTCTGAAGGATAGCCGGAGATCCTGATTTCAGTGGTAGCTGGTCAGCTGCTGCCCTGCCCGATATTCTCTTCTCCGGGACCCTCCCAGTGTTGTGGATGCTGGGTTTGGCCCCTCCGCTAAAAGCAGACAGAGAGTTTTGTCTGCTGCCCGGGTGGAACTCTGGAGCTTCCCCTCTGGGCTGCAGGGCTGGCTTCTGGAGCTCCCACCAGCCCCAGTCCTCTCCGAGATCTCTGGCAATCCCTAGCCCCACGGGGCAGGCAAGGGCAGCTGGGGGTCACCTCGCACCTCTGGGATTCTCTCCGGGACTTTCCCGGAGTTGTGAATGCTGGGCGTGGCCCCTCCGCCAATGGCAGACAGAGAGTTTTGTCTGCTGCCCGGGCGGAACTCTGGAGCTTCCCCTCCAGGGTGCGGAGCCGGCCTCTGCAGCTTCACCCAGCCCCAGTCCTCTCCGAGATCTCCGGCAATCCCTTTCCCCACCGTGCAGGCAGTGGCAGCCGGGGGGCCTCCGTACCCTCAGTGATGCTCTCTGGGACCCTCCGGGCGCCGCGAACACCAGGCGGGATCTCCCCACCAACGGCGGGGAGAGACTCTCCCTGCGGGCTCAGGTGTGCAACTCCAGAGTTTCCCCCTGTGTTTAGGAGTAATTGCAGGGGGTTTAGGTAGGGTTCTGGTCACCTGTTTCTACCGTCGCTCCTCTGTTGTGTGCTCACTCCTGCCCTAGGTGTGCGTTGATCCTCTGGGGGCGTCCGTTGGAAGAAAGCCGCTTGCAGGTACTAGGCTGTTCGGTCGGGGTCGGAGAGTTTTCACCTATCTCCACAACCTCCCGGAGGGAAGTCTGTCCGCCTTCCGATGTATAGTTGCGTGGGTCTCTCAGACGTCCAGAGATGCTGTCTGGATATCCTTTGTTAAGCAATGAGTGTCCAAATAATTGTAGACTCGAAGTGGGAGAGACAAAGAGGACTATTCACAGCACCATCTTGGATCCTCCTCCTCTTAAATAACATTTTTAAAAAATTGATATAATTTTATATGCCATTATGTTACAGACTGTTGTGTTTGTTTGGCTATAGATTTGTATAAACTAAAATTGAGTTAGTGAGCCTTAATAAAGAACTATATCCATTAGAGTCTTCATTTTAGTTCCTTGTAAGTGAAGACATTTAATAACCCTAAGTAAGATCTTGGGCATATTTTACATTTGAGTATTAGTGAGAAGGATATCTGATGAAAGTATGTGCAAAAAGTCTATATGGTTATAAAATGTGAAGATATTATTTATTTATAAAGGGTTATCAGTACTGGCTGCATTAAAAAAAGGAGACTCTAGTACAAACAGCAGCAGCTGAAAAATGGCAGTTAATAACAGATATTCTTTTTCTGCTTTAGCTCCTCAAATCCCCGTGGTACATAGTTGTATAGCTTAGTTGCAGGTCCTTCTAGTTGTGGCATGTGGGACGCCCCCTCAACGTGGCCTGACTAGCGGTGCCATGTCCAAGCCCAAGATCCGAACCAGTGAAGCCCTGGGCCACTGCAGCAGAACATGCAAACTTAACCACTCGGCTACCAGGCAGCCCCCAGATATTCTTAATTATTAGATTTGTCGAGAGTTGTATCTAGTTTAATGAGACCATCCTTCCTCTGTACCTTTCACTGAAACGAAAGCACGTGGAAGTCTTAAACAGGAATTTACCTTAGGATACTGGAAAACTAAAAAAATACAGTCATTTCGTTTTGTATTAGAAGATATTAGCTTTCCCGTAATAATTTATATAAAAAATTCGGTGAAATGTTTTTTAATATCTGTCAAAAGTACATCACTTGCTAGGAGTAAAGTGGAAAATGTCTTTATCATTAAATGGAACAAAGGCTCCTATAAGACTTTTACCAGGAACAACCTAAACCTATGCATCAATTGGCACAAAATTAATTCAGTCCAGATGAGAAATCATGTAAAAAAACCTATGCATTTACTTCATGGCCCATTACCGCCCAGGGGTGAAGCTAGGTCTTTATTATTGTGTAACGGTATGAAATATTTGAAACTCAAAAACCTGCATTTTATTTCAACTTTTAAAGAAATAAGATGTTGTATTTACACTCTTCAACTAATGTAGTCTATTTTCTTCTTATTTTCCTTTGACAAAGCTGTTCTCCCCCAGCTTCCTTTTAAAATGTACTGCCTCTCTTCAATCTTCCAGCCCAGTGTATCCACCACGCCAGATAAATCACTGTAAATGTTATTCATGGGCTATGCCCTAAGAGGGGATGGGAAGTGTGTTTTACTGAACACGCACAATGTGCAGTTGTCTGTTTGGACACTTTGCTTTCAATTCTCAGAGCCATCTTAGGTGGTAGACATGATTATGCAATTTCACAGATGAGAAAAGAAATTCAAGACTGTTAAAAAATTTACTCAGGATAGCATGACTGGTAAGTGCCAGGAATGCTTTTGTGCATGTGTGATTCTAAAAGTTCCTATAGATTGAAAAAAATATGTATTGGATATTTTTCTTACTTTTTTTATTATCCATTTAGCAGAAACATTGTATCTTCTTGGATGATGCTTTCTTCCTTTGTTTCATGCGATTTGCCTCTTCCCTTCTCCTCTTAATCTCTTTCTTTTGACTATAGCATATTATATGTAGAATACGCACATTGACAGTTGAGTGTACTTAATCAAGACTTTCTTATATGTCCTTGTGTCAGTCTCTAACTACTTTATATGAATAACAGTTGGCTCTCCAGCAAAACTATAAGTGCCTCCTGGGCAGATGCAAAATTTTAGAAATAACAGATACTTCTTGAGGCAGAGTATCATTTTTAAGATGGCTACTAAATGCAAGTAAAATTGACTTATGTTACCAGACACAGCATTAGGCCAAAATTTCTGTATTCAGCATTTACTGTAGTCTGTATGGGCCCGTATTAGAACTTTATTCTCATAGTAAGAAAATATTTCATAATTTTCACAGCAAAATGCTATTAACAAAATTGTTTTTGACTATGACCTTTATTAGTTGAAGAAACCATTTAATACTGCAAAAATTGAGTTCACATAGCTCTGAGGTAGCAACTTTATTTTTGATAATATATGCATATGGAACAAGAAAACAAGAATGTTACTTCAGTAGATAAAATTATTTGAATAATATTAGGTGAGAGATATTTTTGTTTTCTAGATTTTTAATTTTACTTTTTGAAGATAATGCTATCCTATGAATAGCTCCAAAGAAGATATACAGGTGGCCAACAGACAGATGAATAGATATTCAGCATCACTAATTATTAAGGAAATGCAAATCAAAACTATGAGATATCACATTACACCATTCAGAATGGCTATAATTACCAAGACAAAAAATAGCAAATGTTGGAGAGGATATGGAGAGAAGGGAAACCTCACATACTGCTAGTGGGAATGCAAACTGGTCAGCCACTATGGAAAACAGTATGGAGATTTCTCAAAAAGTTAAAAATAGAAATACCATATGATCCAGCTACCCCACTACTGGGTATTTATCCAAAGAACTTGAAATCAACAATTCAAAAAGATTTATGCACCCCTATGTTCACTGCAGCATTATTCACAATAGCCAAGTCATGGAAGCAATCCAGGTGCCCATCAACTGATGAATGGATAAAGAAGATGTGGGACATATATACAATGGAATAATACTCATCCATAAGAAAAGACAAAGTCATCCCATTTGTGAAAACATGGATGGACCTTGAGGGTATGATGTTAAGTGAAATAAGCCAGACAGAGAAAGAGAAACATCGCACGATTTCACCCATATGTGGAAGATAAACAAACACATGGGTCAAGAGAACAGATTAGTGGTTGCCAGAGGGCAAGGGGGTGGGGGTCAATGAAAGGGGTGAAGGGGCACATATGTATAGTGACAGATAAAAGTTAGACTATCGGTGGCCAGCATGATGTAGTCTATATAGAAACTGATATATAATAAGGTCCAACTGAAATGATACAATGTTATAAACCAATATGATCTCAATAAAAATAATAAATAAATCAATAAAGATAGGGCTATCCTAAAATTTGAAAGTCAGGAAAAATCTTTTTAAAGGAAGTATCTAGTGAAAAATGTGCTCAGAAAGGCAGTGATCAGAAATATAGTTTTAAATAACCTTTTACCTAAAATCACCCGTAGTTTAAATCTAATGAGCTGAATTCCATGAGAAAAATAAACAAAAACACAATCTAGAAAACATAATGAAAGAAATATTTATGGGGAAAAAGATGTCTAATTACTGATTTGTATCTCCCTTTAAATTCCTACCTATTCTCTTTCTCCCTTTGTGTAAATTTAGCTGCTGATATTTTACACTGGAAGTTATCTTGTCCTCAAGAAATCTCCCAGGATTACATGAAAAGTAGCCAGGAGAGTAAATATCTTGAAACATCTCAGTGATCAATTATCAGTACTAACTAGCTTTCTTAATGCCAGTCATCATTTTCATTCTGGGCTCAGTTCTACTTGATTGATATTCGGAGGATATCTACCGCCTAACTTGGTGCAGTCGTCCATGGGTCCACCAAGAGTTGTTTTTTTCCTTCATTTCTCAATCATTCCAGAATAAAAGTCATGATAGAAATTTAAGAAAAAAGAATGGAAAGAAAATGAGTGATCCCCTGCTTAGCGGTGGTCTAACAATTTGGGATCTTTGTACCATTGAAGAAATAATTATCAAGGTGACTGTGACAGAATGGAGAAGAAAGTCCTCCTAGAGAACAGAGGCAGGAAGAATGAGGGGAAAGCCATGCACCATATGGGAGTCTGGAGCCTAAGTTAGTGAAATGGCTAAAAAAAATACTTAAGAAAGGACACCAAACAAAATTTTAAATTGTTTGAATCACTACAATTTAAATCACCTGCATTTCTGAAAACCTCTAGTAAACTTTATTGTATAACAAAAGGACTCGTTGGAATATGTGTGTACATGTGTGAGTGTGAGCAAGCATGTGTTATGTGTTCATCAAGAAAGTAAAAAGGAATGTCTTCTACTTTTGAATCCATATTAAATGGAAAAGAGGCCAGATATGAGGAATTACTGTAAAGTGAATTAATCCAGGGGTAGCCAGACCTAAGACCCAAGAATGACCAACCCTTACCTTCACTCCTAAGAAATTACAAAAATCTTGAGATCAATTAAGTATCAAACTTTCCACAAGTTTGAAATGAAAGTTTAGGCAAACTTTTGTAGATCTAGGCTTTCAGATTTATTCACTGAAATCTACTCCTGAGAACACCTTGTGTTCTCTCCCTTAAAAATTGTTAGAACCTTGTGGGAGTTTCCCAGATTTGCATTTTTAAGTGATTAATATTCTTAGATACAGCATTCTTTGTGAAACAAAAGGAAATATTTTTTAAAAAGGCTATATAACTAAAAAATTAATGATACAAAATAAAATAATAATTTATCCCCCAGAAATGATCACTATAAAAGACAAGAGTTAGAAAATGGGATTTTTCACTAGAATACTTGTAATGCAGTAGAATTCTTCAGTGCATTGTCATATCCCGCCTCCCTGAAAATATCCCCAAGACAGCTATTGGAAAGAGAAAACTGAGCTGCTTCTTACTGTGCTAAGGAAGATCACTACTTTGATAGTCTAAGTAGGATCTCAGAGAGAGAAGAACAAATCTGGGATAATTCCATGATTTTGAAGTCTGTTTTAAGGTGAGTTTTTCAAAGTGTGGCTGGATGAGGATGGAGAAAGGGTCATAATATATTAGTGTATGCTTGGTGGACACAGCAAGGAGAGGATTGCAGCGAGAGTTTTAAAGGGTCTTCAGGAGAAAATAATCATTTGATGCTTTCTATTTGAGTTGAACAGTTTGATTATCAATTAAGTGAATTTTTCAGGAAATTTCTGAAGTGAATAAAGGTATTTGTAACTTTTATTTTGTTGGGTAAGAGTTTTGGAGAATAGTGAAATTATGTTGATGATAGTGCTTAAAAAGGAAAGTCATCTCAGGAAAGCATCAGATAGTGATGTTAACATAGTAAGCTGCACAGGTGGAGATGGTTTCGATTCTCACTGAGACTCTAAGGTGAAACTGTGAGATCATTTAAAATCTAATGTTAAAAATGGGGACAAATCTCAGAACAGAAGAATTAGCATCCCACACACAATCCTTGGCTCTATGGCCTGTGACAGAATACTGAATTTATGGAGGGTGGTGTAATCCAATTGAGTAATACTTAGATTCTCATCCTCACAAAAAGGTGTGGCCTCAAAATTATGTAATATACTGACAAAGATGGTGAATGTGTATTTAGAAATGATGATTTCCAAAATTATCTCTTGTCAGTCCCTAACATAATTTTACCCATTTCAAAAACCACATTGAAATTGCTTTGTCATTACATAACAAAAGCAAAACAAGTCCTTCTTTTAGGCAAATATTCTCTGGTCAGGCATGCAAAAGGGCTGCAACACTGAGGGTCTATCTCTAATTTCATATCCATGAGAACTGTTAACTATAGAGAATATGTAATATCAGAATTAGCCTACCTCCAGGTAAAGTTAGAGTGAAAAGAACAGAATTATCTCAGTTTTAGAACTGGCTTCAAAGACTAATGACTGGATTTCTTGGAATGGCATCAGCTAGCTTTGAACATAACCATCAGTTGATAGTGACTTTAGCAAATTTTATTTTTCAAACTCAGACTAAAGGAGTTTCAACGGGATTTTTCATTATCAAAGAGATTTTTTACATCCTAGTAAACCTATCTCACAGATTCTGTCACACAACCTTAATTTTCACCTTGATAACCGAGGGGAGGGCTGTCCACCGAGTAGTCCGAAGTATGGAGTTTAGAATTAAGCAGACCTGGATTGAATTCCAGTTTCAAGGAAATGCTTAGATCTTTGTAAAAATTGTATTCTCTTTTCTATAAATGAGGCTATTAATGCCTACCTCATAGGGTTGCTGGGACTATCAAAGGAAATGATCGATGCAAAGCACTTAGCACTACTTGGCACATGATAAAAGTTAAAAAAAGATAGCTTTAATTTTTTTCCTCCTACTTAAAATGGATGTATTCTAGACCCAATTTTTCCCATAAGGAGATAGCATCTTCCTTAAAGCTTTTCATATATCTGGCAAAATGTAGTTTTCAAGGAGCTCCCTCAACAATGGATTTATAACTTTTCTGTCTGTGAATAAACTCCCTGAGCTGTAGTTTGCTCTGTGTACCATCAGGATAGTAACAACTTCCTCATAAGGTTCTTGTGGGAATTAGAGAAACATTATTATTTTATTATTAAGATAGTAACCAATGAAACGCCTCTTTTTTTTTTTTACCATCTGGGCTCCTTCTCCCCTCATCTTCTCACCTGTACACACACCCCCTACCAACTCCCCCTACAAAGGGACACAAATCCTATTGTGTATTTTGTGTCAGATTTGAAGGCCACTGTGAACGTACACATACTTTTTTCAGTGCACAAATATTGGTTCTCTTAAGCAGAAAAGGCCTTTTGCCTGCTATTTTAAGGTTTTCCACTGTATCTGAAACTGACCGAGTCGCTTTTTCTGATGGGGCTAAAGAGTGCACAGAACCTGATCATCCTAATTTCTTTTGGTACATTATTTATAACTCAAATATTCATTGAAATCAGGCCATCCATTTGCTGGCCAAATACGATTGACTTTAACTCTCACGTTTAGTGACACACATGGAGTTTAATGGCTCCACAATATTTTTAATAAATTCTGGGGTGGTGGGGGTACATTTATCGTGTTATGTCTTTAAATTTGTATTGCTCTGAATTAACTCAGAGTTTGAATCATCTAAGGATCCTGTGCATGAAGTTGTACCCAGTCATGTAACTCCCCGAGGACCTACACGTCCACCAACATTGCACCTACCAAAACTTTGATCATATTCCTGGCTACACTGAACGGGTGGACAGACTGGAAGATGAGGTGGTGGGAGGATAGGAGTAAACTGTTACACAGCTGAATCGCTTAACAAATAGCTTAAATTTCAGTAATTTATGAATCTGTTTCTAAAAGTCTTTTTGACTGCTCCCCAATGCATAAAGTAAGTGTTCCAGTAACTTCCTGGTTTAATGTTTTCTCTTTGCCTCCCAGGAACTGTAACTCTTCTCGCTCTATAGTGCAGGGGAAATTAGCACTCTGATACTCCACCACCCAATTTCAGCTTCTGGCCCCTTTTTGTGTAAACTAAACCCAATAAGGTATTCAATTAAACAAAATACATGTCTACTTCTTTAAATAGATCCTGTTAAATGACTGCTTTGCTTTTACATGGAAATTTATTTACTACTTTATGGAATATCCTAACAGCATTATTCTTGTAAAATAGCGTTTCTTGATTTTGAATCTGGCTATTAAGTGCCCTATATTTTAATACTAATGTATAGACTTTGTCAAAGTGATGTAAATTATCACAGATAGCCTCATTTTGGACAAAAATGTTTCTCTTAAATTAGGACACATTAATAAATTGGCTCCTTAAGGAGGGAACACAATCCTCTCACCGATCTTTTCTTTAATTTGTTTCTGAGGGTTTGAAGGCTAGGACAGCATGATGAATGGTGATTAAACTGAGCCTGGGCAAAATGATGAAGAAATTATAAAAAGTTTCAGTCATGACAACAGGCATTACAGTAGGACACAGACATTTATGTCGAGCAGATTTAAGGGCAAGATACTTTTATAAGTCTGTATGATGTTACATATTGAATAAATGAAGGAAGTCAAAGGACATCACATTTTATGTATAAGCTACAAAAATAACACTCAAAATTTTGATTCTTTAACTCCTTCCAACTAGTATATTTTTCCAGTTTTCATACTTCTTTATGAGAAATTTAAATGTGTACTTGGATATAACAATGATTTAATTGCTCAAAGTATGAGGACATTTCACTCAGTAAACTTTTATATTTCTAGGTCTTGTCACCTTCAATATGACAACTAAGTATGGCAAAGTAATATAAGATATAATACTAATTGCCAATATATAGCACTTATTGTATGACAATGTTGTTATTTTTATAAATATTGATTCCTTTATTTCTCATGAGCATTTTGTGATGTACGTAAAATTATTCTTTCCTTTTATGAATGAATAAAGCACAGAGATGTTAAGTAAATCACTCAGGCTCTCTGACTCCTGTATCCATGTATATCAGCTTTTATGACAAGCTCTCCACATCTTCACAAATATCTGAACCTGGCTATTGTCAACCTACAAAAACAGAAACAAGTTTAAGAGGCAAAGTATTCATTTGGGATCAAATAATTGCACTTTGGAGAGCACAGACTGAGGTAGAAACCCAAGTAGTGTCCTGCTAGGGAGTAAAAGTCAGGGGCTTTTAAAGCAAAGAAGGCAGGTTGTATTACAAAGAATTTTAATTTGAATTGGAGGCAGAGAGCTACTCTTGGCTAAGCATTGATTGGCTATTGACTC
Organism: Equus quagga; assembly: GCF_021613505.1. Lineage (NCBI taxonomy): Eukaryota > Metazoa > Chordata > Mammalia > Perissodactyla > Equidae > Equus > Equus quagga. The sequence continues at coordinate 26,801,872 of NC_060272.1, forward strand.
TATCTTCAGAAAATCCACAATCATGAGTCTTTGTGATCAGGATGTCTGTTCTCCTGCTGACGTCTCAAACAGTAACTTGTAAAACAGTTGCCATTTTGTCCCAGTCCAAAGGTGTGATCCAGTCCAAGGTTAAAGACAGCAAGCCAGTTTCTCTGGAAAGGCAGCTCCAAATCCATTTTAAAATGCCTCTGCTAAATTCAATTTTGACACTATTCAGGAGAGAGGTTATTCAGAAGAGAGGTGATGGTGGTTTAGAATCAAGTAGCCATACTGGAAGTATCAAAAGAGGTGGAGTCCTGGATATTTTCTAAAGGTGGAGCCAACAGTTTTACTAATGCATAAACACATTGCATGAAAAAAACAGGAAAATCATGAAGGAATCCAAGTTTTTGTCCTATGCAACTGAAATTTTGGAATTACAATAAACTGATACGGAGAAGACAAAAGAGGGAGGAATTTTTAGGGAGATCATTTGAAATCTGGCTTTAACAGTATTTAACATATTTATTAGACATTTAGGTGTCAATGTCTAATAGATAGCTGAATATAAGTATCTATGTTTCACAAGAAATGTAGAAATTCAAATTTAGGTTGTTCAGTTTATATTATATTAAAAGACAAGAGACAAAAATGTCAGTGACAGTAAGAACCTAGAAATTTAAGCTTAGTATTTGAAAACGATTTTCTTATAGGGCTATCTGCCAACTCAGAAAGAGATGTTGAAAAGTAGAGAAAATGAGCAGCATTTTTGACAACCTTTTAAGACTAGGAAAATAAAGTCCAAGGGCTGCCATGGAGAAGCAGCTGGTAATTCCCTCCATTTTGAGTTAAGACCAGAAAGATCTATATTCTAGGAGTTAAGATGAATAAGAAGTAGACTTATCCTCAGAGTCTAAAGCCAAAGTTTCAAGATTATTAATCCCAAAGGTGAGTGGGGTGCCAGATTACTGGTACCCCTCTTTTATTTCCAGAAGCTGAAGTAAAAAGAAGATAACTTTATCTTAGACCTCAAGTTCCATTTATGTTATCAAAAGTCACTTACAACTCCTGCCACTCAATAAAAAATAACTAGACACATGAAGAAGTTAAAACATATAAATGAAAAACAAGAGAAAAATAGATAATAAAAACAAACCAAAGTAATCCTGGAGATGTTATCAAATAAAGATTTTTAAATATTTGAGTAGTATATGTGCAGAGCTGTAAGAAAATGCTCAAATTTTTGTCAGGAGAATGAAAATTATAAAAAGGAATCAAATGATAATTTTGGAAATGAATAATAAAATAGCCTAAATTAAGAAGTCAACAGAGAAGTTTTGCAGATGATTGACAGGAAAGGCATATCTAGTTATGTGCTTCAACTATTGAGAACAGAAGGAAGCAAAATAGAAATTCTTTTTCTTTTCTTTTGGTGAGGAAGATTGGCCCTGAGCTAACATCCGTTATCAATCTTTGTCTTTTTGCTTGAGGAAGATTGTCCCTGAGCTAACATCTGTGTCAGTCGTCCTCTGTTTTGTATGTGGGATGCTGCCACAGCATGCTTGATGAGTGGTATAGGTTCATGCCCAGGATCCGAAGCTGTGAAACTGGGCTACCAAATTGGAGGGCACAAACTTAATCACTACACCACCAGGCTGGCCCTCAAAATATAAATTTTTATAAGTAGCAAAAAAGGAGAAATGACCCAAAGGCACTGCTTTCCTTCAAACAATAACCTGGAGTATTACAACTATTTTCTCAATCCAAATGAAAACAGATAAAGCAATGGGAATGATGTCTTTAAAATACTGAAAGATGATAACTCAACCTAGAGTTTTCTCTCTAGCAAGAATATCCTTCAAGATAGAAGGTGAAATCTACATATTTGAAAAAAACCAAATCTGAGAGAATTTATCTGTAGCATATTTATATTAAAATATGTATTTAGGGTGGTTTTCAGGCAAAAGGAAAATTATCCTAAAGAGAACTAAGACATTCAGGGAAAAAAAGTGCAATGAAAATGGTAAATATGAAGGTAGATATAAATGAGTAATGTTTATATAAAACAATTTTGGTAATATTGTGTTTAATACATATATAATGTATTTATATAACTATATTTATATATTTATATGTGCAAAATATATTACTTTATAAAACTAGTATGTAATTAAGGAGGTAAGATATGTCTCAGGATTTTTGCACAGTACAAGAAGAGGTAAAATCTTGGTTGCATATCATAATCTTTTAATCATTGAAATAATAGTAAAAGATGGTACTGTTACACTAACAGAAGGGAGTAATTTTTAAAAAATAAAGATTAAGGGGCTGGGCCAGTGGCGCAGCATTTGAATGAGCACATTCCGCTTCCATGGTCCGGGGTTCACCAGTTTGGTTCCTGGGGTTCGCCAGTTTGCAGGAAAGGAGAGAAAAAGGAGCTTGGCAGGCAGAAAAGATAGAAAACAAATGTTGTAAGTGTAGATTTACTCCCTGATATATCCGTACCTACATTCAATGTAAATGAACTAAATAAATGGTGCAATTAACAAACAAAACGTGTCAGATTGGATAAAAAGCCAATTATATTCTCTTTATAAATGTGAGCCTTAAGAGAGATCTAGAAGGTAAATAATAGAAAAGTAGAGCACACCAGTTAGAGGAAATGCCTGTGTCCAAGTTCTAGCTAAAAGCATTTACTTTCGCTGCTGTTCTTGTCTCATTGTCTCGCAGCATGGAAATCTGTAAGTGCTTAAAAGGCTTCAGTTTAATCTTGATCAGCATTAGAATGAGTTATGACACTGTCTGAGGAGATGTGAGCTTCCCCTAGATTTGAAGATTGTGACTAAAAGCACATGTAATTTTTTCCCATCTCCTTCCTCAGTGTGGCTGAGTGCTCCATTCAAGCTTTGATGCCACCCATCATCAAATGTTTTTGTGGCCTAGCAATTACAGCAATTCTGCTGGCAGTTTTAAAGTTTTAATATTTCATTATCTTCTTCGCCTCTAGTTTTCTGTGGAAAGAATCTTAAGAAAGAGCTTAAGGTGAGAAGAGAAAGTAAGGGACAGAGAAAAGAAAGTAAGAGATGGGGTGTTCAGTGAGAAAAAAGGAGAAGGAGGCAGGAAGATTAGGAATAGAGTACAAGGAAACATGTGAGGAAAAGTATTCGATTGTAAAGATTATATGTTTTAAAATAAAATAAAGAGTATTGTACATGGGATTAGTGTTCTATGAGGGAATTATTTCTTGGCATTTCTTGGTGATTTACATTTTGGTTTTTTGAATACTGAAATCTGAAAAAAAAAAACCATCAGTTGAGAAATTAAGAGAACAGGAAAATCATTATAATTCTTTGAAGATAACAAAGGCATTTATGATTCCAAGGAATCCACTAACTTCAAGTGGACAGCAAGATGAGCGTATGTTGACATGCAATGCTAAAGGTCAAGGTTGACATTTCCAGGACCCCAGTAAAGAAGAATGCAGAAGAGAAGTGCTCCTGCCATATCTGCAACTGTGGCCATGGGTATTTGTGGCAAGATCTGCATTTTCTTGAAAATAAAATAAATATTAGTAAGTTTTTATGAATGACATACTTCATGCAGAGCCTATAATTGGTGTCCCACGAAATAACAACTTTAGTACACAAATAAGTTCTTAAATTGGCAAATCTGACCCATATTTCTTTTCTTATCACTAGTTCTTCTATTTATTTATTTATTTTGTTGAGAGATATTGGCCCTGAGCTAACATCTGTTGCCAGTCTTCCTCTTTACTTTTTCTCCCCAAGGCCGAAGTACATGGTTGTATATCCTAGTTGTAGGTCATTCTAGTTCTTCTAAGTGGGATGTCACCACATCATGGCTCAATGACCTGTGTGTAGGTCCATGTCCACGATCCGAATTGGTGAACTCTGGGTCACTGAAGCAGAGTGTGTGAACTTAACAACTCAGCCACAGGGCCAGCCCCTGACCCTTATTTCTATAAATACTGATAACCTTGCTAGGAGATATGAATGTTACATGATTAAACACTATCTAATAATGTTTGTTCACATTTTCCAGTGTAAGAATATTCATTATAGGCTATAGTTTTTTGTAAATATTATTACACTTAACATTTCATGTATAATTTTAAATATATTCATAATTAAAAGTATGAAGATTACTTGAAGCATTTAAGAATAACTTTTGATTTCAGGAATTCCAGTTTCTTGTGTGTGAATCCTGAAGATTCATGTCTGTCAGGATTGTGAAAACATGAAATGTATTTTCAAGAACTGAGACATCCCTGTGGGAAAAGAAAATAGGGAAAATATGGTGAAATTTACCAAAATAAGCTTATCTATATTGCCCAGACTTTAAAGTGAGAAAAACAAAGGAGATCCAAATATATATTATCTAACATTAATATAAAGACTTTAAGAGGCCCACTAAGCATGAAACTGTTTCTGAGAAAAGTATAGTGTAGGAAAGGAAGAAATTTTCCTCTACCCTTCTAGGTTCTTCTGGCTCGTCTAAGAATTAAATTGACATGAGACAGAGTAACAGGAAAAAATCAAGCAAAGTTTAATAATGTGTATATATGGGAGAAAGCCAGCAAAACTGAGTAACTCACCAAAATGGCAAAATCTACCAACTTAAATGCTATCTTTAGCTAAAGACAAAAGAGAATGTTAGAGATAGTGGTTTGGGACTTCAAAGGGGAAGAAGGTAGTTCACATGGAGATGGAAAAGCAAATGTTTGGTAAACAAATGTTTACCATGCCATACAGAGACAATGAGACACGGATAGGACTTTGATCAAAGGGGCCTCCAAGTCTATCACACCTGGTTCATATTATACTATGGTTTTCTGTGGTGAAAGCTCCTTCTTGGAACAGGCCTTCTATCTTAAATTCTTTTAGGCAGTGAGGGGGAAAGTCAACGTTTCTTCCTGAGTCCTTTGTTCTCAAAAATAATCAGCCTAAAATAATCAGGCCAAAGGGACACATTTTGGGATGGCAAATTCTGCTCCCCTACAATAGAAATATAAGGATTTAGAATGTGAAATGAAACATAAACATCAATAGCATATATTTTCAGTCAACCAAATGAGTCAATTGTTCATCTTTATAGCAAAATAAAAATGTACAAACACAAACTTTATTGAGCTCTTGTTCTTATTTTCAAAATAAGGACAATGATGGATAATTAGAACAATAAATGACTGATGTTAAAAAGTGCTGGGTACATGCATTTAGCCCTAAATAGGAGGAACCACTCTGGGATGGTATATTCTCACTTGTCAATAACTACCGGGGTCAGGGTTACATGAATGCCCCCCTTTCTCTGATGGTGTCATGGTCATCCTCAGGAGTCCTTTTTGGCAATTAGTGATATTTTCAAGGTTATAATTTATCTTGTCTAATAAATTATATTATAAATTATATTACATTGAATGACCTTAATGGACTAAGTCATTGGGGGAGTTTTTTCCCGCACAATAGAAATTTTGCCATTCTTCTAAGACATGGGGAGAATTCTGAGATTTGCACCAAGTATTCCAGATGTCAGAGATTAATATATTTCCCTTTCCTGGAAAACAGTTACACAGAATGGTCACTTTAACCATCTCTGTCCTATTTATTTGTTTTTCTTAACTCTACATATTTTTTTAATCACTCAACAAGCATTAATTGTGCACCTATAATATAGTAGACTTGGACAAGATAATTAAAACATAATTCCAGCCTCCAAAAAATTTAGATCATAGAAATATCAGCAAATGTTAAACTCATCATCATCATTAACATTTTCATCACCTGTTGTTGGCTACTGTCTAGTATCTACTATTTATGGAGTATTAAGCATTCAGCTAAATATTTTGCATATATCACCTCAACTAAATCCTCTGTAGCAGCTAATGTGACACAGCTTGCAGCTCAAAATATTGAACTTGGAGTAATTAGGCAACTTTCTTAGAGATAAAGAGCTAGAGATTGATGAATCAAGGACTAAGCCCAGGGCTAACCGATTTCACTGTCTGAACTCTTAAGCACTAAAGTAAACCCATTATGTGCCTAAGCAATTTAATAGCTACTTTGGAAACACTTAATTAGAGTGACATCTTCTGTCTAAGATAGGAGGTCATAGGAAGGCTGTACAAGGATATGATGTTTACTTTGTGCCTTGAAGAAAGTATAGCATATAGGGACTCACCCAATGGACAAGTTAGGATAACACATTCAAACCAGATGAATATACATGATCAAAAAATCAAGCCTCATTATTTCTTATAATAAATTTCTAATATGAGAGTACGTATGAACCTACTTACCTAGGAAAAATTTTATAGGTGATTGGATATGAAATATGTGTGCCGTATCATATCAAAATTATTGGCTATATTGAACCTTGCACATTGCAATTTACCTCAATGGTGATTGATAAATGTTAGATTATTTGTTTGATTTTATAATATTTCAGTAGTATGTATCATTCTCATACAAAATAACCTTGTACATTTATTACATTTTTAGAAAGAATTATTATTATAGATCAACACATTTTGGTTAATAGAGGTCATAATGCAAATAAAGTTATTTTATTGCAGCAACCAAACACATAAGAACAAGCCAAATAAATTCTGAGTAGCCGTCAGTATAATCATACTAATGGCAATTCTCATCTTCTTTGATCTATTTTAGTACCAGCTCCTTTAACATTGATGGACAATAACACGGAGTAATGATGACAAGATAGTTAATAAGCTGCTGACTTTTCACTGTGTTTTTTTCTATTAACTTCCTTTGATCTTAGATGGAAAGACTCATTTTTAAAACTTCATTTCTGCTACAGATTAACCTATGTATTTAATGCAAATTCAGTGATTTCAATGTGATTTTTTAATCTGCATTAGAAGAAATTGATTCTGAATTTTGTCTAAAAGAATAGAAGTGTAACAGGTAATAAAACATGATTTATAAAAGAAAAACAGTGAGGGGGAACATTGTTGCCTTGTTATAGGTATAAATATATCATAAACTCTAACAATTACAAAAATATGCTACTGTGCTGCCATAGATAAAGAAAGAAATGAAATGTAATAAATTTTCCAAAATCAGATGGAAATATATAGAAATTTAAAATATTTATAATTATTTGCACTAATATTTATTTATTATCTACTATATTTCTCTCATTTGCAAGATTACTGAGCAGGACACAAAACAAGCCAATGAACTATATGGTAATATTGGAATTTCAAATGAGGCTGTTTATTATTATTAACTAAAAAGTTGTATGCAAAATAATTTGGATCATTACGGTACACTCACACACACACTCATACTCATAATAACACAGTTGTTATTATGTAACCTCAAGAAAACCTATAAATTATTACAAGAGGAAGTCTAGGAGAGCTTTTTAGGATATCTGGGAGCAAAAGATCTATTTAAACATGTTATAGCACTAAAATTGCTACAGGAAAATAATTACCTAAATAGACACTGTTAAGTTTAAAGAAAAAAGACAAACTGGAAAAATATTGGCAGTAGACATTGTGGGCAAATCACTGAAGGTCATAAAACATAGAAGTAGTAGTTATCTATTGTTATATAATAAATCACCCCAAAACTTTGTAGCTTTAAACAGGAAGAATCAGGAAGGGGTCAGGAGTTCATGCGTGGTTTATCTGAGTGGTTCTAGCTTAGGGTCTCTCGTGAGATTGTAGTCAGATGGTTGTTTGTGGCTAGGGTCATTGCAAGCCTCCTTCATTCATATGTCCAGTGCCTCGGCTGTAAAAACTGGAAGACCAGGATCCAGATCAGCTGTGGTTCTGCAGGCATCACCCTCTGTCTCTAACTAAATGGTTTCTCCATCCAGCAACATCACAGCAGCAAGACTCTTTATATGCAGACTCAGAGTTTCAAAGGCACATGAGCCAAGAAAGAAACTCAGGCAGAAGCTTTGTCAATTTTATGACCTAGCATGGAAAATCATATCATTCCTACCATATTTAGTCAGTGAAGACAGAAGCCACCACGCAGATTCAAGAGTAGGAAATATGGGACCCACCTCTTAATATGAGGAGTATGAGTCACATGGGAAGAATCTCTGGAAAACACATTCTGCCACAGTTGAGTGACTTACAAATACTAAAGAAAATATGCAAACTATGCATGCAATAATTCCATTGAAAATATTCAAGAATATTTATTGTATTAAGGATTGCAATTTTAGAATAGGAAATAATATTCTTGTTTGTTATTTGGGGATTGTTTAAAAATAAATTACAATATCCATACCACAGAATCCCAAGACCATTAAAAATATGATATAAATTAATATTTAAAACAACAGAAAGAGAACCCATGATTTCTTGGTAGAAGAAATGTAGGTTCCAAAACAGGATGTATGTTAAATGTCTTTATTCATAAACATTTCTGAAAGTTCATGCCTCAACAGGTTAACATAAACGGTTGTATTTTTAAAAATTTTTATTTACTTTTTTTTGGGAAAAGGACTACTGTAAAAAAAAACACAAGAGGGGCAGGCTCCGTGGCATAGTGATTACCTTTGGTGTGTTCCACTTTGGCAGCCTAGGTTTGTGGGTTCAGATCCCCAGCACGGACATACACCACTTGTCATCCATGCTGTAGTGACGACTCACATATAAAGTGGGGCAAGACTGGCACAGATGTTAGCTCAGGGCTAATCTTCCTTGGTTAAAAAAAAAAAAAAGACAGTGATCAAAATAATGATCCAAGTTTTATCTAATAATAATATAGAGAATGCAGAGGGGAAAATTGACAATATGGGCGATAATAATAATGCCAGATTCTGGAGGATGTTCAGTGTTTTGCCTCTTAATAAAAACTAGGAGACCTGAATAGCAAAATTTGTGCTAAGTGTATAGTTGTGAGATTCACAGCTAAACCCATCTAGTTTTATTCAGCATTCCTTTGGTGTTTGGGGCTCTTAAATCGCGTTCCAGTTTCGAAATCAAAGTTTTTGAGATGCTCTCTATTTGCAATCACTGAGAAGTTTCATGTAAAGACATTCGGTGCTTTCTCTCTGGCTCAGATGGTGTAGGAATATATAAACGTTATTCCTAAAAGCTACACTTCTGAATTTGAATGTGTGGCATTTCAGTTATTGCTAGGTAGCATGATCGTTGATAATAAAACTTTCTGCTTTTTCTCAGAAAACATAAAGATAAACATGTCATGAATCACACAATGCGTGGAAAGAACCCTGGGCAAAGTCACCTGGATTCTCTCCTGCTTCTCTTAGTTGTATGTCCTTGATCGTGTTATAACGCACTGGTGCCTCTTCTCTCATCTAAAAAAATAAAACGTTTCACTTAATTTCTAAGGTATTTTTGGTTCCAAAACAAAGAGTTCCATTTTTCCCTTTCTCTTTTAGAATGGATTTATTAATCAGTCTGTGCCATGTGATGTTGTTTTAAACATTCTGGTTCTGTTATTTCTAATATTCTTTCTAATGTTAATATAGTATATTCAAAAGGTCATAGACCCAGTTCACTAATGAAAACCTGCAGCTTAAATTATAGAACATATTCAAAGCTATTCCTTTTCAGAAAACATTACAAGAGTTTATAGGGATTTAGCCATACATTTGACATATAGTATCACCTAGAAAAGGAGATAAGGGATCACTAGTCAGATGCGTGGTCAGATCTCTCTGCTCAGGGTTAAAGCCTCAGCACTGAGAGATTTAGAGTTTAGTAGATGGAAGGGAACAAAAAGGCAGAAGGGATAGGGGTGGAGACCTCCCCACCCTCTGTCCCATCCATCATCCTGTGGAGGTGTTAAAAGAAAATTGAGGAGCAGAGCAGAGTCATGAGGCAGAGAGAGAGATCAAAGATGCTGCATAGGAGAACCTCTCGATTACTATTGATCTGGAAGGAATCTAGAAATTCCTTGAATTTCAGAACGTCAAGTGGCACGTTCAAATGGATACACCTAATAATAAAGGGCTGTGTAGTTAGGGATGGAAGTGTTCCATTGTCATCGTCAGTTTTTGCTGCTGTAACAAAGCACCATAGATTGGGTGGCTTATTAAGCAACAGAAATTTATGTCTCACAGTTCTGGAAGCTGAGAAGTCCAAGATCAGGGTGCTAGCATCAACAGGTTCTGGTGAGAAACCTCTTCTGAGTTCCAGACTGCCGACTTCTGCTTGCGTCCTCACGTGGTGAGAAACAGGCAAGAGAACTCTTGGCGATCAGTTAAGGACACTAATGTCATTCATGAGGGGCCTCTCTCATGACCTAATTACCTCTCAAAGGCCTCACCTCCTAATTATCAACACATTGGGGATTAGGATTTCAACATATGAATTTGGGGCGAACAGAAACATTCTGTCCATTGCACGCAGAAAAGAAGCAATGGAACTGTAGACCTTTCATCAGACAGAGGCTCTCGGACATGAAAACACATCAAAATGCAATTAATTTTATGGAAAATCCCCAAGACCTGGAAGAACTAGATGTGTGAAAGAATTGAAAGCCTCTCTGTGGATACTCATGAACTCAGATTCTTCATCGGAGGCACTGATTTTTCAGTATCCAGCATTCTCTAGGGAAAGAAGAGAATTTAGAGCGGTGCTGACATATCGGTGTAGTAGAGTGACTCTACAACAAAGAGATTTTTGAATAAGTGCAAAAAACCCCACTCCTATTACTTTATATTTGATCAATTTGCAATTATTCAGAAACAAAGGGAAAATTTCCAATAATTGTAGAAAGAGTCATTTAAGAATAAAATGTAGCTTAAGCAAACAGACTTTTGAGACGATTTGGTGGTATATACTTCCATGCAATTTGCATTATATCAGTATAATTAAAATGCATGTGAAAGTAGTTAAAAGCTAAAATAATGTACTTTTGCAATGATTCAAAATGTGGTGAAGCCACTAATATTAATTATGTATTTAGAAACTGAAAGGTAGAAGAATGTGCCACCCCAAAATATACCTCTTTGGCATAAAGATTATTTTGAGCACGTGGTTTTTGAGAAACCGCAGACATAGGGGAAGCTCTGAAAACAAAATAGAAGTTACCCTTCTGTAGGAAAAGTTTACATTTGTAAAGGAAATCTCTGTTTGTAAAGGTGTCTCCCTCTCTGTAGCAGGAAGAGAAGGATAACTCTAAATCACAAGAGAATCTTATCAAAGGAGCACTGACTTAAATCTGCATAACAAACCTTATCCTTTTGTACCATACTTTTCCTGGTAACCTCCCCATAAATGGCCTTCCGCTATCCACTTTTCTCTTATTCTTCAGCTGAAGATGGTTTTCAAGCCAGAGTTCTAAGCCACCTCAGAGGGTCACTCATTCTTCCCAGGGTATCTCCCATATGTACGCAAGGTACGCAGGTTAATAAACTTCTTTTTGTTTTTCCCTTATTAATTCATCTTTTATTACATAGGGCTCAGCCTACAGCTCAGAAAGGTAGAGAGAAAATTATTTTTCCTCCCCTACAAAATCTTATGTGGATTCAAATGCATCCCTATTCTAACTTCCCATGTATTGCCCGGTTGATTCCATCTTTTCTCATTCACTGTTTTCCTCAAATTCTTCTTATGAAAGTCATTACGTGCATCTAATTGATGCGGGGTTGGTGAGCCGAGGAGTCGAAAGAAAGATTTCTTAGACTCTCAAGATCTGGCAGTAGTGCTCTTTTATTTAGAGAATAGTGTGGAATAGCATGGGGACAGGACCCATGGGCAGTCAGAGCTTCTGCTGCCGCCGCTTCTGCTGCCCCCGCTGGCATGGGGACAGAGCCCATGGGCAGGCAGAGCCGCTGCTGCTGCCCCCGCTGGCATGGGGACAGGACCCACGGGCAGTCAGAGCTCCTGCTGCTGCCCCGAGTTGAGGGTTAGGGCTAAATTTAAGGCATAGGTATGTGAGTCATCTCTTTACAAGACAAAGGAAAAAAAAGTTAAAATGGTACCAGTGCCGGTAGGGTCCGGCCATGGGGGGGTCCCACAACTTTTAGATAAGAATCAAACCGGATTGAGTAAGTGGCAGAAGTCACCGCTCAAATATTATCTTCAGCTAAAGACAAAGGAGGATTTTGGGGTGGGGGGTTAGTTACATGAGGTTGCCAGACAGTAAACAACTTAAGTTCTTGCCTTCCCCATTAAGAGTTTCCAGAGATAAAGCCATCCCCCCTTCCTCCTGGCGCAGAGAGGGAGGCATGGAGATTTCCTTCACAAATGCAATTGTCTCTGATCAAAGGGCAAACAAATTCCATTCCTCGGAGCCTGCTTCTTATCTGTAGTTTTAAAAGTAACCAGCCTAAAAATCCTCATCATAAACTGTTTTAAAATTAAGCAGCCTAAAAATCCTCATCATAATCACTGCATCCTACTATTAGATCTCATCCTAATTGTTAGATGACCTGAATTTATCTTCCTTTGCTTCTATGCCACTGCACTGTTACCTTTTCTGATTATTTCCTTCTTGAGTAATTTTCATGATTCTAGTTCTTGACAATATGGGCAGTCTACACTGCAGTTTTTATTAAATGATTAAATGAATGAAAACTCTGTGCTGAGGAGAAAGGAATCAGTTTAACAGGAAATGTTATGACATCTTAATTGTATTTCTGTTTTCAACTTACATGTCAATTGGGAAATTACTGTTCTCTTGTTAAAAAAAAAAAATTGGCAATTTAAACATTCCATTATCACACTACAGAAAAAATTCGAAGTAAAACTCAGTTCATGTGTAACAGAAAAAGCAGACAAGATGAAGAGAAAATAGAGCAAAAGGCTTCAGGGGACAGAAAAAGAAGCAGATAGGTGTTAAGTAACTAGCAGCTGACATTTTATAGATGAGATTAGAGGTAATAAAAATATCTTAGTGATACAATTAAAAGAAAAAGTCTCTGCTATTTAGTGTTTAGCATATATAAACACATACTGTCTGAGAATTTTCTGTTCTTCCCAAAACAGACTACTTCAGGACAATACCAAAAAGAATCAGTAGAATTTTATAAAGGAGAACTCAAACAAAAGAAATTCTCTTTATTACATCTTGTTAAAAGGTTTTATCATTATATTTATGAGTAAAATTTGATTATTAATACAAGAATCTCCCTTTGTATAGCATTTGTGGTTTATTACTTGTATCTGTGTATGTACAGTGTCTAAATTTAACTGTATATATACATACACGTTTATTTCTCTCATTCTATAATGTGGAGTTAGTCATTCCAATGGAAAGTCTTCCTTGTTTATAGGAAACCTAAGAAAAAGAAGCTTTTTAAAGTGGATAATATCTGACCACATTGAGCGGTCATCTCCAAGCAAGTACGCTGCCTTCCTGTATGATGCTCTGAAGAGGCTTATTTGATTTAGGCTTTTTACATTGTACACTGCCATTTAATATCCATCTATCCTTAGACATTTCTACATATTTCTCTTTTGAAAAGTCTCTCCAATCCCAGAACGTGTCTACTAGGCAAATGGCTTCTAAATGCCTGAATCCTGCCTAATGAGCTTTAGATTCATACTTCCAGTTACTTGATCAACATCATCACCTGGATTTTACCACTGGTACTTCAAACTCAATAAGCACAGAACATCATCTTTCCCAGGAGATCTCTCACATTACTATTCTAAATTTCTCTTGATAGAAAACGATTCTCACAGTTATCTAGGTGTAATCATCAAAATCTAGCACAGAAAGCATATTTTCCCTGTAGATTTCTCTGGTACCCATAGTTGAAAAAAAAAACCCAAACCAAAAATCTCTTCCTCATTTGGTGGAATGTATCTGGCAGTTGGTTATGACACTTTCAATTTTTTTTTTTAATGCATTAGAGGTATTTGTGTATTTATCTCATGACTGAAGTTAGGGACTTGTTTTATTATAGTGTTATGTAACTCAGGACTTCACATTTGCAATCTTTTCTAGATATACTTTGAATGAGTAGTAAATGAATGAATTACATGTTGTATGAAAGAAAAAATATTGCTAATATTCCTAAAAATTATATTTTGTATTCATATATATTTTAAACCATTTTTAGCCTACATATATTTTTACTTTTTTAGAACTTATAGCAAAGTAAATTTGACCTCTGTTAAATTCTATGCCTAGAATTAGAATTGGATGAGGATATACTTGTTTACCCAACTAATGTCTCCACAATTTTAGAGATTCTGGTCATATCACGTTGCTTTCATCTTTCGAGATATGAGCGCTGATTTTTAAAGCACACTTAAATGTACTTGCCACGTCTTCACTTTTAATCATTTAGTGAGTTCTTTGTGAGATCTTTCCTAACTACCTACTCTATATAGAATAATTTGATGTAATGGTTCATACTAAACTAAGTATTATGAGTTCACTGTCACTGTGATTTTATATATGGCAAGATGTTGTGTCATTTTGCTTCCAAAGATTTTCACATTATGGCCAAGATTATCTTGATTTATTAGATAGTTGTAATATAGGAATATCTCTTCAGGGAATAAGATACAGTATCTTTAAACTCCTACCATAGGTCAGATACATATATACATATGTATATTGAAATATACATATATCATAAATAAATGTGTGCATGTGTAAAATGGACTAAATAATACTTGCATGTTAGGATTATTGAGAAGTGTAAATAAATAAAGGTAAAGCATTTGAAACAATGGCTGGCACATAATTGCTAAATTTCAGCTTTGATTGTTATATATGAATCTCCCAGAGTCTTTTACAGTAAAAGACTGTTGAACTGAACTTTTATATTGATGATAAAAGACTCTCCTAAATTATAGAAACTCTCAAAAGTTTAAAACTGTATGGAAATTTACATACGAACTAATTTAACCTTCCAGTATGTTCTAGATTTAGATGGTAGAATAAGAAAGATGCATTGACTTGTCCAAGATGACACACTCAGTTTGATTTGACAAATTGGCAGTAGACGTGAATCTTATGAGTCAGTGTACTTCCTAACTGATCATGTTACTTGCAGTTTCAATTTGTTGTTACTTTATTTTGTGGGAATGTGTCAAAGAAACTTCGAAAATAAAAATGTTTTAATTTTTTACTCCATTTGTCATATAGTTTATTATAAAATGATCTTAAAGTTGTGATTAGTCCGTATAGAACCTAGATTGCTTATACCCCCACACCTCAGGCATTTATAATCACATGTTTTCTATTGAATCCCTTTGTTATACATATCTGTGGCAGGAAGAACTGTCAACAGCAAAGTTTTTGTGACTAGTAGTCCACCAAAATTTGTGCTCTATCTTCCATAGTGCGGAATTCTGTCTGGGAGGTGGGTTCTCAGCCAGGGACGACATTTCTCAGCAACCCACTCCACCTGGCCTCCCTCTGTGACCATATGACTAGTTGCACCAACAGCATATAAATAGCAATGATGGTGGAACTTCTGCTGTTATAAAGTGTGTGTATCTTCATTTTCTCTCCTTTCTCCAGTTACATGTCTCCCAAATCCTAGGGGACAGCAAACCTTAAAATAAAAGAACCTATAACCCTTGGCAACAAATAAGAGTCATAAACTACAAAAGAAGCAAAAAAGTTTATTTGGGGTCTCAAGAATTGCAATTTCGGGAGCACAGATTCAGGTAGAAACCCAAATAGTGTCCTGCTAGGGAGTAAAAGTCAGGGGCTTTTAAAGGCAAAGAAGGGAGGTTGTATTACAAAGAATTTTAATCGGAGTTGGAGGCAGAGAGCCAGTCTTGGCTAAACATTGATTGTCTATTGATTCTAGCTTCAGAAAGTCCACGATCCTCAGTCTTTGTGATCAGGATGTCTGTTCTCCTGCTGACTTCTCAAACAACTGCTTGTAAAACAATTGTCATTTTGGCCCAGTCCAAGGTTCAAGAGAGCAAAGCAGTTTCTCTGGAAAGACAGCTTTTACTGCATTTAAAATGGCTCTGCTAAAGGCAATTTTGGCACCCTAAATCAGCCCATTGAACAAAGCTGCCTGGCAACCAGGAACACCGGACTGCACTGTTACAGAAGGGAAAAATAAACGCCTGCTGTCTTACACCACTTAAATTGTAAGGTTCTTTTGTTTCAGCAACACAATCCAACACAATCCAAAAGATTGGTCATCTCCTTAGTGTTTCTACAAAGGATTCAATATTCGAAGTTAATAAAATTAGCCTCTTTTAAAATGTCCCTATATTGTAGACTTTCTACTAATTCAGAGAGGCATCTCACAAAATTAGTCTGATTAAATACTAACCCTCACCTGTGCGTAGCATATGTAACATATAGAGATTTAAAAACTCTCTACTAACATTTGAAGCACCAGGATTCACTTTTCTTTCCACATGGATCACTCTAACCCACTCTGCAGAAAGAGTCTAAACAATATCATGTGGATTGAGAAGTCCGGGATGGAGGTGGGGGGTGTGCTTGCATGAGAAATAAATAAAATAACATAAGAGTGTTTTCTCAACATGAATATAACAGTGGAAAAAGGAAAACAGGTAATTTGTGTGTATTGTTACTTGGAGGCAATGTAGATATGGTTTTTGTCAATAACAGAGATCAATTCCCCTTTCGTGTTTGTTAAAACTTTTTCTGAATTTTGAATTTCATTCACCCCGCACCTGTAGCTTCCCTGTGACACAGTGAAGCCACAGCCTGCCCACCTTCTTGCAAATGTCTCTTCTGTGAGCTACTGGAAATAGGCTCCCAGTCGTTTTTTAATTGCTGTGCATGGGAAATGTTTTTTGACAGCACAGCTGGCTCCAGGATATATCTCTGGTGTTGGAGCAACTATTTTCTAATTGCTTCCCAACCTTTCCGATTAAATGGCAAAGAACCCAGCTGGGGGCAAACTTTCCAAATGGATAACCAGCCCTACTATGTCAGCTCCTAGGTGCTCTGATGTGATAATCAGGACAAGTAAGAGATCTTTTTGATAACTGAACTTAAGTAGTGTTGAGAACAAAAGGACTTTGTCAGGAAGGGAATAGGACTTTCGATCTCATGGGAAAAATCAGAAACACTGAGATCCTGGCTATTATTAACATATTCCTAAATTCTTCTGTACTCACTGAATTAGTGATTCTTGGTTACATGTCTCAAATCCTCTTAGAGGAAAAGCTATTCCTATTATTCTCACGTCCACTTTCTTTACATAACTAAAGTTCCTGCATCTGGGTTTACTGTATTCTAATAATGAAAATTTATTTGATGTTTGGTCTGATGTTAGTATGTGGTGTCAGAGAAAATTGTATACAACTATGTAATCTCAAAAGCAATATTTTTCTCACTATGTAGACAGAAATAATTTCCTAATTATAGCTAAAAGATATTGTATCCATTCTAACAAGAACTCCTCGAGGGTCAGCTCTTTAAGCTTTCGTATTGAAAAATACGTAGAAGGAAAATACTGTGCAATTTTGCTGCTTTCATTTTGGACTGCTGAAGTAGATTGGAATGAAGCTCTCAGGTGATTTCCAAAATGATACGTTATGCAAAAGCAGCCCTTCAAACTTAGCTAATAAAAAATTTTGAAAATGAAGTAGTTACTATTCTTTTTATTAAATAGATTTCAGACTATTTTGTTACAACACAGTAGATCTCACTGTATAAACTGACCTAGACGTTGTGTAGGAGGCGAGGCTCCCACACTGCAACCAACTAAAGGCAGGTTTTTGGGAATTTGATGAATTCCTCACTGTACAATAAAGAGGTTGAACTCGATGATCAGTACTCTGAGATTAGTTGAGTATTTAATAATAGAGTAATAGAGACACTTTGTCCTTGGAGTTTCTAAATATTATTTAAGCTAAGAATAAAGAGATATTTTATTATATCTATGGTTTTAAACAGTCAGATTTTTGCTTCGAAACTTCTTCAAGTTCAGGGGCCGGCCCGGTGGCGCAGCAGATAGGTTCACACCTTCTACTTCTCAGAGGCCTGGGGTTTGCTGGCATGGATCCCAGGTATGGACATGGCACTGCTTGGCAAGCCATGCTGTGGCAGGTGTCCCACATATAATGTGTAGGACGATGGGCACGGATGTTAGCTCAGGGCCAGTCTTCCTCAAAAAAGAAATAAAAAAAGAAAAAAAACTTCCCCAAGTCCGTGAGTTCTATTAATAGCCTTTTACAGAAAAATCAAAACCAATTAAAACAACAACCCGGCAACTATTTAAAGCGCAGAAATCAAACTGTAAGTCTGAGACAGCAGAAGTTAGCTTAAATTGGCATCCTCATATTTGTGAATGCCAGAGAGGTAAAATGTATGCCTTATTATTTAGATTCAGTTCTTCAATGTGTTGATGAAAATAGAATTCTGACTCATTCATACTTTTAAAGCTTTCTAGAATCATCAGGGAGAAGTGATATTTAATTTTTAGGATAATAGTCACATTTGTCCCTTATTGGGAAATAAATATAATAATGGTAGATTAGGGCTAAGTCTAGTATCCAAATTTGGTAAACACTGGTTTCATGACTGAAAATATGATTATCAACAAAAAATAGCAATATCTTTTTAAATATTAAGGATATAAGAACAAATTTAGCAAATTGATCTGCCAAAATTATAGTCCAAGTCGAACTTTCTTAAAATATTCATTTCACAGTAATGCACACAAATAAGAGTGTATGTGTTTTAACTCGTTATATTTTAACATATTGTTCTCTTTTAAACTTTGTTACCTTGTAAATATGCATGGCAGTGAACTTGTGTAATTACGCTCTTAGATAAAAACATATTGGCTGATTAATCTTATTTTTTCTACTTAAATGCAGCAATCAGCATAAACGTTGTTGAACTCAAAAGTGAATTTTAAAAATAGAATAGAAGCAAATTAAGGACATCAAATAAATTAATATTTTGAAGAAACATAATTATTCTTACATAATTATTTAAGAATATTAACATTTGAAGACTATACTCTCAGCAAACTGTTTTCAGTTGCCTTCTTATGCACAGAATTTTTTTTTTTTAAGATTTTATTTTTCCTTTTTCTCCATAAAGCACCCCAGTACATAGCTGTGCATTTTTAGTTGTGGGTCCTTCTAGCTGTGGTATGTGGGACGCCACCTCGGCATTGCTTGATGAGCAGTGCCATGTCCTCACTTGGGATCCAAACTGGTGAACCCAGGCCACTGAAGCGGAACATGGCACTTAACCACTGCCCCACCGGGCCGGGCCCGTTATGCACAGATTTTAAGTGTATAATTTAATTTCTCCCAACATAAGCTACTGCTTGAAGACGTATTTTGCAACTCTCTTCATAATATATCATAAGTTGCTATGACATGCATTTATAAAATTATACACCAAAAGAAATCAGGAGAGTTTTATAGGTAAGAAATATTTGATTTAATTTAACTTGAATTTGACAAGTTTATCATTATAAACAGCATTAAAACATTAACAATAATGTGTCACCATTTTTGGATTACTTATTATTCCAGTCTGGCTTTTATTAGAGATAAATATAATATGTTAGAGGAACCATATATGTGCTTAGATAAATAATTCAGCTGTTCTAAATCAATATTTTAAATCAATAGAAAGAATTGTCTTTACTTAACTGATTGTTTCATTAGCTAATAAGTCATATATATCATGTAAGATGAAAAAAGCCATATCAAACCTTCAAGGAAATTTTGCCTGGTTAAAAAAAAAGAAAAGATAATAAAATTTAAAATTCAATAAAAGCACAAAATATAAGACTGTGCCCACTAAGCGGGAAGTATTATATTAAGAGATTCATTGTGGGGCCGGCCCAGTGGTGCAGTTAAGTGTGCACGTTCCACTTCTCTGCCACTCAGGGTTTGCTGTTTGGATCCTGGGTGTGGACATGGCACCGCTTGGCAAAAGCCATGCTGTGGTAGGCGTCCCACGTATAAAGTAGTGGAAGATGGGCATGGATGTTAGCTCAGGGCCAGTCTTTCTCAGCAAAATGAGGAGGATTGGCAGTAGTTAGCTCAGGGCTAATCTTCCTCAAAAAAAAAAAGAGATTCATTGTAATTAGCTGAGATCGGCTGGGTATCTCCAGTTCCTGCTATGGTGTCATCTCATTGTGCGGGATACACAATTGACACACACCTGCTGCAATCTGCTTCTCTTTCTTCAGTCCTTCTGAGGCAATGTTATCAACACTTTCCTTTGAGGACAGAATGTGGCTGCACTTTAAAAATGTGTTTTGACCAGGAGCTTCTAGGGGCACTATTGCTTGCTGGCCACTTAGTGTTCCAGTCAATTGTGGCATGCCTTGTGCTAAAGACTTTGAGGTGCATGTTGTCATTTGAGGTGGTCAGTAGGAAAAATGGGAAATTTATGTTAAATGTACGTGAAATTTGTGTAGAAAATAGAGGCAGAACTGCCTTAGAGACCCTGCAAGGCAATAGGAATCCTTTTAATACAGTGTTCTTGTCACTTGCTGTATGATCTGAACCTATTTACATTTCACTGAAATTTTTTTTAAAATTTTGCAATGTTATTTTACCAACAATAAGTTAAAACAATAAGATCAAGGGAAGTTAAGTAAAAAATGAGCAAAAAAAATTCATCCGGGCTGACCTGGTGGCGTGGTGGTTAGCATGCTCTGCTTCAGTGGCCCGGGGTTCAGGGGTTCAGATCCTGGGCACAGACACGGCACAACTTGTTCAGCCACACTGAGGCGGCATCACACATAACATAGAAGAGGACTGGCACAGATGTTAGCTCAGCAACAATCTTCCTCAAGCCAAGAGAGCAAGATTGGCAACAGATGTTCGCTCAGGGCCAATCTTCCTCACACACACACAAAATCATCAAGTTGTCCTATTCACTTATTTGTATTTGTTCTCTTACTTGCCCTGCACAGTGAAAGTTGTGTTTTAGTCACCTAGAATTGAAAGCACTGGTCTTTATTAATATTAGGTGACAATTAATTTACTCATGATGCAAAGGAATGTTAAGAATGATCCAAAGTCACATTTATTCTAGGTAACAAAAATAAGAATTATACACTGAGATCTAACTTATTTTCGAGCCTAATAATCTTAACCTTTTCTTCACTACTTCCCTAGACAAGATGGCGGGGTAGATGTTCCTGTCTGTAGAGAGACCAAAAACAAGAGAAATAGAAGCTGGGGAAAATGTAAGTACGCTTGACTAGATCTAACTCTGCACCTTGGAGTAAGTTACTCCAGGACTCCATCCCACTGCTGCCCTCTGTTACTACAAGTTTGCTTTGCTGAAGTTACCACGGCATCCTGCACATGCCAGGGTATTGTACGATGCTGTGATTTTGCCTGTGCTCTGTCCAATTACTAACACACTTTGTCCTCACAACTTTGCCTTAAAATCTCATACAAGTCCTTTAAGAGCCAGTTCAAAAGCCACCTCGTCAATAATATTTTCCCTGGTAGGGTCCACTGCACCCAATCCTTGGCACAACCACTTAATCTACCCTGTAACACAAGACGATCTGCAGGCAACAGAAAATGTTAGTTGAGAATGATTAAACACACAATAAGGAACAATGACTCTCAAATCATAGGGCCAGAAATTAGAGAGTCTTCTGAATAGAATTAGAAGAAGAAAAACAAATGATAATGATGAGAACATTGTATAACGGTTAGTCCCACGGTCTCAGACTCTGGAGATAAACTGGGTTGGAATCCCAGCTCTGCTACTACGTGGTCGTAGGTAAGTTACATAACTTCCGTGTGTTTCAACATCTTTCTCTGGAAAAAAAAAAAATAAGGGTGAGGACAACAGTAACATCTGTCTCAAAGAGTTATTGTGAGAAATAACTAGGTTAATATATTGTGAGAGCTTAAAACAGTGCCTGACACATAAAGAATGCTAATACAATGATGATGAAGATGAAATACAACTAAATAGCTATAAAAATTGTGAAGCGAATCTTGGAGAAAATACAAACGTCCTTAGCCATACAATCAGTACATGCTATGCACCTAAAATGAATGCTGGTTAGACCAAAAAGAGAAGCCAGGACAGAGTCAGCCCAGTTTAGAATGTCTGGGACGTGGCTTCTCTGAGAAACACAGAAGTAAATCAGCAAAGTGGAAAACAAAGGACAGAAGAAATGTGAATAAGACCAGAAGAGACTCCAAAAATTTTCTCCAGCCGCTTAGGAAAGAAATATCTATTCATATGAAAAACTTAGATTCCATAGAGAGTTACCTTGTCCTAGCTATCCATTTTACATAGTGGTATACCCTTTAAATCTTTCCATGGTTTGCTTCGAGATAACTCAATGGATAGTGCAGGAAAAGATGAGTAGGGGTATAGATGAAGCTAATTTTCTCTTGATTTGGTCATTCTAGAAGCTAGGTGGTGGCAATAATATTATATCTCCTTTTCTTTGTAAAATAATAACTTCCAGCTTTTGATTTTATCATTGGAGAATGAACATTTCCAGATCAGCTCTGAGACCATGTCATATCTTTTAATATCCTTCCTGACAGCAACAGATCAATGTTGTTTCTGTTAACCATAAGAGTTATGTTAGCAAATGAGCTAAAACAGCATTTACATATTGCCATTAACCCAGGTTTTCACAAACTTTAGTGTGCATCAGAATCACCCACAAGACTTACTCACATGCAGATTGCTAGCCTCCGCCCCCTCAAGAGGTCCTGATTCAGTAGTGCTGGAGAGAGAGTCTTAGAAGGTGATTTCTGACAAGGTCCTAGTAGATGCTGCTGCTCAGGTGACCACAGTGGGAGAACCTTTAACCTAGGCTATATATTTACAACACTTTCTCCCACATTGTGAGTCACTCAGCATCACGAAGTTGGGGTTATACTCTTCTTTGTATTAGCAGGGCATTGAACAGTACCTGGGATATTGTGTAAGATTAACAATTAAACATAAATGTATATAATTTCTCTGGACTTCACTCACATTCAAATGAGAGTATTGATTTAGATTACCTCTCAGATTGTTTCAATTAGATTGAAGTGAGAATGTGAGAACAATGGATACCATTTTGAATTTTACTCAATATGACTTTAATCGCAATGGTAACATCTAACCATTCGTTCAAAAGTGATGAAAAGGCAAACACTTCTTTTGTGTCAGTCACCATCTTGGGGACAGGGCTACTGCCCTGTAGAAGCCTCCAAGGCCTCTGCTTTCATTGATTGCAAAGATTAACATTGTAAGAGCATGCAGAAAGAATTAGAATAGAGTGGTCCCCAGGTGGGGAGGTCATGGTCATGGCTATTGCAAAGACAAAGATATAGGATCATGCATATCGTATGCATATCGTATTGCAGGTTGTAAATGCAAAAATAGAAAAGAAAGACAAAAAAGAACAGAGTCGTCCCATTCACAACAACATGGATAGACCTTGAGGGTATTATGTTGAGTGAAATAAGCCAGACAGAGAAAGACGAACTCTGTATGACTCCACTTATAGGTGGTAGTTAACATATGGACAAAGAGAACTGATCGGTGGTCACCAGGGGAAAGGGGGGTGGGGGGAGGGCACTAGGGGTGAAGTGGTGTACCTACAACATGACTAATAATAATGTACAACTGTAATTTCACAAGGATGTTAACTTTTATAACCTTAATAAAAAAAAAAAAAGAAAAGAAAGAGTGGATGTAAACTATATCCTAAAAGAAGATAGATAGCAATAAATGTCTCTTTAATGTCAGAGAATAGAAAGTTAGATTGTTCCTCTTGTTTCTACCATAAAAATGTATTTCTTAAAAAGGATAAAAAGTTACATCAGCAAAACATAAGTTTAATATGAATATAAATTAAGTATCAATATAATCTTTAAATTAGATAAGAACATAATATTTTTCCATTTTTGAAAATACAAAAAATGCTTATTATAATCACAGGGGTTGTGACTTAAAAAGGTGATTATTATATAGGTAAAGCTAATACTACTCAGTATTCATGCATCAAAGAATAAGCTGTCATAAAGATGTCATTTTTGCTCATGCTATGTTTTTATGACTCAACTGTTTGTCTTGTTTCGTTTCTTTAAGGACTAACCATTGCTTTTCCCAGCAGGGAGAAGAAAGCCCACCCACTAGGTCCCCTCCAAATTTCACTGATGAGATCTTGGGGCTGTTTACATTAGCCATGCAAATTTGAAAAACCCCAACTGTCTCCTGGTGTTTAATCTCACAACCCAATTTGTTTCTGGGGCTGGTGTGCTTAGCAGCTGTGCTTTGCCTGTCCCAAAGACAAAAGATAAGAAATTAGAACGTTAAAGAATAGGCAAAATACTCCGATATCTTAGACAGATCACTACATTGAAGGAGGTAATTAACGACCCTGAACAGTCACAGCCAACCTATTTTCAGTTATAATTGAAAAGAAAATGTGTGTCTCAGGTATTTTCTGGAACTGGACCATATGTATAACAGTCACTCACAAGCACACTTTGAAAAGTTGGTAATGACAAAATTGTCAACGCAAATAATCCATAACCAATCTATAAATAGAAATTGGGGTGAGTTTATTATGAGCCAGATCTGAGGACTAGCCTGGGGCCTTCCTTCCACTAAGGAAGGAAGGGCACCAAAGAAGTGAAGTATGCAGAGTGCTCATATATCACCTTGGAACAAAGAGCTTACATCACATATGTTAGGAATGTCCCTTTTATAATTGTCAGGGTATGCTTAGCTGGTACAGCAGATCGGTGGTCAGCAGGTCAGTGGTCACAAGGTAAGTGGTGACAAGGTGAGCACAGCAGGTCACTAATTAATCTTTAGTTTAGGGAGAGATGCTTATCCTAAAGGAAATGCCAATATGTGGGAAGTTATATCCCTATCTTTAGGGGCATCATTATTGTCTTTGGGGCATAGTAAATGCTTAAAGCAAATGTATAATGCATGCTCAACAGGCCACATCAGACCCTTTTGGAAAAACAAGGTCAGGCCAAATTAATTTTAAACCAAATGGCTTCCTCATATATGCCTATTTGCCTGTCATTTATTTATCAAAATGTATGTGAGTAAGCAATTTCTCCTTCCCATCAACAATAGCTTTTCTTTACAGTTTATTTAAAAACACCCGTTTCTGGCAGACTTAGGAAAATATGAGTTTGGGTTACAGAATCCTGCTGCTGTTAAAAAAAAAAAGTATATATTTATGTATTTGGGCTCAAAATGTCTCTCAGTTGAGCCATTTCTGAAGAAAAGTGCCTGTAATACTGGTCTCTGAGACTGTGGAGTGTAAATAAAGACCTCAGAAAATAAGTATTTCTGAGGTTTAAATCTGGAAGTGAGCTGGAACTGACCCTGCTATTTCAAGGAAATAAAGGACTTCGAATTTCGGATTCTAGTGTTCCATTCTTCATTTGGCACAGTATTTTTTTGTATATAAAAAGGTTTACTAGCTTAACTATACAAATGTATTAACATTGTCTGTAAGGCCCTTCATAATCTGGCCTTGACCTACTTCTGCCTTTCCTAACCAAATTTTTTTTTTTTAACAGTGACAGACTTCTCAGTGTTTCCTAAAAACATATACTCCTTTGTATCCCTACACCATTATTCATGACAATGATATTGCCTTCACTGCCCTCCCCATTGCTTACCTGTTAAAATCTTACCACAGTTCAAGATCCTTCTCCAATTTCATCAGCTCTTCCAGCCTTCCCCCACCCTAGCAGGTGATATTAATACTTACCTCTTCGCTGCTTTAGCAATAGCATTAATATTAAACTTATCACATAATGTTATGGTTACTCATATAATAATACATTCCCCTCTGAAATAGAAATTCCATAAAGTTGTCTCTGTGTAAAAGTCACTCATGTATCCTCAAGGACTCAACAGTTGAGAATCGAAAGAGTTTTATTTACTGAGTTCTCTATCTGACCACTTCTTTTACCATCAAGAATTAGCTAACATATTCATTTGTGCATTTCAAATTTATAGCACTGCACTTGAAATTCCTTCAAATAATTTTTAAACATATTTTTGAACATATGAATCAGATACAAAGCTTTCTTGAGGCTCATGTTGGAAGTAAGTGGCTTTCGTGGCATGGATGATGACACTTCTCCACCACTTGTCCCCTCTGTAACTTTTCTATTTTAGCAAATGGCCAATATTTTCTTGATTTCAGGAATGGTGCTTGGCGTAAGGTTGCCTTTGAGAGATAAAGTATGCCATCAATGGCCTAATTAATTACGTCCTTTGCAGCAAGGTTCTGCTTACAACTGTCTCCTACATCATGGCACTTCAATACTAACTGAAAATTTAATCAAGCAGGAGCAATGTAGTTTAAGCAGGGTAATGTTTTAGATAAGAGTAAATAGAACTTAAAAAGAAGACAAACACACCATTCTAATTGAAAAAATAAGGTGTCTCTATATTGTTAGAAGGAAATGGAAAAAGCACTCTTGTGAGTTAATGTAGCATACTTACACTTTAAAATGGGAAAAAATAAAAAAGATAAGGCGGCTTTTCACATGAGAGTCTCCTCTACACTTCAAGCATTATCTGTTATGAAATGCTGGGAAGACAAGCTCCTAGAGTACGATTCAGCCTCTTGTGTGTCATCGCTTCCTGGAGATAGATTCTATGTGAAGCCCTAGGAGAAAAATTGCAAAAGGAGCCACAACTTGCTTCCCACTCTTGATGAATTGTTTTTCTTGAACCCATCCTTTCATTCACAACTGATAAATACTCAAGTAAGGCTAGTTTCAAATTACAATAAGATTATTTTTCCTTGGTCACAAAAGGAGGATTACAAGCTCATGAGCCTTTGCACCATTGCAAATATTAAGCTTAGGAATTTAACCCAATGAGTCCCTAAAGTGAAAGGATACACATCTCGATCTGAGTACCTCTGGTCCCTGCCCTCCAAAGAGATTGAGCCCATAAAGTCAATCAAATTTAAGCTGTGCCAGCAAAGACCATGAAAAAAATGTATTCCACCTATTATGCAAATGACATTTATTTACATGTGTTATAATTTATATCTAATTTCTGTCTTTATCTGCTCACGTTCTTTCCATAGCTCATCAATACAGTCTTCCCAAAATGTAAATTACATTATCTAGCTGGTATTTGCATTAAAATTTTAGAAATAAAAGTGCATTACTTTTCATAAGATTAACCCCTCCTAATTGAAATACCATCTCTGAAAAACTAGAAAATGTGTAGTTAATCTATCTTTAAATGTTCCCATGATATCCTACATTTCATGTCTCTAGAGAAAGCTTCAGGGACAATTCCCAAGATACTTTGCAAACTACCCTCTAACTCTGGAAACAATTTATTTGATGAAACTCATCTAGGTTCCTATTAAGCAGCTGGAGACATTCATGACCCAACATTTTTCTCCCTTGAGAAAATTCTCTTTCATATCAGGGGTGACAATGGTTCATAACACTCATTTATTTGGATAAGTGAGACAAAATAGACATCGAAAGCAAAAGACAGGTTCAATTTAGATTCCTCCACTTGCTAGCTTTGGGGATTTGGGGAATTTTTGTTACTTCTCTGTGCCTCAATTGATACCAGGATTAACTACTTTAAAAAAATATTTCATATAAAAAGTGCTTGCTAAAATATTAATACATTCTAAAATAATGTAGTTGTCTAATCTTGGCTTCTGCCCTTTTTCTAGATACCACTAGGAAGATAGTTTTAACTTAAATCTGGAGGTCTGGATACTCTGGTTTTACAGACTCAATTCAGTCATTCAGTAGAAATTAGGGAACTAGAGCGTTCACTGGTTCTACTTTTCCATTGGCTTTAAAATTATACTTTTCAGACATTATTCTCAAAATGTATTCTATTTACAAAACAGATATCCTACCTTCCTAGGTCTTCTGTATACAGTATTAGAGTATTCCCAGACTCCCAAAATTAGCATTACTTTGCAAATTTTGAAAGTGCTTCCTAATGCTGAGGAAATAGCCCAGGCCAGAAAAAAAGTGTTGGTGTCCAGTAACTTTCAGTTTTTCATGGTCACGTGCTTGCTTTTGTACCATATACATCTGAACATTGCTTTACCACGATGGTGACAGAGACTTCAAATGAACTCACCAGTCTTTCTTACAATCTAATCTTGGTTTTCATTCCTATTTCTCAAAATTATGGAATGACAATAGAATTTTCCACCATTTTTATTTATGAAACCCCAGTGACCCTGCTCTCTGCCTGCCTTTCCATTCTCACAGATGTAGGGCTTTTCTCACCTGCAGAGCAATCACACAGGTTGGCCTTACTGTTTCTCTGCCACATTCTTCCCATGGCTTTCTAGGTTGTACATCTGCCAGTTGCCAGACATAATCATGATAAAAATCAAATTATTATCCACACAAAGAGAGGACTCCTTGAAGAAGATATAGCAGAACATACCTTGTTTCCTTTGCCACCTTGCTCCTAACACATTAATAATAGTGTGTCCTCAAGTAGAAATTTCAATCCAGAAGACATAAAAGTTGAAATTCCAATTTCCAAGGACTTCCCTTGCATAGTCTTCCCATAATGTGTGAGACACGTCAATCTTGAGGGCACCACTTGCAAGTTTCCATATGAACACTCCTACCAACCCAGGCCTGGCTCTGCTGCCCTCAGGTTTACACCAGAATCCCGACCGTACCTCTTGTAAGCTCTCTCTGCCTGATACTCCACCTTCCTTTCAGGAAAGTTCAAATCTTTCAACAGGTTGGATTTCATTCTCTGTCTCTGACCTATGTCTTATAAACATTAATAGTGCCCTGGCCTTATTGTTATAAATATTGATGCCAATAAGTGAAATAAGTTAGACAGGGAAAGACAAATGCTGCATGTTCTCACTTATAGTGGAATCTAAAAAAGTTGAACTCATAAAAACAGAAAGTAGGTTGGTGGTTGCCAGGGGCTGGAAGTTGGGGAAAATGGAGAGATGTTGGTCAAAGGGGAGAAATTTTGAATGATAAGATAAATAAGTTCTGGGAATCTTATGTACAGCATGATGATTATGGTTAGTAACACTGTATTGCTTAGTTAAAATTGCTAAGAGAGTAGATCTCAAACATTCTCACCACACAGACAATAATTATGTGAGGTGGTGGATGTCATAACTAACCCTACTGTGGTAATCATTTCACACTACATATGTATACCAAATCATTATGTTGTACACCTTAAATTCACACAACGTTAATTTGTCAATTATGTTGCAATAAAGCAGAAAAACAATGAAAATAAAGACACACGTAAAAAAATATTGATGTCAGTCGCTGTTTTAAGATTTAGATTCAAGAGTCTACAGCTCACAGAGTAGAATTGAAAATGATTCTCTGTTTCTAATAGATTTCCACCAATGAAAACTTTGGCCTTAATTATGTACATTTTTCAAAAACATAGGTTTATTTGTAAAATAAGATTATTTCCAGATCATTGAAGCACCCTTATTGGAAATAACCTCAAACTGCAAACAACCCGAGTATCTATCAACGTAAGAATAGATAAACTAATTGTGATATATCATATAAAGTGGAATACTATTCAGCAATAAAACGAACGCTTTCTGAAGCATGCAAAAAACATAGACGACTCTCAAAAATATAACATGGAGCGAAAGAAATCAGTCACAAAAGAGTATACTCTGAGTGTATCTATTTATAGGAAGTTCTAGAACAGGAAAACTATTCTTCTTAGAAATCAGAATAGTGGTTGCCTGGGGCAGGAGGTCATGATTGACTGAAAGGGGCAAATGGAACTATCTGGGGTTACAGCAGTGTTAACCAATATCTCCATCTGGGTGACATTTTAGTAATGTACACAGGTGCAAAAATTCATAAATCTGTACCCTTACATTTGTGCATTTACAGGATGTAAATTATACATCAACAAAGTACTGATTATTTTATTCTTATAGACAATAAGGTAGAATTCAAAATTGAATAAAGATGATTGCTATTAGCAGGGCTCTCACCCTCCTCTTTAGGAACAATTGATCTCATTTTTGCCCTGAGAGGTGCTGTATCCTTTAACATTCTCCCCAAAGTCGGCAGTAAAATGGAAGAGCCACGATGGTATAAGAACTTGGGACAATTCTAACAAATGGGATTGAGTTTGCCAGGGCACCTTATTTTAGTTTTTCTAGTCATTCTTGTCAAACATTCTTTTCCACTAACTTCAGAGTAAACAAAATTACAAGCTAGTTTTTGACAACTAATTTTAATAACTACGAGAACATTTCAAAATGTATGGAGGTGTGATTGGCAGCACTCTTCCTGCCCCAAATCCGTTCATTCATTCGTCCATTCGTTTATATGCATCAGGTTTATTGAACAAGAATTTGGATTTTTGCTCTTGGAGGACAATCTTTCACCATCTACGGATATTAATAATTATTTTTAAATCACAACATATAGTAATATGCTAGGGAGAGAAAATATTACTAATTCCATCTCATAATAATGGTTTTATTATATGCCTCTTTTTTATGGCAAGAGACAAAATCTTCAGAAATACTGAGCTGGAATCTCCATGGAGATATATTCAAATATTTCATCAAAATATTTTCAGTACTTTCTTTATACAGGCATAGTAATATACATTCTATACCTTCCAATAAAATATAAGTATGACTCATCGTTTTATATATGAAGATAGTAAATTCTAAAATGTTAAATTCAAGAGCTGGGAATAAACATGCTAATATTCATATGTTACTTATTCATTATCTCTATTTCCTTTCCTCTTCTAGTTCTTTTGTTATCTTTGTCAGTCTTAATCAGTTTTAGCCAAAAAATTATTACGGCAAAACTTTCCTGGTATTTTGATTATCTGAATATGGCTGATGCAATTTGGAGTTGATTGACGTGTTCAAAGATGAAACTCAAAAACTGGAGCAGAGCTGTCTCTTTTTAAAAAAATTTCAGATTATTTGAGTATGATTGTCAAATGCAACTTTATGCACTGAGTTGTAAATACCAACTAGTATGATTTTAAAAAATAAATAGTAAAGCTCCAGAGGAAATGTAGCTGCCAGTGATAGAAAGGGCAGATGACCAATTTGAAAGACAATGATGGATGCCTTCCACATTTTGAAAAGAAGCTGTTTATGTACTTAACTATAGTTATGTCTTTTATCTCTAGTCAGCCTGATAACCTATCAATTGGAAGAATACGTAATACTTATTCATAGCGTTAATATGGCTTATTGAGTTTCAGCACTGTGGGATGCTTAGATGTAATCAATCGAGATCACACTTTGTTTTCCTATTTTATAAATGGACTCATCACATTTTTTAAAATTAACATCTTCTGTAAGAAGAATAAGGCTGCAATTGTGTGTGTGTGTGTGCATGTGTGTCTGTGTGAACCCTCAGTAAGGGATGTGTAAAACATTTCCAAATAAATATTCAAATTAGAAGCATTTCAAAACAATGTTGGTTTAGCATGTACTTTGAAGGAAAATTAGGTGCAATGTTCATGAAAGAGAACAGTTCTATGCAGTTTCAAAAAGGTGAAGAAGAGTACCTAAAATGACATTAATAAAGACAGCCGCAATTACCAAAATAGAGAGAAATAATCACTTCAAACTATTTATGAATATCGTTAAAGAGAAGTGAGAAGTCCCACGTACATCAATAGAAATTAAAGTAAGATACGGACAGCGACAGTTCACACAGGAAAGCTACAATTAATCACTTCCTTCTTCTATTTAAAATACTTCAGTAACTCTCCTTGGCTTCATGTTGTTGCCGCTGATAATCCCTCCAATTTTCTCTCTTGTCTCTTTCAAGAGTACCCTTTCCTCTTGTCATTCCAGGCTGTTTATAGTTCTCTAAAGTTCTAGATTATTTTTCTTTTGAGTCAAGATTTATCTTCTGCCTCCTGGAGTCTGCATCTTTCATGTAATCCTTCTTTAGCACTATTGTTGCGTCTATTAACACTTAAAGCATAATTCTAACTATTTACATCTCTGTTTATCCAGAAGAATATAAACTGCCAATTTCAGGAAACATACTCCATTATATCTACAAACTTAGGATCTACTATAAAGTCTGTATATAGTAAATGTTTAATAATATGTTAATTAAAAAATAGCCATTTAAAAGGTTCTGTTTTACAAAAGTCTAGCCAAAGGGAATGGAAGACCTCATTAAAGTAAGAAAATATTCAGAGATATTCATACATTCCTTATTCTTATTATTGAGAGTAAAAAACCCTGCATTCACAATAGATAGCAAACATACATTTTATTTGTGCCTTAAATCTGAACATTATCTTTCAATATTTGAACATCATTCAAAAAATCTAATAAAATTGCACCTTTATAAAAAAAATCTTCAGATGCCTTCATCACCCAACTCTACCCCTAAACAACCTTCTCCAAAATCTTTTATTTATTTATTTTATTTTTGCATCTCCAAAATTTAATCAATTTTAGATATTAACATTAACTTATAATTATGGAATATGTCTCATCATCTTACTGTCTTCCTTCCAATTTTATATCCCAAATTTTGGTTAAATCAAAATTGTGTGATTATCTTATTAGGGCTATAATACTGTTTACTTCTGAACCATGCAGTTTTCCCTTTTTTTATCTTCATTAGTTTTTAATATTTTGTTCTTCCTTAACTTAATATCTGCTCTGTTTTTAACTGCTTAATGCTATGTATTAAATGCATAAGTGAATCATAATCATTGCTATTATGTTGCTTCATCCAGGAAGACATCCCCATCTTCAATTTAATACTGATAATATTGAAATGATCACATTCCTAGATAGGTATGTCTGCCACATCTTCCAAGTTTTGTTAATGCTTGCTTCATTCCACATGGCCGTGTGACTTGAAACTTATTTTTATTCCTTGTGTCATATAGAAGGCTTTCTATTGAAAGTAACAGAAACTCTTTCCAACTGGCTTAAGCAATACTAAAACTTAACAATCCTCATAAGAGGAAATTGCAAAGCTGGGCCGCCATAGCGTTGGTTGCTACAGTGGTAGAGTAGATCATCTTGTTAACAAAAGTGGTTGACATTCACTGATGTCTTTGTCAAGTTTTAGTAATGCTTCCAAATCTTCTGGACTACTCAGACATGAGTTCACAAGAGGCTGGGCTATGAGATACATCATAGCGACAAATACTGTGCTGTGCTCAAAATCATCTCCTCTTTCTGGGTCAAAGCTTTTCTAGTTGGATTATATTATTTTTATTTTCTATTAAAATAATAACTCTTCAAATTTCTCCGTAAAACACTTTTTGATCCCTTACACAGTTTTACCAGAAATACTTAAACTTAGCTGAATCCAAGGGTAATAAAAAAATATAAAACATCTTTGGTTGCATTTGGACTAACTATACCTACCCTTACCTGTGAACATCTTTGAGAAGCATTCTTGTATCTTTTGTCATGAATGAAAAATATTAGAGATGTAATAAATATTTATTAAAAATGGGATGAAAACAAAACTCTCAAATTGAAACAGCTGGCCAATCATTTTCACATGTCTGACAACTCCAGTTCATCCTTCACATACACGCCAGACATTCTGTGCGTGTTGATCATACAGTATCATCGCTTGAACAAACATCCTGTAATTGCTGTGGGCTTAATATATCTAGTAATGTCATCTCAAGATCCTAATAGCTTCTCTCAAAGATCATTTCTACTTTCTTAGAAAGTCAAGAGAACTTCCGATGTGCCATTTATATTACAATGATATATTGCTTTGTGTGATATTTATTTGGGTCTTTTTTTTTTTCTTTCAAACTCAGTTGTAAATTTCCTCAGGTAGGGCAACACATTTTATAAACCTTTGTATTCCCTATGGAATCCAGCACAGTACCTTGCATACATCAAATATTTAATATTTGTTGAATAAATGCATTTTGAGCATGAAAGAATGCAGGCACTATCTAATAAGTAGATAAAGTTTTGGGAAACCACTGACTTTTTAAAATCTTAAAGGTCATATTTCCCTGCACTATTTTTTTGTAATTTATCAATGTTTACTGACATCATACAGCTAATGTGATTTTTGAAAAAGTGGACTATAGCGAACTTCACATGGGAGTTAATTCAAATGTTTTAGGTATCAAGCTATATTGAATGTAAATTAATTTTCTTAGCTTATTTTAATTTAGTGTGAAATAGCTGCACATTTACCAACACTACAACTGTCAATGATTGACAGCCTTTTCTTTTTGGTGCAGTCACATCCTGTGCAGCATCACCTATGGGTTATCAACTTTAGGAATCGTATACTAAAACTACAGAGGCAGATGAAAACATATTAAGTTTATTCTTAGGCTGTATTAATTCGGTTTTATTTTTATGTTTCTTTGTTTTATTGCATGATGTATATGAACTTTTGTTTTATTTTTGGAATCTCCAATTTTTTTGTTGTTTTTCTTTGTGTTTTTGTTTTGTTGTTGTTTTCGTGAAGAAGATTGGCCCTGAGCTAACATCTGTGCCAGTCTGTCTCTATTTTATGTGAGATGCCATCACAGCATGGCTTGATGAGTAGGGCTATGTCCATGCCCGGGATCTGAACCTGCAAACTCTGGGCCTCCGAAGCAGAGTACGAGAACTTAACCACTACACCACTGGGCCGGCTCCAGTTTTTTTTTTTTTTTTATTGAATTAAAATTGACATACAATACCATATTAGTTTCAGGTGTACAACATAGTGACTTGATACTTGTATACATTACAAAATGATCACCATGGTAAATCCAGCCACCACCTGTCTCCATACCAAGTTATTACAGACTTCTACTTATAAAATAAACATATTCTGGAGATGTGCTGTATGGCACAGGGAATATAGTCAATAAAATGAAACTTCGTTTTAATCAATATGACTTCGTCTATGTCTTTCTGATTTAAACCCTGAAATGATTCACGTATCTAAGCTTAGAAGTGCACACTCTTTCCCCCTCCCCCTCTCCTGTCCCCTTCTCCTTTCCTCTCTCTCTCTTCTTATTCCCAGCACTTCAAAAATATAGTACTGGGTAAAAATTTATGTAAAATTGACCCAAATAAAATTAAAGAGATCCACCAAAACTATGGTCAGCCACCACAGAGATTTAGAAATCTAAAGTAAAACCACCTATGACTCCAAGTTATGGGAAGGAGACGCAGTCCAGCATAAGGCACATCTTTGAACATTACACACTACTCATAAGCATACATGCATAATTCTTTTCCGCATATAAATTCTTCCAAAAAAGAATGTGTATATATGTAAAACGAAGCACCTAAGTGAAAATTTAAAAGACCATTAATATAACGTTGAAGATGTGGCATTTGTCTACTTGGTGATTCTAGTCCCATGTCCAGTTCAAAAATTTATTCTACTTTCTGTTATCTATTTTTAAGGCATCCAAACAGATTCTGAATAATAGATACATTGAGAAACAAAATGCTTGTCTTGACAATATGGTGTGTTCTTTTAGAATTCAGCAAATTATTGCCTTCCTTTATAATCACCTAAGAAATACCACTGTACATCCAAGTTTGTGAAATTCTCTGCCTCTTGAAGTCTGCCTGTGCCTTTGCCCCGACATCTGGGAATTCAGTAAAGATGAAAGGGCCTCTTTTGGCACTGGCCTTTGAACAGTGGTGCTAATCCCCTCACTTTGGCTTCAGAGCACTGTGCAGTTTAAGATAATAAGGGCATTCTTTCACATTTTATTGGCAATATTGTCAAAGATCCTGAGGATTTCTATAGTACGTATTACATATATACATATGCAGATAAATTAAATATAGAACTTACAATGCCAAAAAGCCTGTGTCTTCTGAATATAAAGTTTATTATATTCATAGTAATCAGTGACGACTTTTATATTGCTAGCTGTCCTTAAATTTTGTAATAATATTAACAAAGCCTTTGTAATGAATAGAATGTTTGGTGTGACTGAGAGATGTGATTTGACAGAGAGCACTTCTAAATTATGTGACTGGAAAAACCGAACTTGACTCTTTTGATGGGCCATGAATATTAATGATATTTTCATTAAGTAGGACGCTAAATTTTATGTACTTCTAGTAGGTGACACCTGTATGGAATAAACTATAGCAAGTGTTTATAAATTTCTAAAGTCACCATGCATGCTAAATTTTCCAAAAAAATCTCACGAGAGATAATTGAAAATCCTCAAGTTGAAAACATTGCAAGAGTGAAATGGAAGACATCTTTCAAAAATGAAGGTTCCCCTTATAATAATAGAAACTCCTTCTAGTTTAGGAAAAAAAATTGAAAGTTTATGCTGTGATAATTTAGGAGGGTACAAATTCTTTGTTGAAGTGTTTCTCTTTATCACCAATATCACAGATCACATTAGTGTCTACTGTGTGCCTGGTACTGTTTTACATGTTTACATGTTTTACATGAATTGTTCTTATTTAATTTTGCAACATTCCTATTACCACTTTAATTCACATGAAAACATTACGGCTTAGGGAGGCTAGGTAACTGGTCTAATTTCACACAGCCAGTAATAGGACAGGCTGACTCAACACAGAGTGTCCTGGATTCCTTCATAAATCTTAAGTTTTTGACTACTACTCCATATTTCTATGTTTACCCCAGCAACAACCACAATGCCACCCACAGGATAGTTACTAAGGAAATTCTGTTTATATTTTAACTGAACAAAATGGTGAAAATAAAAATTAATCTGCTTAATGTAAAAAAAAAATATGGATAATGTGGGACTGAGCTAGAAGGATGATTTGTAGGTGATTTTAAGCCAGAAAATCTAACAAATAGTCCAGAACTCGAGATTAATTTGGTAATAAATTCCTTCTAAAAATACGGATAAGTTCTTCCTCTCAAAGGTTTACGACCTGAGGTAAAGTTTCTGAGATATTCATACTTAGGTCTGATAATTAGATTGCTTAACACTTAGGATAAATTGAGACTCTTATGGAATGAAGGAAACGAAGAGTGAGTTTTGGTGGGGCGAGGGCAAGAAGTGTTAATTGCACAGATTGTTTCAAGTAAGATGCCACTGTGGGGGACTTTAATCAAATTAATGTAATATTCATATACTCCCCTCCCCTCATTCCTTCTACAAATGTTTAAATATGCCATATTATAAATTTCTTTCAATTTAAATAATCACTAATTCATTTTGGTTTGGCTATATGTATATTATTTACATGTTTTTATAGGTGAAATAGTAGAAATAATTCTACTTCAAATGTTATAGGAAATCATAAAATGAAAATATTTACAATATTTTCAGTTCTTCATCCTGAAATTGCAAACCTTCTTGGACCATCTAATCTAAAGCCTGTATTTTTCATAAAAGGAACAATATGAGACTGGATTACACAACTAACATAGCTAATCAAACTGCATTTGTATTTAGTTAGCACTTTTCATTTGGAAATAAGTCTTCATAATTTTTAGAGCTATAGCCTTATCTGTTTTCTCCTATTCGCAAATTTCTTGCAAAGAGTATACTTAGGAAGAGTCACTCTTTAACCCATTAGAAAATAATTTTGCCCCTAGATTTTCCACCACTGAGTTACCAACTACACTAGTCACCTCTCTATGGCAACATCCAACAGGCACATTTGTTATCATCTTTCTTAGTCTCTCTACAGCATCTGGACACATGTTTACTCACTTCTGCATGACAAACTGCTACCCTGTCCTCTGCAACAGTACCTGCTTTCCTCTTCCTCACTCACTCACAGCTGTTCTTGCCACCTCCCCTTCTTCTACCTGTTTTTTAAATAGTACCATAATTTTTTTTTCTATGCTACATTCTTTCTTCCTAAACTCATATTCATCCAAGGCTTAATTACTACCAATATGTGAATAATTTCCAAATGTTTTTCCCCAAACTGTAGTTGTCCTGGGAGTTCCAGATATCAATATCCAACCACTTAGTCCAGATCTATCTATCTATCTATCTATCTATCTATCTATCTATCTATCTATATGAAAGCGAGGGAGAAAAAGGGAAGAGAGGAAGAGAGGGAAAGAAATTCATATACCATAAAATTCACTCTGTAAAACATAAAAATCAGTGTGGTTCGGTATATTCACAGAGCTGTGCAACTATCACCAGCTAGCACCACTACTTAGATTTATCTATCCAATACCCCCAAAAGAAAACCCATACCCATTTACAGTAACTCCCCTCTCCTTTCCTTTCCTTCAGCTCCAGGAAATTACTACTATGCGTTTTGTCTGTATAGATTTACCTATTCGGGATAGTCTATATAAAAAGAATTACACAATATCTGACTTCTTATATCTGGCTTCTTTCACACAGCACTATGTTTTCAAGAATCACCCATGTGGTTGCATGTATCATTCTTTTTCATGGCTGAATAGTATGCCATTGCACAGATATAGTGCATTTGTTTATCTATCTGTTAATGGCCATTGGAATGTTTTCCTTTTTTACCTACTGTGAATAATGCTAATATAAACACTTGCACAAATTTTGGTGTGTTTTTAGTTCTGTTGGGCATGTACCTAGGAGTGGAATTTCTGAGTCATATGGTAACACTATGTTTAACTTTTTGAGAAATAGCCAAACTATTCTATAAAGCATCCTCACCATTTTATATTCACAGCAGCAATGTATGAGGATTCCAATTTGTCCGCGACTTCACTAACACTTCTTACTTTCTGTTATTTATTATATTCATCCCAGTGGGTGTTATGTGCTCACTCAGTGAGGTTTTAATTGGCATTTTGTAATACCTGATCATGTTCAGCATGTTTTCATGTGCTTACTATCCATTTGTATATCTTCTTTGGAGAAAAATATATTTAAAATCTTTTCCCATTTTTAAATTGGGTAATTTGTCCATATAGTTGAGTTGTATG
Organism: Equus quagga; assembly: GCF_021613505.1. Lineage (NCBI taxonomy): Eukaryota > Metazoa > Chordata > Mammalia > Perissodactyla > Equidae > Equus > Equus quagga. The sequence continues at coordinate 26,840,621 of NC_060272.1, forward strand.
AGTTCTTTATTTATTCTTGACACTATACTCTTATCAAATATATGATTTTTAAATATTTTCTCGTGTCCTCTGGGTTATCTTTTCACTTTCTTGATAGTGTCCTTTGAAGCCGAGAGTTTTTAACTTTAATAAAGTCCAATTTATCTTTTTCCTTTTTCACTTGTGCGTTTGGTGTCATGTTTAAGAAACCATTGCCTAATCCGAGATGACAAAGACTTTCCTCTATGTTTTCTTCTGAGTTTATACTTTTAGTTCCTATGCTTATTTCTATGACTCATTTTATGTTAATATTTGTATATGGTGTGGATTTGATGTCCAACTGTACATGTGGACCCTGCTATCCTCCCACTATTTGTGAGATACACTTACAAATATCTTACAAAAAAGATACTCTTTCCTCATTGGATATATTTGGCATCCTGTGGAAAATCAATTGGCGTAAATGTAACGGTTTGTTTCTGGACTCTCAATTCTATACTCCTGGTTTGTACATCTTCCCTTATGCCAGTACCACACAGTCTTAATTACTGCAGTTTTTTAGTCAGTTTTAAAGTCTAAAATTGTGAGTCCTCCAACACTGTTCTTCTACGAGATTGTTTGGATTATTCTTGATCCCTTGCATTTCCAAATGAATTAGTTTGCCGTTTCACAATGGATATATATATATTAAATCATCACATTGTACACCTTTAAAAAATCACATTGCACAATCTAAATATATACAATTTTTATTTCTCAATCAAACCTGAATTAAACTAGAAAGAAAAAGCACACCGTAGAATTAGTTTGTCAGTTTCCATAATGAAGCCAGCTGGTAATTTGTTAGGCATTTTTTTTCTACCTATAGATAAATTTGTGGATCATTGCCGTACTAATAGTATTTGTCTTCCAATTCATGAATGTCTGATAGTTTTCCATTTCTTTGAGTCTCCTTTAATTTCTTTCAATGTTTTGTAGTTTTTGGTGTACCAGTCCTATTTCTTTTGTTACATTTATTCCTAAATGTTTTCTTCTTTTCAATGCTATTGTAAATATAATTGTTTTCTGAATTTTGTTTTGACTGTTTATTGTAATGCATAGAAATACAATTGATTTTTTTATATTGATCTGTATCCTACAACCTTGCTCAGTTCATTTCTTAACTTTAATTGTCTTTTGGCAGGGGGAGGGGAGGTGGTGCGTAGATTCTTCAGAATTTTATATACACAATATCATGTCGTCTACAAATAGAAATTGTTTAATTTCTTCCCTTTCAATCCGTATGCCTTTTATTTCTTTTTCTTGCTTAACTGCACTTGTTATACCCTTTAGTACAATGTTTAAAAGAAATGGCGCAACTAGACATCTTGTCTTGTTTCTAATCTTATGGTGAAATCATTCAGTCTTTCCCAGTTAAGTGTACTCTTAACTAAGGATTTTCTTAGATGCTCTTTACCAGGTTGAGGAAAATCTCTTCTATTCTTAGTTTGGTGAATATTTTTATTGTAGAAGAGGTTTCTATTCTGTCAAGTGCTTTTTTCTGCATTTATTGAAATGACAGTGTAGCTTTTGTCTTTTACTCTATTATTATGATGTAATACATTGATAAGTTTTTGGATTTTTTTGTGTGTGTGAGGAAGATTGGCCCTGCGCTAAAATATGTGCCAATCTTCCCCTATTTTGTATGTGGGACACCCCCACAGCATGGCTTGATGAGCAGTGCACAGGTCTGCACCCAGGATCCAAACCCACAAACACCGGGCCACCAAAGTGGAGCACATGAGCTCGACCACCACACCACCAGGCAACCCCAATTTTTGTATTTTGAGCAACTCTTGCATTCCTGAGATGATTGCACTTTGGTCATGATATCTATTCCTCTTTATGTTTTGGTAGGTTTAGTTTGCTAGTATATTGTTGAGCAAATTTGTGTTCCTATGCATAAGGTATATTGGCCCATAATTTTCTTTTCTTATAGTATCTTGGTCTAAAACTGACATCAGAGTAATACTAACTGCATAGAATGTGTTGGGAAATCTTCCCTTCTTCTTTTTTCAGGGGAAGAATTTAAAAAAGATTGATGTTCATTTTTCTTTAAATATTTGGTAGGATTCACCAGTGAAGCCATCTGGTTTTGAGATCTTTCTGGGAAATTTTCTGATTCCTAACTCATCTCTTTAGTTCTTTTTTTTTTTTTTGAGGAAGATTAGCCCTGAACTAACTACTGTCAATCCTCCTCTTTTTGCTGAGGAAGACTGGCCCTGAGCTAACATATATGCCCATCTTCCTCTTCATTATATGTGGGACATACAGCACAGCGTGGCTTTTTCCAAATGGTGCCATGTCTGCACCTGGGATCCGAACTGGCAAAGCCGGGGCTGCCAAGAATCGGAACGTGCGAACTTAACCACTGCACCACCTGGCCAGCCCCTCTTTACTTCTTATAACTTATTTGGATTTTCTATTACTTCTTAAGTCATTTTCAGTAGTTTTCCTCTTCCCAGGATTTTTCCCATTTCCTCTACATTGCCTAATTGGTTGGCATGGACCTATTCATGTATTCCTTTATGATCACTTTTATTTCTACCAGGCAGGTAGTAATGTCCCCTCATTCCTTATTTTAGTAATTTGAGTTTTCTCTTATTTTCTTGGTTAATCTAGCTATTGATTTGTCAATGTTATCTTTTTAAAAATCAACTTTTGGTTTTATTGATTTTCTTTATTGTTTTACTATTCTTTATTTCATTTTTTTCTACTTAAATCTTTATTATTATCCCCAGATTTTTGCAAAGCTTTGGTTGATTTTCAGATTTATGAAAAACTGAATTTTTCACAATTTTTGCCTGTGTTTTCATTACTTTTATGGAGAAGATATTTTTTACAAGTGCTTACTCTGCCATTTTCATTACCTTTTTTTTTCTTAACTGTTAAGATAAGTTAGTATTGCTTTCTTAGAAAACTCATTCCTACCCCTCAGGTTTAAAATAAGTTCTAAGAGTCAACCCTGAGGCTGAATGGTTAAAGTTATGCATGTTCCACTTCTGTGGCCCAGGTTGGTGGGTTTGGATCCTGGGTGCAGACCTACTCCACTCACCAGCCATGCTGTGGATGCATCCCATATGCAAAGTGGAAGAAGACTGGCAGAGATGTTAGCTCAGGGCTAATCTTCCTCAAGCAAACAAAAAAAAGAAGAGGATTGGCAACAGTTGTTAGCTCATGGTGAATCTTTCTCATGAAAATAAAATATAATAAAATAAGTCCTCAAAACATATTCTTCCAGAACTCATAGTAATTATTATGCTCATAATATTTGTAATTAATTGTGGAGTTAAGGCCTAATATCTGTATCTTCCATGGCTATAAGCTAGATAAAGACATTACCTTTCTTGTTCATTGATGTCTTACCGGTATAAGTACAGTGTCATTCATGTAATAGGATGGTAGAAAATATTTTTGAATGAATAAGTAATAGGGTGAATAAATACATTTGAATTTCCTTAAAAGTACATTAGTACGCTCTATTTGAATGGCTATGACACATCAAGAGTTAAAACAACTTGGGATCAATTCAACAAAAATTTACAAAATTGGAAGGATAATTTAAAGATAATACTCAGCATAGGCTAAATCTTGTAGTAGTAACTAACAATCCCAGATCTTAGTGCGTATACAACAATAAAGGGTTTTCTCACCCATGCTAAATGTCCATCGATGTTCAGTAGTCCTGATCCATTTCACCTTCATGTTAGAACTCAGGCTGACAAAGGAGCTGCTATCTTCAACTTTGCTACTGTGTATGGAGGAGGGAAAAAGACAATGCTAACCATGCCTGACCTTAAAGCTACTCTTAGAAATGCCATTGTCACCTCTGCTCACATTTGATTGACAAAGGTAAGTCACATAGGCAATACCAATTCAAGTGGACAGGTGTGCATAATCCTCCAATAAGGAGGGGTACACAAGTCACATGGGCAAGCTGGCTTTCAATAATCTTCTTCAGAGAGGAAGAACAAATATGTATGCAAAATAATATAATCTACCACAATGACATTGGTCCTCACTCTAATGTCAATCATGCTGAACCACACTAGACCTGATCTTGCTATTTTTGAAAGTAGATAAAGAAAATTAAGCTTCACTGGAATTTTGTTTTATGATGGTAGCATGTTAAAAATTGGCCTATATAATGCAAGTTCCATCAGTAGTAATGTTTGATAACAGCTTTAAAGTAGGTATATACACAGTGACTCTACTATATATAAAAACAATTTACTGCACAGATCTGTTCACAGTTCATTAAATAGCTGCTCCAAACTGGTTTGAAACTTTCCAAAGCATGTTTAAGATCTGTAGAATGACACCTTGGATATAAAAGTGAAATAAAATGTTACTTTGACTCCTGACACATCTGGAATGGAAACACATCAATCACCCACAGCCTGAAGTACAAGATAATGTTTAGTGCTGAGAAAGTCTGCTTAAAAATATTGTCTGGGAGGCATATTATGATTTTTTTATTTTTTAAAAAAATTTTCCAAAATTAACATTCACAGAGACCTTACTCAACAACACTTAAAAAAACATCTGTACCCTCTTCCTTAGAGTACATTTTTTACTGCAGTCAGATTAAAAAAAATAGAGTAGGACACACTCTGGACAATAACATAGAATGCTTCATCTATAAATAACAGTTTTTTGTATAAGCATTTTCTAAGCCTCATTTTTCATGTTCTTGGCAAAAGGAAAGAGATCAATCAAAAATTTCTCTTGGATCTTGCATTGTGCTAGGTGATTTGAAGAACACAATTGAAATATATAAAATAGTTCCTGCCCTGGAGAGGATTACAGGTAAAATGGTAATTTAAAGCAAAATTAAACAACTTAGAATAAATAAATTCTAAAAATCATAGTGCAAAATTTTGGTTGGAGATAACAGTTTCAATTCAAATTTCAAAATCTTTCTACTCCAAGCTTAAAGATGGAAAAACAAGCAAAGAGGTTAAATTAAAAAAAAATACACACATATATATAGTAATATATAATATTATATATTATATATTATATGTAATATATAAATATATGTGTATATACACTACATATATGCATATACAAAAAATACCATCAATGAAACACAATAATGGCAAAGACTTTATAGTTTCTGACACTTCAGAAGCTTCTGTTTCATCCTCAGAATTCTAGCAAGCAAGAGGAATAAGCATTTAACTTCCAACTTGAGACAGGAAACCAAAGTAAGAGAATAACTTGAAAATGAATAAAATAGTACATAACAAATTGGATGTACTGAAAGCATGCTTAGAGCAAACTTACATTGCACTAGAAGAAAAACTGAAAAGTAATGAGCTAATGATCAAGTTCAGAAAGTTATAAAAAAAAACAACAGAATAAGGCCATGGAAAGAAGAAAGAGAATAATAAAGATCAGAGCAAAGCACAATGATATCCAACAGAGAGAGACCAAACATAACCCAAAGTTGATGTTTATAAAACGTCAACAAATTTGACTAACCTTAGATTCATTAAGGAGGAAATAAGACACAGATAAAAAATATTAGTAGTAAAAAGAGATATATAATATAGATTTTAATGATATAAAAATTAGGAAGAAGATATGGTGTGTATATTTATGCGAAAAATTTTAAATTAAGAATAATTGTGAATTCTAGAAAATGCATTACTGAAAATTGATTCAAGAGATTAGAGAACCCACATAATTCTAGAACTACTAATGGAAAGAGTGAGTAGGATTTTCTTTTTCCAAAATAGAACACTCCAGGCCCCAAATCCTTGATTAGCCAAATATTCAAAGAATCAATAATTCCAACTTTATGAAAATTATTCCACTGTATGGTAAAGGAGCGAACATTATTCAACTTATTTTAGTAAGCTACTATAAGATTGATACTAGCACATTACAAGAGCCATACATAAGAGTGATAGAATTTCAAAAATAGATTAAAGGATTAAAATCATATAATGACCTCAACACATGCAGAAAAGCAATTGATAAATGTTCCCATCCATTAACAAGGATTCTTAACAAACCAGAAATATTAGATTTCCTTAACTTGATAAACAGAAATCTCAAAACTCTATTGCAAATAGTAAGGTTAGTTATGAAACAATAAAAACATGCTCTTTAAAAAGAGCAATAGATAGGGGCCCGCTATAGTCAATGTTATTCAATATTGTATGCAAGTACTAGTTAAAAGAATAGGTTGGAAGAAAAGAGAAAAGAAGAGATAAAAAGGAAAAGCCAAAAGGGTTGAGAGGGAAAAAATTCTGTCATTATTCCAAGTGATTTTATTGCACTTTGAAAAAGCAAAAACTCCACTGATAATTTATCAGAGTGAACAAGACAATTTCTCAAGATAGTTGAAAAAAAATTCAATATACAAAATTAAGTTGAATTTGTGCATATCAGCAACAGATAAAAATATAATGTACAAAGATACGTAACGTAAAAATATAGCATCTAACAATAATTATAAGAAGAAACGTACAAGCATTTATGAAATGAGCTATGAAACTTTGTCAAAAGATATTAAAGACGTCTGAAATAAATATACAAATATATGATGGTCATGGATTGGAATACAACGTTGTAAAGATATTGAATCTCTCCAAGTGAATCTACTGTGTTGCTGAAATTCCAGTCACAACACAAAAAGTGTCTGTGTATGTAACACTCTATTTGCAGACTCTAAAATTTCTATTAGTATTGAATTTTCAAGGAGCAGCAAAGATCCTATTGGATACAGAAAAGCTTTGTAGACTTATAGAGAATTATCTTAAAGTACTATTAAAGAACTAGACACATAAATGGAATAGATGGCCCAGTAAGTAGACCCACTTTTAAACGCACACTCATAGAAGGATAGATCAGGGCCCCCAACATGGAATATTTGAATAAATTATGCTGGGATCATTGATTATCCATGTCAAAAAGAGAGCGAGAAAGGAAGGGAGAGGAGGGAGGAAGGAACAGAAAAAATCGATCTTGACTTACGCATATCATAAGCAAAAGAAATTCTAAACATATTGATGGGCTACATATGAAAGGTGAATCTATAAAACTTTTAGAAGACAATTTGGTAAACGCATTTATGACTCAAATGTGACACTTTGTGTTTTAAGTAAGATATCAAATGCAAAAAAAAAGTAAAATTTACAAATTTGACTACATTACAAATGAACTACATCTGTTTATCAAAATATATTTGCCACAGAGGTAATATGTAAAATAATAGGATTCAGGACATAAAAAGAATTCCTGTAATTCAACAGGATAGAGGGAAAAAACCTCAGTAGAAACTAGGCAAAAGTAACATACAGAAATTTCACAGGGAGGGGGGAGAAAAATGGCACATATAAATGCAAAAATATATTCTTTCTCCATAGTAATGAGGAAAATAAAAATTAGAATACTTTGAGATACAATTTTACATCCCCACTTGGCAAATATTAAAAAGTCAACACGAGGTTCTGTGAGGATGATTCATCCATTGCTGCCTGGATTGTTCATTGGTTCAACCACTTTGGAAAACAATTTGGTATTCTCCAGTTTGTCGAAAATTTTCATGACCTCTGACCCAGAGATACAATTATTAGATATATTCCTTAAGTGATGCTTTAATCTATGCACAAAGAAAATACAGAACTGCTAACAGTAACTTTGTACCTAAAAGCAAAAAGCTGGAAATAGCCCAAATGTCCATCACAGTAGAATAGATAAATGTTTCGATATATTTGTACAATAGGACAAAGAAGTGAAGCTAAGTGAATTGCAGCTTCTATCATCAATATTAATAGTTCTTAGAAACATAACACTGAGGGAAAGAAGGAAGGAAGTCATCAAGAAATGAATATTGTTCTCTTCTAATTATTTAACAGGCTGGTGGTTACCTATGGTATAGGGGCTAGAGGATGTGGTTGGTGAGGGCAAAAACCAGGGCAACTGGGTTAAGATAATTCTATTTTTTTAACTTAGTTTTTAACATATGCACACATGCACATAAAGGTGTATGTGGTCATTTTATTACTGATTTTTAACATACGTATACTGTTCATAAACCCTTTTGAATACTATCTTATATTAATATTTTACTAGTAAATAATTAAAAGTGAAGGAAAAAACACAAAGTATTTAGAAGACTGGAGGAAAATATCTTAATAAACTTGAAGTAGGAAAAGATGTCTTAATACAGAGCATAGAATAAAAAGGAAAAAATTTATACAGTTACATTATACTTAAGAACTAATGCTCCTCAAAAATACTATTAAAAATTGACACAAACCGCAAGAAGATATTTAAAAACTGTATCTAAAGAGGAGTCAGTATATAGAATAGATAAATAGTATCTAAATCTATTTTAAAAATAGGCAAACAACTAAATATAAAAATTGGCAAGGATGCATAGTCCCTTCTGAAGAGGATATAATGCAGCCAATAAACAAATTCTTTGTAAGTGTTCCTCAAGAAAGGAAATGGAAGAAAGCTCTAAGCATTCATTGTTAAAAAGACTATGTAAAACAAAACAAAAGAAATTCCGAGAATATTTTGCCATACTCTGTATTAAAATACTTGGAAATTCTGATTATATCATAATTTTCCAGGAAGTAGTAAACATGTAGCAACAAAAATGATATAAAAACATAAACAATCAAAAATAATAAAAAATGATACAACAAGATAACATTAGAAAGGAAAAAATAATGAAAAATTTATCAAAACATCCGTTTGTGACAACACAGATGGACCTTGAGGGCATTATGCTGAGTGAAATTAGTCAGAGGCAGAAAGTCAAATACTGTATGATCTCACTCATAAGTAGAAGATAAAAGCAACAACAAACAAACACATGGGAATGGAGATTGGATTGGTGGTTACCATAGGGGAAGGAGGGGGAAAGGGCAAAAGGGGTGATTAGGCTCAGATGTGAGGGGTTGGACTATAATTAGTTTTTGGGTGGTGCACATGATGTAATCTACACAGAATTCGAAATATATTATGATGTACATCTGAAAGCTATATAATGTTATAATCCAATGTTACTGCAATTAAAAAAATTAAAAAATTTAAGAAAAAACAAGGTTGTAACCAATAAAATATACTTTCAAATAAAAATTATATGAAATTTTCAAGGTATGAAACTCTAATTCTATTTAAACTATTTCAGATCTTTAAAAATAATCTTTCAAGTTACTTTCTCAAAGAAGGAATCATACTATTAGTATAAATGTAGCAATATGAGTGGATCAGAACACATGACCCAATTATATGTTTTCTAAAGGAACCAACATTAAATATAAAGATTCAGGTATATTACAAATAAATGTACAGGTAAAAATATGCCAAGGTAAAACTAATCAAAAGGAAACAGGAGTAAGTGTATTAATTTCAGACAGAGCATACCTCAAAGCAAGAAAAATTATCAGACATAAAGAAGGGCATTACATAATGATAAAGGAGTCAATTCTCCAATAACACATAATAGTCCTTATGTGCCTAACAGTGGACTGTCAAACTACATAAGGCAAAACTGATAGAACTACAGGAAAAACAGATTAATCCATTATAATATTAGAAAATTAAATCCCTCTTTCAGAAAGGGAGAGAGCCAGCAAGCAGAAAATCAATAAGGACATAGTTAACTCAATAACATTATCAATCAACTGAATGTGGAGTTGACATCTACAGACTTTATCCAACAGTAGAAGAATACTCATTCTTTTCAAGCTCACGTGGAACATTTACCAAAATAGAAATATTCTTGGCCCTGAAACACACCATAACAAGTTTAAAAGAATAGAAATTATATAATATCTATTCTCAGGCCTCAATGGAATTAAATTAGAAATGGATAACAGAAAGATAACTGAAAAATCCCCAAATACATGCAGATTAAAAAAAAAAAAAACACTTCTAAATTGCACATGGGTCAAAAGGAAATCTGAAGAGAAATTTAAAAATATTTTAAACTAAATTAAAATAAAAATAACTTATCAAAACTTGAGAGATGCAGCAAATGCAATGCTTAGAGGAAAAGTTTTAGCATTGAGTGCATATATTTGAAAAGAAGAAAGATCTAAAATCAATGATCTAAGTTTCTACATTAAGAAATTAGAAAAAGAATAGAAAATAAATCCAAAGTAAGTAGGAGAAAAGAAATAATAAAAATTGGAGCAGAAATCCAGGAAATCAATTTAAAAATACCAACCAAACCAAAGCTGGTTTTTTGAAAAGATCAATAAAATTGATGATAAGTCAGGTTAACTAAGAAAAAGAAAGAAGACACACACTACTAATATCAGAAATGAAAGCGGGGACAATACTACTGATCTTATGGATATTAGAAGGATAATAAAGGCATACTATAGACAACTCCTTGCACACTAATTATATAACCTAAAGGAAACGGACCAATTCCTTGAAAGACACAAGTTGTCAAGACTGACAAAGAAGAAACAGACAATCTAAATAGGCCTACATCTATTAAAGATATTTAATCTCTAATTAGGAAACTCTGGTGAAAATACCAGGCCCAGATGGATTCACTGGCAAATTTGACCAAATATTTAAGCAAGAAATTATATCAATTCTCTACAATCTCTTTCAGAAGAGAGAATCAGAGGGAATACTTCCTAATTCATTCTAGTGTCATAGAAGAAGTCTCTATGAGACTAGCTTTACCCTAATACCAAAACTAGACAAAGACATTACAAGAAAAAAGAAAACTATAAACCATATCTCTCACAAACATAGATGTAAAAATCTGCAATAAAATATTAGCAAGTCAAATCCAACATGTATAAAAATTTGTACATCAAACCAAGTAGGATTTATCCTAGGTATACAAGGCTCTTTCAACATTTGAAAATCAAATAATATAATCCATCACATCAACATACTAAAAAAGAAAAATCACATGATCTTATCAATAGATCCAGAAAAATATATCTATATCAGTAAAGATATATATATATCAGTAAAGTGGGAATAGAGGGAATCTTTCTCAACTTGATAAAGAGCATCTATTAAAAACTTACAGTTAATAACAGTGGTGAGAAATGTGATGCTTTCCCACTAAGATCAGATACAAAGCAAGAATGTCCCTCTCACCAGTCCTTTTCAACATCATACGGAAGTCCATGCTAATGGATTAAGACAATAAAAAGAATAAAAGGAATACAGATTGAGAAGAGAAGTAATAAAGCCAGTTTTGGTCATTGATGACATGATCATCTATGTAGAAAATCTGAAAGAATCAACAAAAAAATTCCTGGAACATAATTCATTATAGCAAGTTGCAGGATACAAGGTTAATATACAAAACTCAATTGCTTTCCTATATACCATCAATGAACAAGTATAATTTTAAATTAAGAACACAATACTATTTACATTGGCGTCCACTAGAATGAAATACTTAAATGTACATCTAATAAAATATGTACAAGATTTATAAAACAAAATCTGCAAAACTCTGATGAGAGGAATCAAATGAGAACTAAATAAATGGAGTTATATTTCATGTTCATGGATAGGGAGACTCAAAATTATCAAGATATCAGTTCTTCCCAACTTGATGTGTAGATTCAATGGTATCCCAATCAAAATCTCAGAAAGTTATATTGTATATTCAACAAACTGATTCTAAAGTTTATATGGAGAGGCAGAAGATCCAGAATAGGCAACATGATATTACAGGAGAAGAACAAAATTGGAAGACTGATACTAAATGATATCAAGACCTACTATAAATCTACATTTATCAAGACAATGTGATATTGGCTAAAGAGACAAGTAGATCAATGGAACAGAACAGAGTCCAGAAATAGACCCACGTAAATATAGTCAACTGATCTTTGACAAGAGCAAAGGCAATACTATAGCGCAACAATAGTCTTTTCAACAAATGATGCTGGAACATTTGGGTATCCACATGCATAAAAATGAGTCTAGACACAGATCTTACATCCTTCACAAGAATTAATTCAAAATGGATCACAGACCTAAATGTAAAATACAAAAGTATAAAACTCCTTGAAGATGACATATGAGAAAACCTAGATGGCCTTGGGTATGGCAAGGACTTTTTAGATACAACATCAAAGGCATGATCCATGAAAGAAAGAATTGATAAGCTGGACTTCATTAAAATTAAAAACTCTGCTCTGTGAAAGGCAATGTCAAGGGAGAGAGAAGACAAGCCACAGATTAGGAGAAAATACCTGTGAAAGACACATCTGCTAAAGGACTGTTATCCAAAACAGGCAAAGAATTCTTAAAATTCAGCAATGAGAAAACAAATGACTGGGGCCAGCCTGGTGGCATAGTGGTTAAGTTTATGCTGTCTGCATTGGCAGGCAGGGGTTCACGGGTTCAGATCCTGGGCGTGGACCTCACACTGCTCATTAAGCCATGCTGTGGTGGCATCCTACATAAAACAAAGATTGGCATAGATGTTAGCTCAGTGACAATCTTCCTCAAAATAAAAAAAAAAGGAAAGAAAACAAATGACCAGATTAAAAAATAGCCCAAAGACCTTAACATATGACTGGCAAAGAAGATATACAGATAACAAGGAAGCATATGAAAATGCTCCACATTATATGTCATCAGGGAAATGAAAATCAAAACAACAAGATACCACTACACACCTATTAAGATAGCCAAAATTCAGAACGCTGACAACACCAAATGTTAGTGAGAATTTGGAGCTACAGAAACTCTCATTCCTTGCTGGTGGGAAGGCAAATTGGTGCATACACTTTAGAAAACAGTTTGGTGAGTTCTTGTAAAACTAAACATACTCTTACCATGTGATCCAGCAATCACACTCCTTGGTATTTACCCAAAGGAACTGAAAATTTATGTCCTCAAAAACTCTGCATATAGATGCTTATAGTAGATTTATTCATAAGTATCAAACTGTGAAAACAACCAAGTTGTCCTTCAGTAGGTGAATGGATAAATAAACTGGTACATCCGGACACTTTGGCACTGAATGATATGTTATTATAATATGATATTATTCAGTGCCAAAAGGAAATAAAATACCAAGCCACGTAAAGATGTAGAGGAACCTAAACTGGATATTATTAAGTGACAGAAGTCAATCTGAAAAGGCTATGTTGTGTGATTCCAGCCTTCTGACATTCTGGAAAAGGCAAACCATGAAGACAATAAAAAGATCAGTAGTTGCCAAGGGTTGGGGATGAGGGAGGAATAAATAGGTGGAAGACAGAGGATTTTTAGGGCAGTGAAAGTACTCTGTATGATACTATAATGATGGGTATATGTTATTATATATTTGTCCCAACCCACAGAACATACATCGAGAGTGAACCTTAAGATAAACTATGGATTCTAGGCGATTATGACATGTCAATGTAGGTTTATCAATTATAACAAATGTACCACTCTTGTGGGAGATATTAATAATGGGAGAAGCTATGTTTGCTTGGGGGCAGGGATATATGGGAAATCTCTCTACCCTCCTCTCAATTTTGCAGTGAACATAACTACTCTAAAAAATAAAATCTTAAAAAAGAGCAATTGACTAATTCAACATTCATATCTAATTTTTAAAAATTGAGAAAGGAATATAGATACATATATATTGAACATGTGTGTGTGTGTGTATATATATATATATATATCTCCATTAATTTGAGTAATATGATTATCACCATATTATATGTAAATGTAGTCATGCTTAAAGAAAAACATAGGAAGCCATACTACTATAGTCATAAACTAGACAAGTCAGTCTTGCCCAATGCAACCAGTTATTTTACTTATTTTAGCAGTGCTAGCCAATTTGATTAGACAAACTTAAAATATCAGCTTAATAGACTAGAAATAAAAGAATTGAAGATGATTTGATTACATGCCAGCAAAACACATGAGAATCATCCAAAAAACTCTTAAAAAGTAAAAGAATTCACTACAATGTCATGTTATAAAATTCATATGCAAAAATAATTTTTAAAATTTTTTTGTAAATAAAACTAGCTTCAAATATATGTCAGAAAACAAATTTGTTTTTAGTAAGGCAACCAAAGAAGTACATATAAAATTTATAGGAATTGCGTAGCATCTAAATCTACATCTGTATCTGTGTATATTTATATATACAGAGAGACCAGAGCAAGGGAGAAACAGGAAGGGAGAAAAGTAAAATATCTACTGAAAGACATAAAAAAAGATTAAAATAAATGGAAAAGCATAATGTTTCTGGACAAGAAAACTCATATTGTAAAAATATAAAATTCCCCTTCATTAATCTATAAATTTAATTGAAATCTAATTATAGTAGCAGCAGGACAAAGAGGGGGGTTTACTTAATAAAATGAAACAAATTTATCTGATAAAATAAATATGGTAGACTAGTCAGGAAAAAGTATTTCAAAAAGTCTAATGAGATAAAATAGTCTTAATGGATATTAAAAGATGGAAGCTAGAATAATTAACACAATTTATTGCTGTCATCAAAATCTACAGATCAAAGTACAAACAGGAGTTCAGAAATAACACCAAAATATGCATGAAATTTAGTCTACAGTAAAGACGGCATTCAAGTCAGAGAGTGAATGAAAGTGAACTTGGAACAGGTTGCGTGTGTGTGTGTGTGTGTGTGTAAGCTGTATTTAGCCCTCATTACAGAAATAATTTCCACGTAGATCAAGTTTTAGTGGTGAAAATGAGAACATAAAAGTTATTAGAGTAGATTGTGTTTGTTAGAATACCTTTCATTGGGAAACCTTTTCCAAGAGAGATTCACTTCTTTTTATCCAGTTCCTGATTAATTCTTGGCTTAATTTTAGAGAGAGACAATACATAAAACATACAGAGAAAAATATTAGTCAGAGGTTTTTCAACAGAGACTTTTACTTTTAATCAGAATATTATATACATTAGATATTATTCTGTTGTGTTCACAGTCGTGAAAGTGAGTGTTCCTTAGTTGTGCTTTTTGTTGCACCATGCATAAATACCTTTTAGGGTATAAATATTAAGCCTTAGAGCACCCAGTTATAGGGAAAAAAATTTATAGTTTATTAACTTCAGTTTGCCTTAGTTTTTTTTGTTTCCTTGAAGTAAGGAAGAATTATCATCTGGGAAATAAATCTGAGCCTCAGGACAAGACTGTGAGGTTCTCCTGGTTCACTTGGTTTAAGGAAATTTTCTAAGGAGCATATGCTCCACACTTCATAAGTCATAAATGAAATATTGGTATATCTGACCATATAAAAATTTTAAATGCTAGATGAAAATAATTCATCAGAATACAACAAAATGAGAGAAATACGGCAGTGAGAATTCTCATTTTTAATTTAATACAACTCTCATTTAATCAGAAAATACACCACAAAAACTCATTTGGAAAACAAAGATAAAAATAGCTAAAGAACAAAGAGTAAAAAAAATTTAAATACTGTGAGAGATTTTGGATATATAAGTTTAAGAAGAGAAATTGTCTTAGTTAGGGCAGCTACAACAAATTACTATGGGCTGAGTGGCTTAAACAACAAACATTTATTCTGCACAGTTCTGGAGGCAGAAAATCCCAGATCAGAGTGCCAGTATAGTCAAGTTCTCGGTGAGGGACCTGGGTTACTGGTGTACAGACAGACAGCCGTCTTTTTGCTGTGTTTTCACATGGCTGAAAGAAAGCTGGCTAGCTCCCTGGCCTCTTCTTATAGGGGCGTTAATCCCGTTCCTGAGGGCTCTGCCCTCAAGACCCACCTACCTTCCAAAGGCCCCACGACCAAATACCATCTCATTGCGATTAAGATTTCAACATATGAGTTTGCGGGAAGGACTCAAACATTCAGTTCATAACAGAAATAAAAAACCTTTTTTCATTTATGTTATTAAAAGTATTAATTTGACAAACTAATTCATTGAGTGTATATGTCTTTGTAAGCTTAGTTGCTTAATTCAAGTTAACTGTAGGTAGTGTTATTGTTTGTAGTGGCCAAAAACTGCAATCAACCAAAGTGACTGTCAGCAAAGGACTGATAAAACAAATTATGGTACATTCACGTGATGAAAAGTTATTATAAAGAATGGCCTTGCTGTGGAAAGATTATCAAGATATTTAAACAGAGAAAAAAATTAAGCAAGGAACAAAACAACGCATATATTATCACCTATTACATTTAGATCAGATTGCTGGATATTCGATTTATGGCTGGATAAGTAGACACATAAATAGATAAGAGATAGATAAAAAGTGCCCTCCTTGCAGAAGCCATCACAATAATTTTTAAAAATGAAATCATATTTGGAGAGAAATATTGGGGTGGCACAGGGATATAAGGCAGGAAGAAGAGGCTTTCACTCTTCATTTTGTCTTTTTATAGTAAAAAAATTTTAACCATGTTGCATGGAGTAAGTTACGTGAACGACTTATTGAACATTTTATTGAATACAACATACAGAGAGAAGTGCATAAATCATACGGGTGCAGCATAGTGACCATGAGTATACACATTTAACCAGCACCTAGATTTTCACCAGCACCCTGGAAATACCCTTCATGACTTCCACAGGCCTGTTTTTGATTTTTACATTATTGATAGTATTTAATGCTAGGCTAAAGTTGCAAAACCACTGTTTTTATTTGTTAAAAGAATATAAATTTAGTTTATAAGGAATTGAACATTTTTATGGAGTAACTCTCTTAAAAGCAACTAATTATCATTTTATTATTTCACAGGTGGCAAATTGTCACCACTGGTTCTCCAGAAACCAGAAAAGTTAAAATGAGTGTTCTTGGTTTTTGTCTTTAGATTTTTTCCTCTAGAAAAAGAAGGGATGGCCCATCTCTGCTCCGTGATGTTTGAGACCTCAGCTAGAATTCCCTGGGTGATTGGAGATGGCTAGTCCAGCTGGGCTTGGCTGTACGTCTAGGGACTTGGTTCTTTACATATGTGTCCTGGGGCTGGAATGTCCAAGATGGCTTCTTCACTCACATGTTTGGTGCCAGGGCTGGTATGACTGGAACAGCTAATGAATACCCAGAATTTCTCTCCCTGCGGCCTCTCCAAGTAGCTAGACTGAGCTTCCCCACAGCTTGGTGGACATAGTACAAGGTGGCTGGATTCCCACAGAGTAAGCATTCAAAAAGGCTCAGGAAAAAGCTGCAAAGCTTTTTGTTATCTAGCTCCAGAACTCCCAACATGGGATTGGTCTCATGTTGGATTATTCAGACTAGTTAGTAGAGCCAGCTCAGATTTAAGAGGAGGAAAATAAGCTCCACCTCTCCGTGGAGGATTAGCATAGAATCTGAAGCCATTTTTAAACTAGCATGCTGGGTTTGAGAAAAAAAACACAAAAATATCTTACCTTTGCAAATTCTACATTAACATATGACCAGAGGAACACGTTGCCACGAACAGTCATAAGACCCCATACAAGTGAGGGGCCTCCTTCATAGCTTAAGAGTACTTCTGATTCTGCTAGAAGCCAGATGCGTTAAAACATGTGATAGGAAAAGCCTCTGGACACTGACTCAATATCTTTGGTAAAAAAACAAGTGTTTGTTAAATACTGTAATATATCTCCCCTATTTTTTGCCTCTCTTTTTATATTAAACTGCTGAATGTGAAAATGTATTTTCTATAGTTTTAATTAGAGACTTCACATTTCTTAATGTACTGATAAGGGGTAAGAATGGCAATCTATTCATGCCTTCCAATTATGATTTTATCTCTCTTATTCACACAATGGGATTTACATGACGGGATAATAGGTAAAATATATCAAATTGTCTTTTTATGTTTTTTTGGAGGATTTTTTTGGTGAGGAAGATTGGCCCTGAGCTAACATCCATTGCCAATCTTCATCTTTTCCTTGAGGAAGAGTGTCTTCAAGCCAACATCTGTGCCAATCTTCCTCTTATTTTGTATGTGGGACATGGCCACAGCATGGCTTGATAAGTGGTGTATAGGTCTCTGCCCAGGACCTGAATCCATGAATTCCAGGCCACCAAAGTGGCGTGCACAAACTTAACCACTACACCACCAGGCTGGTCCCTCAAATTGTCTTCTGTCTTTGCATTTGTGTATTCACAATTTGTATCTAGTCAATTTAAGGCATCTGTCTGCCCTGGGATGAGTAGAGAGCATTGGAAAGGGATAAGGATTGTTCTAGCAAGTTACAAAGAGAAGAGTTACAATTTCTGACATTCACAAAGAATATCTCAATTATGCAGAAATACAATAGGCTTTAAAATAGGATTTTTGAGATAAAATTCTTATTCTGATTTTTTACCACATTGCAAAATATCACAAAACAAATTTGTCAGAAGATGTAAAGGGAATATCATGGAGATAAAATATAAAACCTCTAATCCATCATTTCTGGATTAGAGACTTGTGTCAGAGAGAAAGCAAAGAGTGGTAGAGGAGGCAGGCCCTCGCAGAGAAACCTCCCAGAAGAAACTCCAAGTTTCTCCTTCCTGTGTCCAAACTTGGTGGACTGTCACATAGATTTAGCTCAAGCTACTCTTTCTTTTCTTATGTCATGGAAGGGATTTAAAAATTCCATATACCTGGAGAGTGATGCAGAAAATATCCAAATTGAGAGCATGGTGAGGGTCAAGTTAACTGAAGCCATGGTCCAAATGGACAATAAGGCAAAACTCAAGAAGTCTCAGAACCATATAGAGGTATGATGAGGCCAATCAGCCAGAGAGCACCATAGATCCAAGAAAAATGAGTCATCAAAACAGGTGTATATGTGTTACATCAGTCACAGATTTCAGCAGCAGATGCAAGGTGAATGCCCAAGGATGGGACTAGTTGCACATCAGAACTGTCCCTAAATAAAGATTCCACATCAGAGGCCAAAAGGATCTCTGGGTACATCACACAGATCCAGTGATGATGGGCCTCATAAATTGTTTAAATCCATACCCTTTCTCCAGACAAGGAGATACTTTTAGAAAGGCTCATTTAAGAGACCTAAAATTTTTACCTAAAGAGATTGAGAATTCAGTCTGAAATCTCAATCTCTGATTGAAATTGAGTCTGAAAAGACTGAGTTACTATACAGATAGGACTAAAATTCAGTTCTCCCCACTACCTAGAGGAAAGTGGCTCGTGACGTTGTTTATATCAATTTTAGAGAAAATAAAGCATGATTTTGCATATATAAAATTTTCTAAATATGTTATTCCATTATTGATACATTATCTTATTATTCTTCACACTCTATTATCTGTTTTTCTGTTGTTTTTACCATGTTATTTCCAGAGCTCAGCTACTTGTAAAGTTAAGTCACTTAATTTTGATGGCTTTTGTTGAATCTCTTAGAACAATGGTTTTCAAAGTGTGGCCTCTAGATGAGTAGTATGGGCATCACCTAGGAGCTGGGTGAACGTGCAAAATATTAGGCTGCCTTTTGTACCCCTGAGTCAGAAACTCGTTGTGGCGGGAACCCAGGTCTCTGTGTTTAACGTGTCCTCCAGACGATTCCCATATCTGTTCAAGTTTGAGAACCACGACCTTAGGAAAAGTGAAATTTCATTTCGGTACAGTATCTTCAAAGTTTCCATAATTAGGGTCTCCTTCAGTGACTGTCATGTGTACCTGCTTTGCTAAAATATGAAAATTAACTTTTAACATTCACATTTTGGAGTTTCAAATGTGCTACTATCCCTTAGCTGATTTAATTACCATTCTTCAAATTAGCCTATGCTTGACTAATTTGGGAGAAAATGCCAAGCGGCTAATTTCTGTTTTCTCAGATGTCTCTTTCAGTTGCTGTTTTGCTCCTTTCCGTATAACCCTGCTCAAGTTCTTTTCCTATTTTTTTTACACTGAGGCTTCTTAATAAATGGTAGCTTGTGTTTTCGTCCTATTTCTTTGTCCTATTATCTTTGTCCTATTTCTATCCTCTCCTAAACACCCTGAAATCCCAACTCTGACTCCATCATGCCACATAATCTTTTAAATTTTCTGGCTTCTTACTTAAATGATAAACTGACATAAAAATTTTTGCCCATATTTAATCAGCTCCTATATGGCATTTGATATTTTTCCCATACTGTTGAAGGGAGTACTTTTCCTAGCCTTTCCCTTACAGTTTGGGTCTCAGGGTCTCAGATTGGTTCTCTTTCTTGCTCCACTCATGAAATGGCATTTCTTCAGTCTATCTTCTTAGCTTCCTCGTTTTCTTCTTTTATACTAACACCACTGAGTCATCTCTTAAACCTATAGTTTTATATTTATGCAGTGATGACTCCAAAGTCTGTATTTCTGAAACTGATCCCACCTCTAAGATTCTAAGATTCAGATCCAAATATCCAAAGCCTACATTTTCTTGTGAAATATCCATAGATTTTCTCAGACTAAAAATATTCATGTACTATTTCTGATTATAAGAGTATCTAATAGTTATTATAGAAATATATTTCTTAAAATAACACAAAACTGAAAACATGTCACTCATAATACTATCACCCAGAAATAACCAGTATGTATACACACACACCCCCCTCCATATTCCTTGCTTTGAAAGCATAATGTTATATTTTCCTCACCTGAAATAGGATTATTCAGAGTATTTTTTGTTACCTACATGCAAAATGCTGTAACTACTCATGCATAAGCTTTAAACCAAGTAAATTAGACCATTTTTGCATAAGAATCTAACTCGTTGACTGTCATACGCAGTTGGTTGCATTTAAATTACAAAGGGGAATGTGCAGCCAGATAGGGATCTTTCAGGTTAAAAGCCAGCACAACATTACCCTTGAATTACTGGGTATGGTTTTCCATAAATATATTTTTCTTCTGGGAACCAATATACTCACTCTAGGAAAACAACAGAGAGCTGCACTGTGACATTTAGTGAAAATTCAGTTTTGAAATGGACATGTGGTTTCACTATTATGTGACTTCCATGCATCTTAGATCAAGAGCATTGAAAAACTGTTTATTCAAAAGTCCAAATGTCAGCATAAAGTGTTCTGGGATTAATGTTATACTGAGGGGTACGTGTGAGTGTGTGTGTGTCTGTGTGTTTATATTTTTTAAAAAACTGCAAAAATATTTTTTTGACTATGAAGTAGGCATTTTTATTACTTCTAAGTTTTTGACTTAGTAGAATATTTAGGTCCAAATATAAATCATCTCAATGTAATAAATGATTTCAAAAACAAAAAGCCAACATGA
This sequence comes from Equus quagga, assembly GCF_021613505.1. Taxonomy (NCBI): domain Eukaryota; kingdom Metazoa; phylum Chordata; class Mammalia; order Perissodactyla; family Equidae; genus Equus; species Equus quagga. The sequence continues at coordinate 26,861,809 of NC_060272.1, forward strand.
ATAACTTGAGATATGAAAGTAAATGCCAAAAGAATCAGCTAAATGAGGTGTGAGTCATTGAAGAAGGAGAGGTGTTCTGGAGACCACTGTTTGTTTTAAAAAGCTTTGTAGAAGTAGGTACTTCTTAAAAGTATGTGCATAAGTAACTTCGATTTAAAATTAAAGTCATCCTCTAAATAGTGCAAAATTTTAAATAGGGAGCATTGATAGCATGTAATCTCTATGTCTCCTACCTAATTCAGTACAAAGTTGTTTTTTGCATGCTTCTTGAAGAGCAGGCAAAGTGCAAAGCAGAAAGATAAATGTCTGGTCACTGTCCTAAAGAAGTTGCGTACTCTCTGAAGAAGTTGAGACAATGTGTAAGGCAAATACAGTGACAGATACATGATAGAATGTAAGCGACAAGAGAACAAGAGCAGCTCCTCTCTGTCCCATGACTCTGTGTTGCATGAAGAGGCAGCCATCTCTGAGTGAAGTCTGGGTGTATAACTCTCCTGAATGCTGCTATTACATAGGGTAAATCATTAGCACCCACAGAACCAGAGCTGACCACCCAGCTTCAATGGAGACCAGGCCTGATCCCAAGAAGTTGCATATTCCTGTTTCCCCATTCTTCAAGACGTTCGTTATGACCCCAGTTCTCGTCTCACAACTTTCCTCTACCTGCCCTAATCTGACCCAGTTCCTAATCCCTACCTCCTAAACTATGGTCTTTTGTTCTATGAAATTTAATATCAGTGATAAGCAAACTTCCTGGCATCCTGAAACTCTTCTCAGAATGTTTACTTTACCTCTTTGCCCTTAGAGAACCTTGAGCGTGCCCTGAATTCTCTATGTCTTTTGTGGCCATCTCAATCTGGTGGTGTTTATTTTATTTTCTTTCATGCCGCAATTCCACAGGAAACCATAGTAAAACCATTTTACTCAATTATAATTATCAGATGATTAAGTCCCTTCTATCTTCCAAAGCTAAAACATATTTGTTTCTTTAAGACATACACCCTTCAGACGAAGTACTTACTCATCTAATGTTTCAATGATATACCAATCTCTTGCTGACTTCATTCATTTGGTGAAAATTTAGCCCTTGATTCAAAGTTTTACTTTCCCACAGTTGCTGTTAGAATTCTTGGCAACATCAATCTCCACCTAGATAATTACTTCAGATAACAGTTAATCTTTCTGTTTCTTCACTTTCTTGTCTCTCATAAAATTTTCTCCACCTATCTTTTCTTATAAAAACACTCAGAACAAATATAATCCTCAAAAGCTTGACCTCATTTTCAAAATTTTAAACGCCAAAATCTAGCCTTCAAAAAAAACCCCTCTTTCCTTTTAGTTTGCTGTTTCAAGTACTCTCGGTTCAGCTCTTCCATGGCTCTGCCACAGTATATCCTTCCATCCATTATCATACCACTCGCTGATAATCCATTTCCTCACTTTACTTTCTTGATTGAGCAGCTTAGAGTATATGGCGCATAAATATAATTACTCCTGAATGAGTGTTTTGAATTGATCCCCTGTCCCCACCCCATCCTCCTGTCTTCATAATATTTGCCTTCCAAGATTCCAACTCTGAATGGACTTGAAAGAAACAAGAATATTTCACAAAACATGCCACTTTAGCATATTGATTATTTTGAATTAAAGGCAATGAAGAAACAAAAGTTGCAAGAAAGACACTCTGACCCTCCTTTTTTTTTTCCTGAAAGCAGAAAATAAAAGTCCCATGTGAAAAGTACCCTCCTTCTACCAGGAGGAAGACATTCTTGTCACCAGAGATGGGGAATCTGGAGCCCAAAACTCTGTAAAAATACCTTGTTAAACTAACCCTTATCTTCCTAGTTACTTCTTCATCATTTACTACTCCTAGCCTAAACCAATTTTTCTTATCAATTCATCACAAATTTATTGTTCCTTTTTCTAAAAATTACAAAAGCTTCCTGCTCTGGTCACTTCTTCAGGTCTTCATCTGCTTGTGAAGGCTCCTATGTACATGTAAAAATTAATAAAATGTGTGTGTTTTACTGTTAATCTGTCTTATGTCAGTTTAATTCTTAGGCCCAGCTGGAGACCTTAAAAGGGTGGAGGAGAATTTTTTCCCCCTCACATACTCAAAACATGCCTTCCCTGGGCCTAGGACAAAGCACCTGAATCCTACATCCAAGCAAACACACTGGTTTTATTTAACGTCCAATATCTCCGGATTCAAACAGGCTGCAACACTGTCTGATCATTCTACTATTCCAGTAGTATACTCACTTTCTCACTCCTGAGATTATATCATATCTTCTTCTTTCTCCATGTACTTGTTATCCTACCATGCTCCTGCCATCTCAGCTGATGAGCTTTCCTCACACATGATTGAGAAAAGAGAAATTATTAGATGCTAAACCTTTACCTTTTACCTACAAAAAACCATCCAGGCAAGGAAACCAGTGATTTTCCAGTTGCCAAATCCAGAGTTCTCCTTTCTCCCTACACATTACACAGATGCATTGTTCAATCTTGTTGACCAATTCCTCCTGAAAACATATCTTCTGTCTTGAATTCTGTACCAACAGACTCTCCTTGTTGTTCTTCTCTGAGTCTTTTCCCTCTCTTTTTATAAGCTTTATATATTAAAATTCTCTAGGGTTCTGTCCCATATCACAGCATACTTTTCATTTTCTTCATAGCACACAGTTTTCAAACATCCTTTGGATTTTGACCTGTTCGCTGTCTGTCACCATAATGTCAGACACTAGTGTTGCATGCACCTCACTTAAAGTGGTTCTCATGTTCTTATATTTTCTGATCACTTCGTTTCTATTTGCATTTCATTGCATAGGGCATTACTATAGAATATATATTTGTTTGTTAAATGCATGAATAAACAGAACTACTGTGACCTTATTACAACAGTAAAATTTGTATCTGCAGGGACAAAAGCATAGAGGAGAGGTCAATAATTTGTTATCTCCTCCGTGTTTTCACAATTTTTAGAAACAGCAGGTTTTCAGCTGTTCCTTTCTCTCATCGAAAGTAATCATAACCTGCTATTACACTCTTGTTCCTGCTTGAAAGCTGTCACTGACAGCTTTTTCTTGTCTTTTTGAGATATTGTGCCTATGCTACAGCTAAAGAGGTCTTTACCTGCTTGCAGCTACAAGTGGGAGGCTCTGCTCCAAGGGAGAACCTGCTTTCACTTTGGTGCCTACAGGGCATCTGCCATCATTCATTTTGATCAGGCTACTTTCTACCTTATTAGTGATGCTGCATGCTTCACGGTGCAGGTTAATTTCCTCTTACAAATCTGCATAAATTGTCAACGTTATCCTATATCTCAGCTACATATTCCTTCAGGGAATTGATCAGCATACCTTCTCCCTCTTGAATACTATATTTAAATTCCTCACATATCTGCATTGGAATATGCCCGAAAAAAAATACAGTATCTAGAGTATGTCTGATTATAGACATTACCTGAATTATAGTTAAGCAATGTGATTTGATATATCAACAGTTGAAATATTGACCTAGTTTATCTACTATTTTTGAAGAAAATGTTGACAGCTTTCTATTTATTTAGGCAGGATCTCCCTTTTCTATATCTTCGCTGTCACTTTTAAATACACCATGTAGAGTCAGAGACAGATAAATATGAATTAATTTAATTTAATTTATAATTTTATGTCCTAGACATTTGAGATTTTAGGCACTAAACTCTATGTTAATATAAAAAAGAATGTATCTGTTGTTTGGTAAGGCATGCAGAGTCTGGCATAACCACTCTCTAAGAAATGGAGAAAATAAAAGATGGATCAACTAAAATGAAATGATTCACTGCGATAAACAAGCTCCCAGATTCATAACTTAAACTAATTTCGCCTCCAGGTAGAACCACATTAAATGTGTTTTGTTTGTCTCTGTTATTGATCTTCATTTGAACTGGTGTGTGCGAATAGTTTACTCAAGGAATTGTTTCCTAGGTCTTGGTTTACAGCAGTATACTGGGTTGAATTCATGTGGAAAACAGAAACCACTGTAAGTTATTTTAAGAAGAGAGTATTTTCATATGGATTATTATATGCTTATGAAACTGTTGGACGGGCTGGAAGAAATGATAGAAGAATAGCCTTCTCAGATGGACACTAAGGAAAGATCCTGCTTTCCAGGAGAGCTACAACCTCTGTCCAGGAAGAACATAGGTTATTAGGAAGTTGCCATTGGATTTACTGTTTTCCAAAGCACGTCTTCTATGTACTCATGGGGAAGCTGGGATCAGAAAGCCACTGACACCACAGCAGTGGTGTGGTGTCTCTTGACACACACAAGCTGGTGATAGACACTGGACACTGACTCTGGCCCACTGACATGATCACCTCTTAACACTGAAAACCTAGCCACAATACATTGGAAAACAACTTTAGACAAAACCAACTCCACATTCTTGCTTTCCAGGAGAAAATATCTAAGCTACAGGAAGATGGCTTCTGTTCCATTTCTGCCTTCCAAAGCCCAAGTGGCAATGTTGGGTTTAACGTTACGACATTCAGAGTAGGAAATGTGAGTAGATTCTAAGTGACATTGACCAAATCCACCTTAAATATTTTTGTGAAGAAAACCAATACTAAAAGGGAGAGGGTGTGAGAAATCCATTAAACAAGTTAATCACAAATATCCCACTTCACAGATAGTAGGATTTTGAAATAATTCATACACCATGCAAAGTAGAGAACTGGTTCTCTATTCTTTGAACTCCTCCTATACTGGAATATTTGAATTTCCTGAACTTCCTAGGCTTTCTCTTGTCTCTTACCTTGCACATTAAACTCTTAATACAGGCACCATCATTCTCTCCCTGCATTCTGTTTATGGGCCTACCTATCTGCTTCAGAAAGCCTTATTTTATCTCCAGATTCACTTGCATTTACTCCCTACTATATGCTCCCAAAGCTCGTGATGCAAATCTTTATTATAAAATGATCATCTATTAACCTACCTATATATTCCAACAGATCATAAAGTTTTAAGGATAGTCTTCTTCTGTACCCAATGTTCATAGCAGGTGCCCCATAAAGTTATTTGAATTTATGTTCAAATGGCATATTCAGGCTTCCTACTCTTTGAGGAAATTGCAACAAAATCATTTTACTTTGTATGTACTAAAACTCCAATGATTTTTTTTCTCATGATGAGATATTCTTAATAAAATTATAGACTGAAAAGTTTCTGATATGGATGGTAGGTTTTATAGGCTGAGTTTTCAAAGCAAAGATATTATTTATAGTGAACTGCTTATATTTAGGAATTACTTATCTCTATTTTTCCAAAAATTTAAATTCCAAAAACTGCAGAAGAAAATTTAAGAAGATCAGTAATATAGAGTTGGTATCTGGAGAAAGAGACACAATCATAATAATTATGATATTATCATTATGGTTTTGTATATTAAAATCTCAAAAATAAGTGTTGGTACAGGGAACCAAAATCAAGATGCGATAGCAAACATCCTTATAGCAGAGAATAGACCAAAAAATATACAACCATTCTATCAGCTACTTACATCTAAATATAGTGATTGTTAATAATTGCAGGGCATTAGGAAAGAGAAAAAACTGTGAATTATCCCTCTGTCTGCTTTTAATAACCAAGTCATTAAAATAGCAAAAAATTTTCTTCAGGTACTGAAAATGAGAATTTGGCACGGGGGAGGGATGAGGAAAAGGAAAAGAAAACAGAATACACATGGATGAAAGTCGGGTGGGAGTAAGTTTTTTTTAAGTAAATTCCAATAATTGCTTTCCAGTTTAAATAAATGAAAACGAGAACTTCATCATAAATAAAACAATGTCATTAAGTGGTCTAAATTATACAAAGACTGTAAAAATTCCCGAAGTATACCTTTCAGAGTAAACGGACAGAGGCCAGCCTCCGGGAATTGGCACTGTGGACACATCACAAAAGTCCACTTGGATCCTCTTTGAAAAATGTAAACATAAGTTTTTAAAAAAGAAATGCAGAGGGTCCCATGATAATTATGAATTTATGGTGTTATCTATACTGGCGATTGTTTTTTAAGTCACAGATTTCTTTGATTAAGACAAAAAAAGAGTGAGATTCCATGAACCTAAGTGTTGCACAACAAATTAACATCCCTTATATACAAATAAAATGGTCTTTAGTTATCTCACTTTTATTCTTTTTTTCTTCTCTTCCTAAAACTCCCTTCCCCACCTCTTTTCTTCCCTTTTTTATTATTAATCTGCATTAATAATGCAATGAAATAATGAAAGTAAATGGCATTTTTGAAGAAGTAAATGCTACTGATGCAAATTGCTGGTATTATACTTAATCTATATCCTAATTCCGCAGATTTCAGGAATTTGGATTATGTTTCCTATTCCCTTGCTTCCAGTACCAAGTGACAGCACTGTGCAACTGTGCCTCTCCTACTGCTTTCAATGAAACTTATTGATTGAATAAATGAGCATGTGTTCATCAAGAAACAACGGCCTCTTTTCCTTGTGAAGCTTTCTCATTGTATTCGTTTCTTTCTTTCTTTTTTTCTTTGCTGCCTTAGCAATTTCCCACAAATTGAGCATCTTAAAACAATGCAAATTTATTATCTTACAGGACTGGAGACCAGAAGTTCAACACAGGCCTCAATGGGCTAAAGTCAAGTTATTAGTAAGGCTGTATTTATTACTGGAGGCTTTGGGAAAAAAGTCTACTTCCAGACTCACTCAAGTTGTCTGACAAATCCAGTTCCTTGCAGTTGGAGGACTTAAGCCCTTGTTTTCTGAATGGCTGTCAGCTGGCAGCTGTCCTTAGCTCCTGGAGGCCTCTCTCTGTCCTTGCGTGTGGACCCCTTCATCTCAAAGCCAGCAGCAGTGCGCTGAATCCTTTTGTTCTACTGCATCTCTCTTCTGCTTGCAAATGGAGACGGTTACTTACTTTTAACAACTCATGCGATTATTCTGAACCCACTTGGATGATCCAGGGTAACCTCCCTATTTTAAGATCTGTAAGCTTAATTGCACAACAAAGTCCCGTTGCCATGTAATGTAACATATTCGCAGATTCCAGAGATTGGAGCATGCACATCTCTGAGGCGCTATTATTCTGCCAACCATACTCATGTTTTCTTTACTACTCATTTGATTATTTAAGTGACCAATGTCAAAACAATAAATAGCTCAAACTTTGTGTGTTTTAGAATATTTTAAACAAAGCCAAAATGACCCTTAGAATCTTGGGAGGAGATTCTTTGCTCCTCAAGCATTTTATTTGCTGATAGGTACAGTAAATATCTATCTAACTTGCAGTAAGAAAATAAGTGCTTCACAGTCACTTCTTAAAGTCACATAAATGTGTCCCTTTGACATTGTTTCTTCCCTGAAATTTTGTGGGAATACTACACAGAGAAATGGGAATAACCAAGCTCAAGTATCAGAATAGTCTACAAACAAGACTTAACATTGATAAGACATAGCATGGAGCTCCCTGTGAAGAGTGGGTTTCAATAAATGGTGAATCAACTTGTGAGTAACTAGCAAGATCATCTCTAGTTGATTGATACGTGATTGTTGTAGTCCATGGCTTGGTTTGCATACATTAAAGTGGATAAATATACCATCGTAAACATAAGAGACTAGTATAAACATTGTAATTTCATGAGCTTATGTTTAGTAAATACAACTTTAATAACAATGCCTTATATTTATACTGAGCTTTATAGTTCAGAAAAGGTTTTTCTTTATATTAACAAATATAGTCCTCACAACTCTCTAAATTTGTTATGACAAAGTATATAATCTCTATTCAATGACATGTTCACCATGTGGCCATGATCATAAACTGGATTTTTCAGTTTCTAATTTTTCGTGTGTTTGTATGTATGTGTTAGTAAAAATGTTATTCAAAGAGAAGATATAAGACTGCATCGTGATAAAAATAACATAAAATCCTCCTAAAAGCAAAAGGATGGTATAAATGGATTCTGGAAGGTCTCTCCCTCCAGCTCTGTTTTTCAGATCTCTATTGGGGGTTAGGGAGAAGCTAAGCGTATTTTAGGTAAGATGTTGGTCACTTCAAACTTTAGTTACTTAACACTATTACCAACATCTGACGATTTAAAAAGTTTTATTTGTTTTATTTCAAGGTAATGTTTATTTATTTGATGCCTATATCCACACAAGTTGTATAACTTCACCACAAAAACAGTTAAAATAATTAAAGTCAATAACATACTCAAAGGTAATCATTTGTCAGCCACTATATGTCATAGTCCTGTATATGAGTTATTGCTTATTTACTTACAGCAGCCTGAATTCCTTGAATTATGGCTACCCAAACTCTAAAAATTCTAATTATTTTTATTTGCTCAACCTAAGCAGTGAAAGAACAGTTAGATAAAAAAATAAAAATATCAAGAGCTCCCCAGAACATTCCTCTAACATAGAAGTGGTAGATCTATTCCAAATCTAAAAATCTTTAAATAATTTTGTGTCAACTGTATATCCTATTTTATTTTACAAAAATTAATCTCTTATGCCATTTAAATTTTAATTTATATTGCACAAATGAACTGTCTTAATAGTCCACTAAATATTTGAAATTTAATGTGATAATTATTTCCTATTGTATGTTTGTTTAGTAATTCGCAATCCTTGAGATTCTGATTGATATTGAACATGCATCCCATCATAATTTACTAGATCTTTTCAATAGCAAAGAATCGTGACAGCCCATAAAATTCTCTGCATAACCTTGTTTATTTCAAAAACGTTTTTCAGATTCAGAACAAAAGGAAATCAAATGAAGACAAGCCAAACTTTAGAGAATGCTATTTGATTTTGTGAACTGCATTGTGTGAGAGGTGCAAATAAAATGACTGTCCAGAGTATAACAAATATAATGAATTAGAAAAGATGTCTGAGTCTTTAGGATTTCCTACGAAATAATTTCTTTAATCACTAAAGACTGACCTGGTCTAGGAAGGAAGTTAATGAAATGTAGCTGGAAATCTATTGCACCTGACCAAAACGGCCTTGACATTCCCCTGAGCTTGACTAAACTCTAGACAAGCTTCTTCCTGATTTTTAGCCCCTGACCTTCCTTTACTTAAAGCACTTACTAATTTAGAAAACTTGTAATTGTCAATCCTTTCTCTGCCCCTTTGTGATATAGATCTTTTGAAAAACCTCTTGCCAGTTTTACAACCCAGGACTGTATTTTTCATGGACCTGGGAGCCATTCTTTTGAAATATAAACTCACGGGAGGTAGCACCTCTATTTCTCTGATTCTGTGCGAGGACAGTGGCCTAAATTTTGGATGGATCTTAATCCATTACTTCAATTCATGACTTCCTGTCAAGAAGACAGCAGAAAGTTTACTTTTCTTTTGGGTAAAGCCATTAGCAAGCATAGATGGCCTGTGACCCCATTCCCCACCCCAGTTCTTAAAATCTTTCCCACCTTTTGTTTTAGCAGGATTGTGTTCAGACTCAGCGCTGGCCTTACTCCCCTATTGCGATGGGCTTGAATAAAGTCTTCCTTCCCTGTTTAACTGTTTTCAGTGCAATGTTTGCTTTGAAACACTCTGGGAGAGAACTTATCCATGAACATCAGAAAATGAGAAAGGAAAATTCTCTTTGAGTTACAACATATAGCATTAAAATTAGGTATAGTAAAGCATTTTTAGCTGCTGGCAAAGGTTAAGCACATTTAAGCATACGTATTTGCCTTCCTACTTACTGAAAACTGCACTAAAATGAAATTTTAAGGTGTAGAAAGAAAGATATTACTAATCATGTAGAGAAGATATTGACTGGATGGGGGGGCGATGTTAGTCAACAATTTGAGAGAATTCAGCAAATTTCATGAAGCGTGTAGATGGCAGAGGGATGTGAAAAACTACAAAGCTGAGATTCCCAGTATATCCTTTGAGTATCCCTGGAGTATATGGCAGTAAACATCAATGGGGCTCTGGCTCGCATCAGAAATGTCTTCAGAGCACTGAGCTGAGAACCAGGGCTGCACAGTGAGAGCTCATGGAAGGATGCAAACCCAGGTAACTGAATCGTTCTGCTCTCCCATCCTTCCCTCGTCCCCAAGCAGAACAGAGGTTATATATGCAGACCAAGCAAAACTTAGATATCTTTTCTCCACACTGAAAAACAAAAAACAACAACTCTCCCGACAACCAAACAAGAGCAACAACAATCCAAGAGGCTTCGTTCCATACTAAGGTTCCTGAGAAAACTCTTCCCAGTCAAACATTCAGAGAGTCCTCAGTTCTGGAGGGAAGCCTGTCCTCTCCGGCCTTCCCTTTTTTAGACAGTGAATAGACAATTAAATATCACCAGATATACAAGAAGAACTAAAAGCATAAAAATTGAAACAATAAATAAATAATCTCCTTTAAAAAAATCTATATAAAACTCATGGTCCAAATATGAAACAAAACAATTGATAGACTGTAAGAGAAGAAAATCCATTGTCTACATTTCATGTTTAGTTCTTCTTTGTTACTTTTGCTGACTCTTGTGAAAATTCTGTATACCTGTTGGCATTAAATATGTTTTTAATTGTTCATCTGCTGGGTATGTTACTTTTTTTTATAAACTTTTTTTTTTTTAAAGATTGGCACCTGGGCTAACAACTGTTGCCAATCATTTTTTTTTTTTTTCTGCTTTACCTCCCCAAACCCCCCATGTACACAGTTGTATATCTTAGTTGCCGGTCCTTCCAGTTGTGGGATGTGGGACACCGCCTCAACGTGGCCTGACGAGCGGTGCCATGTCTGCGCCCAGGATCCGAACCCTGGGCCGCCACAGTGCAGTGCGTGAACTTAACCACTCGGCCACGGAGCCAGCCCCTATGTTAATTTTTTATGGAGTCCTACATGTACAGAACCGTTTAAAATTCTTAAGTGTCTGGAGTGAATTCACATTTGCCTCTGCCAAGAACTTTATTCTGTGGACAGAAACAAAGACCACCCAAATGAGAACAAGCAAAGGCTACGTACTCAGGGCTTGGTGTTGCAAAGGAGTCAGCCACCATCTCTTGCATTTGGCAAAGACTCAAAGGCAGACGGGAGAGTGGGAAAGCTTTAGAGTGAAAAAAGGCAAAGCTTCAGGTTTGCCCTGAGTGGACATTGTTTGCAGGGACAACCTGGAGGCTGGCCATCTCACATCATTGGTTTGGGGAATATATTTGGCTTGCTCTAGTTGGTTCTGAGTTGTAAACGGAGGAACAAAAATTCTGAAAGCTGGTAATTATTGACCAAATCTTGACTGTTTGGGGATGACTGGGATGGTTGCTGCAAATGTTGTGGGTGGAGTTCTAATTTTCTATTTGTTCTGGCCATGGTCCTTTTGTACACTCTGTCAAGGATTTTACTTCCCCCTCATGCATGAGTCTTGCAGTTTTGACACCACTCCCTCTCCCTAAGCACACACACACACACAATGAAAGCATTAACACTCCGAAACACAAGATGGACTGCCTGTTGTGGTGTTGCCGTGGACTGATCAGTTTACTTGTGCTTACCATGCTGGCTTTGTGTTGTTATCGGTGTCTTCTCCTCCTCTGCCTCCTCTTCCTCCTCTTCCTCCTCTTCCTCCTCCTCCTCCTCCCTCTTTTGCTTCTTTCCCTTTGATGTCTAAGGATTTTCATTTATTTTCTTTCTTATTTTTAAATTTTATTCTTTTATGCTCAGTTGTGTAGTTAATTTTCTTGTTACATTTCAAACTGCCTTTCTATGAATTTGGAGTAGAAGTACTTTGCATATTAGCTCATCCTTCCACTTTACCCAGAAGTGTTTGCTTATTATATTTTTGAAAATAAGAATTAAAAGATGAGGACACTTAGGAAGAAAGTAATTAAAAAAAAGAGGCATAGTCTGACACTGATGTTTAACTTTAAGAAGTGGGAAATCCGGGAAGTAGTATGTCTCTGAAGAGCAGTATTAAGCTGCAATCTCTAAGTGTTAATTATGAAAGTGCAATTGATAGGGCTAGTGCTGTGGGAGAAATATGGTAAAGAGCTTTCTCTTTGGGACACCACATCCTCAGTTTTCTGTAATTATTCACCATTATGGGGATCTTTTAGCTCTAAAGTGTTCAGTTTTTAGATGTTGTCCTCTACATAATTATGACCTCTTTCCACTGAACAGCTCATTCTGCCCCCTTCAAAAATCGTCTATTTACTACACTTGCTCACAAAAAAATACACAGTTTTTATTCAATATTGTTCTACTTTTCCTTTTTCAAAACTTACCCTGTAAGGGCGAATGCAAATTAAAAGTAAGAGGCTTAGCTTCCATGTTGAAAATAAAAAAAAAAAAACCTCCCATTTTCTTAGAACATTTACATTAGAAAACTTTTGTCATTTGAAGTGCTTTCTCTCTTTGAAATGTATGCAAGTATTTTTAAGAGCTAAATAAACCTCTTGCCAGGACCAAGAAATGTGTTTTTCAGGAACCCAAGAATCATCTCTTTCAAATGTGATTAATGGGAAGAATCTCCCCTTACCTGGAAGATTCTGTGGGAAGCTAGGAGCCTAACTTAGGTGGGCCTCTCCCTCAAGTTGTAAACTACCTATTATCATAAAGACATGAGAAGTTGATTTTTTTCCTTTGAATGAAGACAGTTAACAGACATAGATAGGCACCTGAATAAGTAGGTGAATCTGGGATGGATATGTGTGACAAATGGTGCTGCCAATCCTCTTACTTGAGAAGTAGCTGTTATTTGAGAACATATGTGTAATGGCTTGTGTCTCCTTGGCTATATAAAAGGGTGAGATTTCTTACTACCTGTGCAATCTCTTAGTGGATTGCCTGTGATGAGTGTCACATTCTGGCTGACTGATTATTCAGTAATGAAATTGTTTTCTTCCACCTTTGTGGAGGGTTTTCTGGATTGGCAGGAGATTTCTGTTTTTATCTCCTCAATAACTTCCTCTGGATTTAAGTTTCTACTTCTGGATGAAAAGTTTCAGAATATACATTATGTAAAACTCAGAAAATGTTGCAACTTGGGGCCGGCCCTGTGGCTCAGTGGTTAAGTTCACACGTTCCGCTCCTCAGCAGGCGGGGGGTTTGCCAGTTCGGATCCCGGGTGCAGACATGGCACTGCTTGGCAAGCCATGCTGTGGTAGACATCCCACGTATAAAGTAGAGAAAAATGGGCACAGATGTTAGCTCAGGGCCAGTCTTCTTCAGCAAAAAGAGAAGGATTGGCAGCAGATGTTAGCTCAGGGCTAATCTTCCTCAAAAAAAAAAAGAAAAAATATTTTATTTGGCTTTTTCATTGTATACTCTTTTAGTAATAATATTTGGTCAGAGTAACTAATATGTTGTCCCTATACATCCTTGGCATCATGATTGTTTTCTCATTCTGGCAGCTTGAGATTCAGATCTGTTGACTCAGAGGTTGGATAACACCTCAAAAAGGAATGCCTATTAAAAAGCTAGGGTTTGGGTGCCAGCCCAGTGGCATAGTAGTTAAGTTCACGTGCTTCACTTCAGCAGCCTGGGGTTCATGGGTTCAGATCCCAGGCAGAGACCTACACACTGCTTGTCAAACCATGCTGTGGCAGCATCACGCACACAAAATAGAGGGAGATTGGCACAGATGTTAGCTCAGGACCAATCTTCCTCACCAAAAAAAAAAGAAAGGGATTGATTTGGACTGGTAGACAAAGCTTCCTTTAGGGTTATTGGTAATGCTTTATCTTTTTACAAGGAGAAGATACTATGAATTAATTTTAGTGACTAAAATTAATTTTACATGTTATAGAAAAAATACATTTGTGACCAGTACAAATTTTGGGAACTCTTTATTTACCTTTTGCTTATCTCGCTTAACTTTGTGACAGGAAACGACCCTGAAGTCAAAGCACAGAACACTGAAACACTTAATTAGTGAGATAAGGTTAACCCAGAAAACTGCCAGCCCCCTGATCCTCCAAAATAAAAAACAAAACAAAAGAAAAAGAAACACAGACATTGTGTTGGATTATTTTGAAGAAATGCTTATTGTAATACAAAATCAAAAAATTGATTTTAGTTTGCTTGTTTTTCATCTTTAAGCCTTTAAAGGATCAATTACTTTCATTGTAATTTTTATGGTAGCATGGTTATTTTTAAATGTATACATGTAAGTAATGAAAATCCCAAATGTGCTGCCTAAGTAGGGTTATCGAGGGGCATCTTATCCAGAGCCTGCAACGATCAAATCTTCCCTTAATGATCGAGCCTTGCCTTTGAGGTCTGAGTCAGTCTCCCACAATCAAACAGGGGATGTTTAATTGCAATTTAGAAAGTCACCTCTAAGTTAAAAATATTTGTCATGCATCCTTCCTTCTCTTTCTAAATGTATTGCTCATATTTTTAATCCCTGTTTTGTCTAGTTTATAATTTAAACATATTACGCGGTACCTATTTTGTTTAAATGTATAAAATCAATTGAGAAACAGTTTTCATCCTTTTAGACTTGCTCTTTAGTCTCAAAAAGTGCAATATAGAGCTTGTGTTTGGTTGCTGCCAGCCTGTTATATCAATGATTAACTCCTACAATTTATATTTTCATCCTCCCAAAGCTTTTCATTGTAAGGAAAATATCTGGGGGTAAAAAACACTCACAATTGTCTGCTGATTAGCAGTAGTGAAACTTGACATTAAAATGACAAGAGCATTTGTTGATGTGGGATAAAAATCTCATTTTGATGATATTATATCCTATCTTCCCCAAAGTGTTTCTTCTTTATATCACTGAATGAAAAAATAGGTCAAATTCATTCATGTGAAGGTCTAAATAATAACTCCACTGTAATATGAATATATTATACATATCTGTATGAATATCTTCTAATCCCCATATCAATATATTTGTATGGCTATAGAATTCACATAATAAATTCAAAGTAATATAATTAATTCATATATACTATCCCTTGTACCATCTGCCCCAGCGAAAATTCTGAGTAAGAAATGTCATGGTTAACTTTCTGAATCTATTTCACCCACCACCCCAATTGGCTAGTGACAATGTGGTTTCTGGAACTGTACCCAGTTCCAGACTGACTCTGATTAGGTTAAGCCAGAAGTTAGCCAACTTCTTTTGCAAAGAACCAAGTAGTAAGTATGTTAGGCTTTGTTAGCCACGTGGCAAAATCAAAGATATTACATAGGTACTTATAAAACAAGAGAGAAAACAATTTTTCATATATTTTATATTGCCAAAATTGAAAATTTTATTTGTGAATACTGAAATTTGAAGTTCCTACACTTTTAATGGGTCAAAAATATTATTCTCTTTTTGATTTTCTTTGAAACATTTCAAAATATAAAATTAATTCCTAGCTCCTGAGGAGTGCAAATGCAGGTTGTGGGCCCGATTTGGTCTGAGGGTGCAGTTTCCTGAGCCTGGATTGAAGGAACCTTAACCCTTTTCCCCCTCGCTTACTGATTGCTGGGCGCTTAGGGAATCCAGGAGTAAACTAATCAGCACAGTTTTAAATTTCATCCAAATATATAAACTTCCTTGTTCACCTCCCATTTTAATCACAGTAGTCTCTCCTCTTTTTTCACTCTTTGGGTGTTTTGTCCATTTCAAATTACCATAGCTAAAATATTAGTTCTTATTATACGCGTAGGATTAACTCTGAACTTTCTGTTACAGACCACAACACACTTTGCTTCGTCTTAACAACACCACCTGTAAGTCTTCTGCTCGTTCCTCTCACCCCAGACAAATGTGTAATTCTTCCTCCTGACATCTCTCTCTTCAAAGGCCTCCTTTACTTATTTCTCATACTATACATCTATCGCTACACCTATTTGGAAAAAGAAAATCCCCCTCCTTTAAAGCAAAGCTTGTGATTGTATAAGATGAATTAAAGGGTAGGATTATATGGCCACAGAACTCTGAGTAGATCATGAGATGGCATAACTTCATGCTGAAATTATAGAAATTACTGCCATAGCTTTCTCTCTGAGCTCCTGAAAAAAAAATGCCAACACTGCGGTTCTCCCACAAGGCCCTCAGGCAACTATATTAACAACTGCTTGCTAGCATGGCAACTATAAGCAGATAGCATGGGAGAAAGAGAATTAAGATGTGGACACAGAGGAGTACCTGGTGAGTCAGGGGGTTTGATTACATAAAGAAATAGGGTAACAACTTATTTATATACTAACTTGCTGAAGATTGCCACATAAGGTAATTGTTTTGGAAGGAGACCTATTTTCATCAATAAGTTTTAAACAGAGAAGGAAAGATGCTCTTGTAAGTGTCTGTATGTGAAAAAGCCTGATTGTTCATAATCTTTTCTGAATTCGTTATCAAAATCACTACCTCTGTTTTCAGCACCCAAGGCTGATGTTAAATATAGAAACTCAAGTTAATATCCAGCCAAGATTAGAAACATCAAGAGGGATGCATCATGGGAAGAGAACTGAGAAGACATTGACCATCAGGGCAGGCTTATTCAGAGATGAACCCAAAAGTCCTTGAGTGAAATAAGTTGGGTTGAAAGTCTGGTTCATAGCTGAGCGAGCTGTGTGATTTTGGACAAGTCACTTACCTTTCATGTGACTTAACTACGCATCTGTGAGGTAATGGACTTGTTTAGAGAATAATTGAGATAATTTATGTGTGTACCGTTCGAACATAATGCATGTATTTGTTCAATATATGTTCATTATATTGTTAGACAAGTCCTAGCTACTGAGTGCTCACAGTTTCTGAATTTCAGAAAGGGTAAGACAATAGCAAGAAAAATAGGCACGCATAATAAAGAAGCCCTTTCCTTTCACACCCATGGTTGGATTTGGCAGACAGGTTTAAGCAAACAAGCAACCTCCTCTAAAAGTCCTCCCCTCTTGATAACATGGGAGCTTTGCAATATGATTACAAATAAAGCCACATGTTTTTATTTAAATTGAGTTTAACTCTGATTTAAATTGCAACAAATGCCTAACACAAGGAGAAGTCTAAATGAGGAAAATGATTATAGAATAACTTTTGTGGAGGCTGGCCCAGTGGCAGAGTGGTTAAGTTCTCACGTTCCACTTCAGGCAGCCCAGGGTTCACAGGTTTGGATCCCGGGTGCAAACCTAGCACCATTCATCAGGCCATGCTGTGGTGGCGTCCCACACAAAGTAGAGGAAGATTGGCACACAAGTTAGCTCAGCAACAATCTTTCTCAAGCCAAAAGAAGAAGATTGGCAACAGATGTTAGCTCAGGGCCAATCGTCCTCCTAAAAAAATAAATAAATAAATAAAATAACTTCTGTATCTGTTTTTAGATTTGAAAGTAACAGTTATTTATACTTGATTGAAAAGTTCCATGAGCAGAGAAAAAATGTCCCCTAATCAAGGAAATTAAATGACCTTTACAAATTTTCATAATCAGAATTTTTTCAGTTCTTCATTTGAAATTATTGTCTAATCAATAATGCATTTATCAAACTGTTTTGCTCAAAATATTTGTGTTCACTTAGTGAATGGTTCTCCAGCACACCCTGTTGTACAATGATTCTTCTTACACGTATGGCAGATTTTCTTGATAATTTCCTGCCATTGTCATTTGCCCTTCCCAATTGTCATTACTGCCGTGAGACATTTCCACTGCTTCTGAGCATATTCCTCCAGGAAGAATCATTCCTCAATATTCACATCTAGAATTTAAAGTTCATTATGTTCATAGTAGGCCATTTTGTATCTTACATGCAGAAAGGTCTGTTTTTAATTGCAAAGTGTTTTGACAATTTAAGGGAAAGATAATTTAATTTTTTGCAGAAAAATTTAAATAGAGAGGGAGATAGAGAGGAGTCAGTGGAATGCTGTATTGTACAAGTCATCATGATAATTAGGGAATATTTGGAAAATATACAGAAAGAGCTAAGAGCAACATTTTGTTTGTATTTTAAACCCTGTTTAATATTTTAAAAAACAAGTGTAAAATGTAAAAATGAATAGTATTTTACCATTTGCAAGTTTTTGTTTGTTTATGTAAAAGCAACTTTTGAAAATTTAATTTTATGAAACCCAAAGTAGCCACTGCAGCTTTCTCAACATTATATAAGAGTGCGCAATAAGGCAAGGCCAATACTAGGAAACAGTGACATTTGTGATTCCTCGTCTGGGCATCTACAAATGTTAACTATTCCTGAGAGTACATTAATGCTGCTGCAGAGTGTGTCCTACTGATGGATTCACGGAATGACTTTCGCAGTTAGGTGTGCTATTTCTGATTTTGACTGTTTGTGCCAAAATGCATTAATTTTTGGAAAGATGCCTTTAAAAAATAAATTGTAAAATGTCTATCTGCAGAACCTATAAAAAAGGTAGAAAATTTGTATATTAAAATTAAGAGATGCTTGGTGTTGATCTTTGGAAAAACAAAATAAGAAGATAAATTTATATTTTAGTTATTTGGAACAACTTTCTATACTGATGCCAGGATTTGTTATAACATTGAGACATATGATTTCAAAGTTTCCTTGAAATATATACCCAGATTATACTGCAAAAAAAAAGAAGACAATATATAACAAAATTATTTATATTTAAAAATTGATTGATCTTTCTGTTCCTGCATGTTTATAGTTAAAAACCGTTTGAAATTATCCTGCTACTCTTAGGTGACATTTGGCACAGGTTTTGAATTGTGATACAAAAGAGCAGGAATAACTACTTTAGGAGAAAAGAAAAATATATAGATGGAAGGGGCAGAGATGATGGAGATGTGCTATTTTGGCAGAAAATTCTGACATTAATAGAACTGGGCTACATACTTACAAATACAGCATTCAGTAAGAAAAGCAAGTGTTAGCTCAAAGTAGTTAGAAATATTGGCATGGACAATTGTGTGAAAAAGTCGGATTACCTTTTAAAGAAGATTTAGAGTAACTAAGCAAAAGTCTATGTAAATTCAGACAATTCACTGAGATTAAGAAGAAGAAAATGAAGAAGAAGACTATCTTTATTTCAAAGGTGTGGAAGTCTCCTGTCTGTAACTTTGGAGCAGACAATGCACCTGTATAAACTACGACGTCAACTCACTCTTATGATCTATGTGACCTCGAAGAAGTTGGTTAAACTTGCTACCCTCAGCTTTTTCACCAGTCAGGTAAGAATTACATGAGATTTTATAAACCTGGTGCCTGGAACAGCATGTACTCAATGAATTAAAATCGTTATTCTACTAGAGAATAGGCTAATTTAGCTACTCAAATATTCTGGCTAATTGGGAAATATCACATATCCCATACACAGGATTCATTTTTATGTAAAATAGATTTTAATGAGAAGTCACAAAATAAATTAGAAGAGAAGCACAAATAAAAATTCAGTGTTTCAGTTCAACATTATCATTATTAATATAAATTAACATTTTACTCTAGAGATTTAGATGTTTCATTTAATCATCTTTATGCTTTATTTTGGATATTATAGTCTTTGTCTATATTTAGTAAATTATTAAATTCTTCCATGATATAATCCCTCTTTGAAAACGTGTTAATCAACATGTCAACTTGATCAATTTGTGTCTTGAACTTTCTGTACATATTATTCCATAACGCAGTTAATAGGTAGAATGTACAGACATTAATTATTTTCCAGATTTATTAGAATTCCTACTGGAATGTAAGCTGCATGTGGTCAGGCAGTGGATCTACATTATACTTTTTTGTACCTTCAATGACACAACACAATTTTGAAATATAAATGTTTAATACATAATTGACAACCTATCGCTGTATGTAAATATACATACATATTCATATGTATGATATGTTGTCAAATTGCAATCAAATCAAGGTTAATGTGAAAAAAAATCTTGCCTTTCTATGCTATTTTCTATTATTATCAGACTTTACCTTTCCTGTGTACCATTGGAAAACATGAAATTGAGGTGTTTCTGGGAGGTAATCCACATAGAGAATGAAGGGACTAGGGATCTGGAGCTTGTCCCAAATTTGTTAAATGCTGGAGATGAGGTGCCAGCAGGAAGGATTAATGGGATCTTTCCTTCAAATCTCTGGAAGGACATTCTTAAAGAATATGAGAATTCATTTGGAGCCAAGAAAGAGTGCAGCATAAGGACCAGATCCAAATATCTTTCAAGTGGGTAGTATTTTTCCTCTGAAAGAACTTGAAGATATTTATACTTTCCTTTTATAGAGAGCCATGAATCACTGTAACTGATAGGCCTGAGCTCACTAGCAGAAGTCTTCTATGAAAAGCACTTTGCATATAATATAGAATAAACTGGGGTAGCAATCACTGAATCATAGAGCTTATTTGTGAAGACTGAAGCTGATACGAAGATAAAGCTTGTGGGAATGGAAACTGTCTTCAACAGATAAAATATAATTATAGGAAAGTCTTTTTACAAGAAGAACAGCGAGATCTTCAGTCCATCATACCATTGACATGTAAGACACGTTAGAGAGAAAAAGATAATCAGATACTCACTTTCCACATGATACCCGGAAAAAAGGACAAGAGCAATGATATTTCTCATTGAAAAAAGAGAATAAAATATCATGGCAGGGACACTAAGCAAAGCGAATGATCCAGAAACTGGAAGTAAGAGCCAGAGGCAGCTATATAGCCCCCAATCAAGACTTATTTTCTGATTTCAGTAAAGGAAATGGCAGCGGGAAACATCTTAATTACTGAACTGGCTGATAGGCCTGTATGTATGCTCTGCTTAGCCAGATGCTTTACATGAAGGTTTTTTCCATTTATTTTCTACAGGTTTAATATAGAAATAATGACGTTTGATGTATCTTCAATTTTAACTCAACTTCTCATTTCTCCACATGACCTTCTGAGGAAATACGCTGCATTTTCAATTACCGTAACATTAGTTGTCAGTCAAATATACATATTTTCATTTTTATACAGATGAAAAATAAAGTCCTTTCCTTTAAATGATAGCATTTGTTTGGCCTTTATCATCTCCCTCCTTTTTTTAAACAACCCATCGTTTGGATTTACTCTATATATGCCCTTTGATATCTCTTCTGTTTTAGCTCATAGGAAGGAAAGATGGGAGACAGTCTCTATAATATTAATAGGGTCTCTCTGGGCATAGCTATAACATACATTTTTTCTTCTTTTTTTCTATTTCTAATCAATAGGGAAAATATTATTGGCTTTAAGCATGAACTCAAGGTTGGTCATCATCATTTCTTTCTCTCTAACTTAAAGCCTTATTTCGAAATATGCTTTTCTCGATGATCTTTTTTACTTAACTGTTAAATTCCTTGGATAGGGGTTGTTTTTGCCAATATTCTTTCTTTTCCTTCTCTGAGTACATATTTCAAGCAATCATGGAAAACAATCTATTAAATATTTATTTTTCTCTCTGTTTTCCACAATTTTTATTGAATAACCGTTATCCTAGATGGTTAAGAACCCAATAGATAAAATTTTAGGTAAAATTTCATGTTTAAAAAAAACCCCAGCAAACTCATACATTTGGCTTAATCAAAACATTTCTCTAAAATAATGTTTATTGAAATAGTCAGTCGACTAGGAAAAACATCACCAAATGTCTGTGAGGATTGCTTTGTTGTCAGTTTTCTGGAGACCTCAAACTCAACCAAGTTTGATTTAAATCATAACAAATCCAAAATGTGTGGCTATCACATGTCATAATAGATCATGTTAAACCAGTGATTTCTGGACAGCAAATGATTTGTAAATCATTTGAATGAACTTCTTAATATATCAGTATATACAGTCGGCCTACAGCCTCTAATGAAAGTGTAGCAGCTCTTCTAGATTTATATTCCCAGGAGAATGATTGAGAATTTTTTAAAATTTAATCAGTGAATATAATCAGTTGGCAGCCAGACTGTTTGGTTACCATTATTTCCCAATGTATTCACATTTATCTACATCTAAAAGAGGACTGAAAAAGGTTCATTTAAGTTAGTGATGTTAGCATGCCCCCCCTTTTGTAATTCAATTCTAAAAGTAGGCCAGAAATTTCACACTTGAGTAGATATATGAATTCTCTATTTTATTTAGGCAATATTTTTGTGGGTTGATTATGTTTTAGAAACTGTTATAAGTATTTAGGCCCAAACAAATAGCATGTTTTTAAATGGTCTCTTCACTGCCCTAAAAGAATTCACAGTACAGTAACATGTAACATGCTCTTCAAACTTGATATTGACATTTTCTGGAAAGTTTTAGAAACTACTGATGCCTGGGTTCCACTGCTGATGCCCAAGATTCTGATATAATTGGCATGGATATGGTCTCAGCTTCAAGCTTTTTAAAATCTCCAAATGATTCTAATGTGAAGGTAAGATTGAGAACCACTGATAATGAAAGATATATAAGCAATACAGAGCTCTCATAGAAGAAATTACAATTGAAAAATAAGGCAATTTCTCCTGAGAGAATTGAAAAGGACTTCAGCAAAGAGGTTGATTTGGATCTCAAGAAAGGGGTAGTCACCACTAGTCAGCTTACAGTGGAAGATTGAGAGGATATTCCATGAGAGGAGACAGCAGATGCATTAAAGAGTGTGTTGCGTTGAGTGTACTTGAACAGACTGTGTACTTGAACAGAGGGTAAACATGAAGTTGGAAAACCAGATTGAAATCAGATAATAGAGTCATATCAGAGTACATATCCTGATATGACAAGTAAAGGGCTTCTCATGTTTATATTTTCTTTGTAAAACTTGCCATATTAAAAGTAGGTCATCACATTTATATATTTTCTTTTAATAACAGCAAGCATGATAGCAGGTGAAATAGAGGAAAGAATCAGACAAAAGTAGTTAATCTAACCTGAAGTGACCTGCTAATTGCCT
Source organism: Equus quagga (assembly GCF_021613505.1). Classification (NCBI taxonomy): domain Eukaryota; kingdom Metazoa; phylum Chordata; class Mammalia; order Perissodactyla; family Equidae; genus Equus; species Equus quagga. Next base: position 26,884,648 of record NC_060272.1, read on the forward strand.
GAATATGGTCAGAGACAGAAAATGTTTCAGAAAATAAACCATTCATTGGTTTAATAACAAAATATTCATTGAAGGACGCTGTTCGCTGAGTAATGTGCCTGGAGATACACCAGCGAATAAAACACAGTATCTACTAATGAGGAAATTACTGTGTAATGGGAGAGATAGACTCCTTCAGTGCTGTGTGAAGACTTCTATGTTAGTTCATAAGAGGTGGATGGCTTTTTTAAGCTGTTTAAAAAGATTCAAAGTTACTGGTTGGAATAAAGGGCAGTGGAAATATAATAGCCAATATTCATTCAGTGTTGCTTATATTCTTACCCACTTACATGTCATGTTGACCATTTTGTTTGTTCTCAGATCCTTTCCTGTCCTTTCTTGCTCTCTCTGTATTGCAGTGGGCTGCCCCCTGACAATTACATTTCCCAGGCTCTCTTGTCAACTGGTTTCTAGTTAGATTCAGGTGAGGGAGACTTCAAGGGAGATGGAAGAGCCAGAAAAGGAGCCAAGTCAGTGCCTCTCCCCTCCTTTCCTTTTCTAATCTGGCAATGTCTCTCTCTAGGGCAGGTTTAGCATACTGATATCAAGTTCCTGCCTGGAATCTCCTCCCTCTGTGTTTCCAACTCCAGATAGGTAGTCCCAGCTCCTGAAGGACCACACCTACCCTCTGTCCTTTAGCTTTAGGGGAGATACTGTCTACTCTATATTGATCTCTGGGTTATTTTACCATCTTGTTTATCCCTTCAACTCTTATAACACTTTTGTAATCAGTGCACCATCTTAAATTCCTCCGTTGTTCTACTTGGGTTAGTTTTTATTTTTTTTCTAGAACTTCAAGTGATATGCATGCACTAAGTAATTTGATTCCTGCAACAACCTTAAGAAATAGGTCCTATTCTATTTCCACTAATAGATGAGATAAGTGAGGTATAGAGAGTTAAGTAACTTGCCCAAGGTCACACCACTAGCAAGAGTGTTAATAATAGAACCCAGGTTGTATAGCTCCAAATTCTGGCTCTTCACTACTACTCTAAAGGCTTCTACTTTTTTACCAAGATCCTCAGAAAGAAATAGATTTTATATCATTCACCAGGACCACTGCACCCACCCACACATACATACTTTTAAAATGAAAGTTTCACTAAAGAATATTTCTTCTTATGTGTAAGTCACTGTATGTGATACTAGATGCTGTAACAACTAGATTCCGTAACACAAGAAAGGTTTATTTTTTACTTTCATTATTCTGCTCCAAGTAGTCATTTAGGGCTCTAATAGCTGAACATCTTGTAGGACCTCCATCCATCATTGGATCCTTCTATTCAATCCAGGGCCAAAGATAGACTACAGTATAAGGGCATACATTATATTTTTAAGCTTTAGTTTGCAGGGAACAATTATTTCCACTTACATTCCACCAACCCAGAAGTAATTGCCATCCCACCTAAATGGCTGTTTTGTGTGCCCAGGGTGAAAATGAAATGGATTTGGGGCACTCATATATTGTCTTAGACAGAGTGGGCTCTGTTGATAACCTGTGTGGATTAAAGAGAACCATAAGTTCTTTGCCACTCCTCCACTTAAGAAGTGTAGTGTATTTTCCCATCTTTGTGTCTAAATTAGCCTTAGGGTTTGCTTTGACTAATAGAATGCAGGGGATTTGATTTCTTGCCATACAGTCTTTAAGAGGAAGTAAGGAGTTTATTCTTCTAGAGGGAAAGACCACATAGGGAACCCAAGGAAAGTGAGACATCATGAGAAAGAAGAAAACACATGGAGCCCCAGCCTACAGCCAACACCAAGGACCCAGTGATATGAAAAGCCACCTAAATGCAACTGAATTGGTGCAGTCCAGTTAATGTCATGTAGAATAGAACTGTCCTTTGAACCCATAGAATGATAAGTAATACATTGTTGCTTTTTAAGCCATAAAATTTAGAAATAGTCTGCTATGCAGCCACAGAAAACTGAAACATCACCAAATATGGATTTCACTTTTTTCCGCACACACAGAACATTCACTGCTTCCCTGAGGCAGAAAAAGCCCCATCCGAACATTGCCTCCAGCTAAAAGTCCATGATCTCCAGATAATACAGAACACTCTCCATCTTGTCCATATATGGCTCCTTGTGGTTCAGCGTTGGTCTCCAAGACCCTGCATTTGCCATGAGTTTAGTAATTGTCTGCGCCGTGTTATCTTTTCTTCTACCCCATTATAGTCTATTAAATTTCATTTTATTAAAATTGCGGGTCACATGACCCACTAAATTGATTTCATGACCCACTAATATTAGATCATAAAGCTCAGCTTGAAAAACACTGCATAACACTACACTGCCTCTCATAAAACTGATTAGTTAAGTTTTGCATGTGTCTGGAAGGACAAGCGAATAGAAAGGTTACAGAATGATTTTAAGTGGGGGAATGACACAAACAGATTTTCATTTTGGAATAATCACTCTAGCAGCACTTTGGAGAACTGATCAGAAAGAGGTAGGACTGGTAGAAGTTTTCTCAGGAAAGAGGCAACAGAGATGTTTAGGTGATAATTTTCATGAGAGTGAGGAAAAAGGCATAGATGTGGATGATTTCATAATTTTGAGGTCCTTTCTTGGATGTGTGCCATTAACCAGGAAGAAGAAGACAAACATATGACTGCTCTTACCAAAAGAAATGAAGGGATTCTGAAGAAATGCAGCACATCCTCTTTAGATATGTTTTTATGAGAAGACATAAACTATTTCTTATAATATTCTGAAGTACCTATATAGGCAATGGAGGCCCATGAAGATAATTCATAAAGGAATGATGATGACAAATATGAAATGAAAATAAGCAAACCAATAAACTGTCAAGTATATTTTGAGGTTGTAAGTGAAGCATCAAACAGTTGTGCGAGCCTTTAACATCTGTGTATGCCTATATAGTAGGCTTTCAATAAGAAATCTGAGCTTATCAAAATCTTCGGAGAACTTCCTCTTTTCGTCTAGGTTATCCTTTTCGGAGAAAAAAACAAATGAAATAAATTCCTTGGGTTCTAGAGGATTTGGGTACAGTCTCCTTTACTTCGACCAAATACTCTGCTGTTCAATGAGAATTAGATTTCCTAATCCTGACTTTAGGGGCAAAATCACATAGTCACCAAAGAACTAAGAAATATGCCATCCACACTATATGTTTTTAAAGAAGGTGTGGCGCATAGTTATATTTTTAAAAATATTTTTAACAAGGATTCTTTCCCCTAAACCTCCTTTACTCAAAGAATCATGCTTCTGGAATTTCATTTAATCAAGATTTTATGGTAGCATGATGAGAATAGCAGAATTTTATGAAGGGAAATGGGCTAGGCAATAATAACATTTTTAAATAGAATGCATCATTTAAGGTAGAATGAAAATGATGTGATTAATCCATTCAAACTCTGCACACTACGCTGAGCTACAGCGTACTTTCTGCGTAAGATAGTCAACATTATCATACCGCCTTGTTATTGCTATCATGATGATTTATGTACTGGCAACTGCTAGGCTTAGTTTGCTGTATTTGCTTTTCAAAAAGAGGTATGCTATGAATCATTTAAATACTTGGCAATGTATTTTACAATAAATGGTTGCCTTAATTCTTTTCTGTATTTTGAAGAGGCAGAAGATAGAAAGTTAAATTTTGTTAAGTTTTCCAAGATGATGGAGTGAATGACATGTCAAGTGAGTTGGTAGAAATGAGAAGTGGATCACATGTTATTTTAGCAATCTACTTGATGAGTGTGGAGATTTATTTTTGCTATGATTCCTTAAAGTGACTTCTTTTAGCTTTAATCCTTTTTCTCTCATGAAGTTTTCCACATTTACATGAGTCCTATATAAGTTTTACTTTAAATATCATGTTATTAAGTGATTTAATTGAATGTATATTTCTATAAAACATCAAATACAATGCATACTTAATTTACTTATTTAATTTTGAATAGTCTGATTTCAGTCTTTTGCAAATTTCATGGCAGATACGATCTGGGATACTTGCTGATCCTGAGTGCAACCTGATACTATGATCAAAAGTTCAGTAACAATTTATTCTACATTTACAAAAAATCCTTTCTAAATTATCTCAAAACAGAAATCTATTGGGATTTATAATGAAATTCACGGACCTATTTCTTAATTTGGATATTATATGGAGCACAGAGATTGCAAAGAGGTCATACTCACCATTATTAAGTATCAGAAAATTGTGTAGAGGAATTAGAGTAATTTGAAGATGGAATTACAATCCAAACAGTCCATCTTTTACTGGGAGAGCTGAATATAAAGCATAGAGCCAAGAAAACTTGGAGATTCGAGAGATGTTAGTTTTAATTTGGGTTAGAAATAAGAAGGACTGAAAATGATAAAAGATATAAAAACTTGTTCCAAGTCTAATGAAAAATTTTGTTGCCATTAAACTTAAACAATATTCTTGGGATGATACGTACGTATGATATATATATATTAAGAAGAATCATAACAGTTAACATTTATTGAGCACCGACCATATGGCTGATAGCACTGTAAGTACTTTTAATGTATTAAATTATTTAATCTTCACAAATACAACCTGAGATAAAGGCTATTATAATGCCTATTCTAGAAATGAATAGATGAAGGATCTAAGAAGTTATTCAGCAATCGCAGATATGACAGAAGGAAAGTAACAGGACCAGATGCAAATCCAGATATTCTGGCTCTCCAAATCACCTTTTAATAGTCCATCTTCAGTTGGCATGCATTAGGTTATAATAAGTCCAATGACCACAAATGACATTCGAAGCATGGCCTGATATTGTTTTTAATGATTTACAATCAAGTTTGAAAGAAAATGATTAACAAATATAGAAAAAAAATATCATGTATGTGTGTGTGTGTGTGTGTGTGTGTGTGTGTGTGTATGTGAGCATCTCAAGAGAAAAATAGACCTAGTTATTTTCCTCAACACACAAACTTTAGGAAAATTCAAGGGAGGAATAGATCAATGTTCTTCAGGCTAGGTGTGTGAAAACCAAGAGCATAACATACTTCCTATGTAAAAAGGAAACAATGTCCACAACCTGAATTCCAAATATATTCTTTCCTAAAAGTCATCTGCATGAAATTAAGCCTTCTGTTAAAGACTCATATTGATTCTCTTTTCCAGCCTCACCCTTAAAATTTATCTCCCAGTTGACATGCTGTAATACTTCTCAAAAACCAAAAAGAAGGGCACTATGGATTATTGGTATCCACATTAAGAAAGTGAATGATACTAATAACTGAGTAATAAATTCTTTTGAAAATCAGGTTGTTTCTAATTTTTTGATTCAAAAACATTGAAGGGTGACCTAATGGTTATAAATGATTAAAAAAAATTTTTAAGTGTTGCTCACCTTGTGATCTTCAGCGTTAAAATTGAAAGAAGTTCCAAGAATTTAGTGACATTGAAAAAATAAAACATTTTCTCTTCCCATGTACTTCTTTTTACAAATAAGCATCATCAAGTTTTATTTCACCAAGAATTAAAAATAAAATTATATTCTAATAATTTGGTAAAATTGTATCTCTTCTAATATGTCATAGTTCATATGGGTACACTAAATAATGGGGAAAGAAGCCTCATCCCTCTCATTTAAATAGGCATTTCCAATAGATCTCACTTATTATATTTAATAATTATTCATCAAAATCTGTAATGTGCTTATAAGTGGTTTTGATAAGTTGTGCACTAATAAAAATTTAACACTTGGGGTCTTGGAGTCTAATCAAATAAAACATAATCTCAATGTGTACACTTATTTTACTGCAGATACACATATTTTAACCTAATTGAGGTAGATATCTCAGAAGAAAATACTCAGATGCCCACTCTTCCCATTGTCTCCAGGCTGATAACCAGAGTCTCAGAAGAGTCGGAGAGAAGTACAGATCCTGCTCTGTGAGGAAAAAATATACACAAAAGAGAATTACAGGATTTGACTATCAATGACCTTCAAGAACCAAGAGAACATCTCGTGAAGCTCAGTGGGGCCATATTCTGTTGTTTGGAGTTAACAGTGAGAGACGCTACACTTGAACTGGGCTTCCTACTATGTATAGGACTGATAGCATCGGTAGAGAATGCAGGGGAGCGTCTAACTAACAGAGGCAGAAGGGATGTAATTACAGAAATGGGAAGCAATGCTGAACTAGCTACCAGTGTTCTCTTGCAATGTAGACTGTAGAGGTCAAACCCTCTGATAGAAAGAGCAAGTTGAAAAATATAGAGAATGGAATGTGGAATGTAGGTGGAGAGTAAATGAGACTAACCAGCAGAGTGGACCACTCTGCTGTTTAGCATCTAATCCTGTCCTTTGGTTACAAGAAGAAACACACCCTAAACACAGGAGAAACACAAATTCCAGCCAGCCACCATTTTCCTGTGGCATGATGTCAATTCTTTTATGTGCCATTTGGAAACTATACTGTCTTATTAACCACCATCATGGCTCTTCATAGAAGGTAGCATGAAAAAAGGAGGAAAATAAGTATTAATTAACCTAAAACAGCATTTATAGTTGCCACTGTGGTAACAAGTTGTATATCTATATTGGATAATCTTTGCTTCCCTTTTGCATCACACAATTCATTTTCCCTTATCCTATGCTAGCACCCAAATTGGTATTTTCATTTAATTATATTTTTTATATCCTCGTAAGATTATCTAAATTGTCATTACCAGATCTGTTTCTATCTTTATAAAGTTGTTGTCATTTTTATTGGTATTACTGTTGAATATGGAGTACTAAGCTCCACTCCTGTGAATCCCTAAAATTCTAGCCTTAGTTCTCCTCGTCCCCACTGTGCAGCAGAAATCCCCATGGATTCCATAATACTGTTGAGTAGGGACAAATCCTCAACAGCTATAGAACCCTTGTCACATGGGACGAATTAAAGGAAGGCAACAGGGCTTCTCAGATCACAGAGAACTAGAAAATAATTCATCAACAAATGTTCTCCCCACACCTTGACAATCCAATGTGAAAATATACTCATGACTTGAAAGGGGAAGGGAAAGGGAAAAAATGATACTGGAGTAGCCTGGGCAATATGTATTCTTTGCTTTGTTACCAACTCTTTCCAAACAAAACTTTATTCCTAGAAGAATCTGCTGAGTGTTGAATCCAAAGTAAGCAGGATAGATACAATAGAGGGAAAAGAAAGAGGAGAGGAGGTGCCCAGAGGATGCAGATTTTTAAAGTAAAAGGAAATATATTTAACTGATCATAAAGGTAACAGAGAAGGAAGTCTGGCCCATAAACCTAGAAAAGCTTCCTAACCAATTGTCCTTTGCAAAAGTATAGAAAATCCAGATCACACAAACATGAGCAACAGAAAAGGGTTTCTGTCAAAGTGTATACAGAGTCTTATAAGAGGAAGAGAATAAGAAATATACTATCATCCCTACAGGCAATAAAATCACACCAAAATTATGCATAAGAGGAGAAAACTATCACCTAATATTTCAAAGTGAGCTAAGATAATTTTAAAATAAAAAGATATGAAAAACAGCATAAATCTGTTTTGGAACACCTGAGAAAAAATATAATTGAAGAAAATTAAATTTTGAAAAAGATGAAAATTCAGTAAAGAATGAGAAATAAAAAAGGAAAATATCTCAAATGAAGAATAAAATGGAAGGAACACAAATGAATAAATATAGTAGATATTGCCTTAAGAGAAAAAGGAAGTGGACAGGACAACTTTTTTAATCAAAAGACAATGAAGAGAGAAATTTTGAAAAATTTGAGAGAAAGAATAGATGTGAAGACAGACAAAAATCCAGCATACGTACTAGAGGACTTCCCAAAAAAGAGAACCAAAGTGATTCAGCAGTACGCATTCTAAACATTATGCTTCAAGAAAACTTTTCTGTAAAAGAAATAAGAAAGTACATATTGGAAAGACACATTGATTCCTCGGAAAATAAACAAGATAAACCAATAAATAATAAACTAATAAATATTAAACTAATAATAAACTAGAATGGCCAACATAAGAATGTATTCTAGTAAAATTATTAAATTTCAAAGAAAAAATATCTATTGGTTATTTAAGTGCAATAATAAAGCCATTTAAAAAGAAAATCAAATTGCCTTAGCTATTCGACAGCAGCGCTTTATGCCAGAAGACAAAGAAGTATCATACTTAAGAAACTCAAGGAAAAAAATATGAACTAAAATGATCTTGAAATGCAAAAGCAACTATTATGAATATGCAAGAACTCAAGGAATGTTATTCCTGTGAATGACTCTTGAGTGGTCAACCTACAAATGAGATATTAGAACAAAAATAATTGGAGAGACAGTAACATAAGGACTGGGGAGAGCATTAAATACATATTTTTCAGGGGAACTAAAAATAAATGATGGCTACAAAACAGAAAGTATGGTCTACAATGGCCATATAATTTCCCAGTGTAGATGCAGTATATTCATCAAGAATATGCCAGAAGTTAGAATATGTAAAATACATTTCAATACCCAGGATATTGCTCCCAAAGGGAAAATATTTGTTCTTAGTGGACAAAAATATTTCACATATAACAATGTTGTTTGGCCCTCCAAAGGAGCACAGTACATAAACAGTTATACAGTGTATCAATGGTAACAAAATTTCATGGAGTGGGGACACAGCTAGAAAAAAAAATGCCTGAAAATTCTCCCTGAGGAGAGAGAATGCTAAACGTTTGAGATACCCTGCCGGATAGATATCAGTTGAGGAGAAAGAACTATTAGTTCAAATTACATGCTGAGAGAAAGCAAGAGGAAGGGGAAGAAGAACCCAACCACTGATTAGATATTTGAACATATTAAGAAATTATTGTTAATTATTTTAGTGTGAAATAGTATTTTGGTCATGTTTACTTAAAAAGAAAGTACTGTTATACATGTATATCCAGAAATATTTATAGATGAAAGTAAATGCTGTCTGGGATGTTTTTAACTTAAACATAATTCATGATATGAGAAGTGTTGTAGACATGATATACTATTTGCCATGATTTGATAATTGGTGAAGTTGTTTGATGGATCCATGGGGGATCCTTATGCTATTCTTTCTTATTTTGTATATGTTAGAAATGTACCATGAAAAAAAAGTACTAAAATTTAAATATATTACCATGGGGGACCAAGACCTACTATCACAGCTGATCCCTTGCCACCCACGGCAACCTCTGATGATGAGATTCAGTAAAATTAATGAAAATCAAATTATACTGCTTAATCCCTGTTATACCTTCTAGGCTATGAGTGAAAAGAGATCTTTCATCTCTCCATTTTGGGGTGATATATTGAAGTTTATAACAGACAATTCTTTTTATTTTTTTTCCTTTTGTTTTTGCTGAGGAAGATTCACTCTGAACTAACATCTGTTGCCAATCTGCCTCTTTTTGTTTGAGGAACATTTGCCCTGAACTAACATCTGTGTTATGTGGGTTGCTGCCACAACATGGCTCCCAACGAATGGGGTGGGTGCAAGCCAGGAAACGAACCTGGAGGTGCAAGCAGAGGGTGCCAAACTTAACCACCAGGCCATGGGGCCAACCCTGGCAATTCATTTTTATCAATGTTTTATGTTGTGCATAGAAGTAAATATAGCAAGTGGTTAAGAAGATAGGCTGAAGACAATTTAGTTCCTGATGATAATCATTATCAGCATGCATCTTCATTTACTCAAGCCTTCATTTACATTATGAAGTAAAGCCAGATGGCCCAAAATTTTTCTTAAATTTATTCCTTGATATTTTAAAATTTTATGATAGTCGTTACTGTATTACTTATTTTCAAGGTACTGCAAAGTGTTTTGCATGTATTATATTATTTAATTTCCAAAATATCCCTATGTATCCCTATTATTTTCAGTTTACTGATAATGTACCTGAGGCTGAGACAGGAAAGTAACTTGTCCAAAGACAACCTATCATGTGACAGAGTCGAATTTTGAGCATATATTAATTTAACTTCAAATATATGCTCTTAATGGCTATACTGTATTTAACTTCTCTAAATCTTTGTATCCTCTACTGAAAAAGCAGGGCATCAAGGTTATTGAAAGGAATAAATGAGGTTATGTACTTAGAGTAAGTTGTTAAATTAGTAACAATATGAAAATTATCTCCATCTGTTTCTGTTGCTATGGCATGTTCAGGTTTAGTAGGTATTGCCAAATAGTTCTTTAAGGTGTTCTATACTCTGCATCCCCGCCCACAGTGTAATAGGGTTCCCATTTCTCCACATCCTTATCAACTCTTGACAGATTCAGTGCTCTCATTTTTAGCTTTTCAATGGCCGTATAGTATTATACCTATATAGTTTTTATCTGTATTTGCCTGATAGATAACGGCATTACGTACCCTTCCTTTGCTTTTTGCTTATTGCTTATTTGAATATCTTCTTTTTGTGAAAGCTCTGTTCACGTTTTTGCCCGTTTTCACAAAATTGGGTTGTTTGCATTTTTCTTACTGATTTGTAAGAATTCTTTATTTTCTGGATGCAAGATTCATGTCACACATATATGAGTATGTGGGAGAAGAATCTACACATTCTCCTCACCCCTACCAAGTTTTAATGCGAAATGAACATGAAAAAGACATTTTATTGTGTTAATTTTTACTGTGTTTAACAGCAGTAATACTGAAACTGACTCATAGACTTTGGACAGATACGCCAGGCAGGTTGTCCACATCATTGCCCCCACAGTGCTGTCTGTTTCCCAGATCACGTGCTTACATCCTCTTTATTTATTCATCTGCATTACTTAATAGATTGATATCCTCAGTAGGTGTTCGCTGCATCTACATACTTCATTTGTTTTATTTTAGTATCTAGGACATAACAGCTACTGTATAAATATTAGTTGGCTTAGTTAATTAAGTTCCCCGAAATTTGTGGTATACAAGGAACATACATCCTTAGCTTCCTGTTATTAGGACATTTTTGTTCCTGTTTATATATTTCATACTTCATTTTAATGTACATTTGGGAAGGAACAGGATAGATATCATTGAAGTATCACTTTGCCCACGAAGCCTTCTGATCCTGACTTTCTTGTGTCCTTCATAATCTTTTTCTGCATACACTCTATATTCAAAAATGTTGACTCATTTCTAGTTCCTATTGCCAACCAGAAATCTCAATTATTAGCACCGCGTAAAATATTCTCATAATCTGATCCCTGCTTATCTTTCGCTAGAGTAACAAGGAAGTGATTAGAGTTTCTCTCCCATCCCGTGCTCTTTCCCACCTTCTTACTTTGGCACATCCTGCTTCCTTCAGGTGGGATGCTTTCCCCTTACCTTACTCAGTCGGCAAACCACTAATCAGAATTCACTTCCTAAGTGTCTCTTCTGTTTTACAACATTTTGCGATCTTTCCATAAAAAGAGGCCAAACCTTCCACTATGCCTTCAGAGGATTTGATATATGCCTTTATTATGGAACATATTGTGCTCAACAAATTGTTATTAAGTATATCAGTCATTTAATGAATGGCTTATAATAATACCTAAAATGTGTTTATCTCATATCTTCTAACTACTTCTCAAAATGAGGGATTTTAATCATTTAAAATATAAAAAACTAATTTTTTACACAGGGAAATTTATCATTATGACTATAATTCTTCAGGAACGTTTTCGTAGGGATAGTGTCATAGAATATGTGAAATTGTGAAAACATACTAAGTTACTTTTATAGAACCTCTGTTCTTGAAAATATATACTCAGTACTCAATTTATATATCCATATATATTTTTAAGATTTTATGTTTTTCCTGCTTGTCCCCAAAGCCCCCTGGTACATAGTTGTATATTTTTAGTTGTGACATGTGGGATGCCACCTCAGCATGGCTTGACAAACAGTGCCATGTCTGCGCCCAGGATCCGAACTGGCGAAACCCTGGGCCGTCGAAGCAGAGCGCGTGAACTTAACCACTTGGTCACAGGGACGGGCCCTCAATTTATTTTTTAAACAATCTTTACATAAAGATGGATAATTACTCTCTGCACTTATCACTGTGATATCTTTAACACCAGCATTTTCTATGTAACCATGTATTAAAATACTGGCAGAGGTATCTTTCTACAGCTAGTATATAATGATTTTGCACATGTTGACATAGTGTCATTGTCTTCCTAATCTCAGAAAAAAATATATATTGGTTAAGGTTATCTAGATTAAATGAAAAGATGGAAAGAAATCTATTCCTTTTCTTTGACTTACACTTTTGTATTATGTTTTAACTCACTAAAACACTGCCAGCACTGTTATTTTACATTTTTCTGGCAAATCCTGGTTTCTCTTACTCCAAATCACTCCACAACTTTTATCTCTTCCACTTATTGCTTGAACAGCATGTTTCCACATTACTCCTTAAAAGATTAGAAACCATAGGTGGTTATAAATTAGGAACGACACCTTCTATCCAATTTACTGGTTTCATAGTTTGTATCAAAGGCTATTTCTTCATAAAACCAGAGAAAAAAACTATTTCATGAACAGAATGACGGTACTGTAAATTAGAGTCCTAAAATCTGCACTGTTTTCTTCAGGCTCAATGGTCTTTTAAGGCAATGATGACTCCCTAAGGAATGCCCGTGTTTATGAGCCACTGACAGTGTTTTTGAAGGGGAAATGCCTCTTTTACCGTGGTAAAAATACTATCAACATGTACTGGAGGCAGCTCTCAACCAGCTCTAAACAGTTTCTTCGCTGACTCTCATTCGCTCTAGTTTAAGAACATTTGGCATTCTGTGAGATATGTGTGATTGCACACATTATTGATGTTGTGTTTTCAGTGACTCTGAGATACCCCATAACGCTTATTCACATTTTCCTCTTCACAGATGCATGTGGTAAACCATTAAATATGTGTTTATTTTGAACCAGTGAAAGGTTTCTCTAAATATTAATAATTTGTTTAGGTAGCAAAGCAAAAAACACTCATGTGCTTTCTTATTTATTTTACCTTGGCATAACCTGACATAGTTTGCATTTTAGAATTTCTTATCCACGTTACATAATCATACGTAAATTTGTTATTTTACTTATTTGAATATTTGTATTAAAATGGTGAAATCATTTTATTTCTTTGTATATGTTTTGCATTATGAGAAAATATTAGTAATATTAACTTGCTTTAAATTTTGAATCCAATATGCTCTTATTTAACTTAACTGTCTGGTAATCAGAACTAGCCAAAATACACTATGGCACAACACAACCAATACAATAAAATGCCTTACCACATAGTACTGGTTTAATATAGATCTAGTGATAGAACAACGAAAACAATAATAATAATAATAGTAATAAATTAACTTTTAAATAAAAGTTTGAACTTTATCTTATTTAAATAAGATTAGCCACAGTCCTCACCCCTCCCTATTGTATTTCAAGAGTCCCATTTTATTCATTTACAATGCTGTGTGACCTGTACTAGGTTATGTTCTTCAGCATACCCCTATGAAGCAACAACTTGGTAATGAAGATAGCCTAAGTAAGCCCACTTTTATAAACAAATGAGACACTTTCAGAAGTTAAGAAAATTGTTCAAGATCATACATTTTGTATGTGAAGACGTACAGTTAGAATTTAGAAGTCATATTTCTAACTAGTTTTCATTATTGCCTCAATTTTGATGATAAAATTTCAGATGCCTACTTGAATAAATTTTTGCTGGCTTTAAAATATAAACAGGAAAATGTGTTTTTGTCACTGCAGATTATAGCTTCCACTAAAAGTACAAGACAATTATTTTGAATGAAAACAAAATGAGAAAAGTATGGTCTTTTAAAATTTCACTTCCCCAGAATATTTTATTCATGAAAAGTATGGTTTTATGCTATAAGACAAGCCAACTGAAAGTATTTTTAAATTTAGACTTCCTTATTCAGCACACCCCTTTGATATGCAGTAATCTCCTTTATATTTCAATGAATGTTAATAATTGCATACATAACAATCTGACCAGATGTTTACATTAGATGCAAGGTAACAGAAAATAACAAAATATGATAATAACACATTCATACAAAAATGACTTAAAATAAGCCACACTAGTCATTTATGAATGAAAAAATTTCTTTATGAAGTGAAGAAAAGGGGGATTGTGTATCTCTCCCTACCGGTTTCTTAGAGAATGTGAGTTTTGCAATCCAAATGGTTTAAGTTTTAGACATAGAGAAATTCTGAAAAGAGCAGGAATGAAAGTACTAAATGAGTATTAACAGGTGTTTGTGTAACCATGTATGTCAGTTTATACACCACACTCTTTTCCTTCAAAGCTATTGCTAACATATGATAAAAAAATAATAATAAAGAACCAACAACAATCAACAGGAGAAAAGAGCTGTTAGAAAAGTCAAAAGGGCTTAAAACAAGAGAATATACAAGTCCAACAACTCTACTTTTATAAATGCCTATTTGGTTACGCAGAGTGCTGACATTAAAACTTTATCATTTTACAAAGAACAGTACAATTTCCTCTTTCATACAATCAGCCAGTATTTATTGATGTGAACCGTAAGCCAGGTTCTATGCTTGATGTTGAGACAAAGCTGAATAAAACATGACACTCTCCCTCAGAGAGCCCACAGTAAAATGAGAGGCAGGTGTGAACAAATTATTGTAAATAAAATATGGTGAGTCGAGGTACCAACCAAGATCTATAAAAACACTGAGTGAGGATATTCACAGAAAGATTCAGCAAGGAATAAGCATTTGAACTAACTTTTGAATTCGAGTAGAAGTTTATCATGCTGGTCAGGAAAGAGAGCAATTTCCAGGGAGAGAAAGCAGCATAGACAAGGATATATGAAAGAAAGGGTGAGGATGAGGAGAAGATTTCATTAAGCAGAGCACACTGTGCTTGGAGGAGGAAGAGAGGATGCATACAGAAAGATACGGCTGGACAAGGGACCGAATCAGACTGGGAAGTGCTGTGAGCATGAGCTTTATCTTTAGGTGATGAAAGCCAATACAGGTTTTAAAAATGGAAGCAATAGTGCCAAATTTGCTTAATTAAGAAGATGCCTCTGGAATGGTAGTGGAATTCCTGCTTTTCTACCTTTACGCAAAAATTGCTTCTTAGCTCACTCTTTACATCCTTCGACAGACATAGCCGGCTCAATCACACCATTTCCAGAAGGGGCAGTAGAAAGATAGAAGGGAGTTTATGGGGTGTAATGTGTGGGGACAATGATATGGAGAGAGCACCCATTAGCCCTGTCCTTTTAGACCTCTGCTAACTTCCACATCACTGTTTCACTATCACTGAGGCAGGCTACAGGCACTCAGTCCCAGCTTTCCTCTCCACCCTTGAATAATTCCAGCATCCTGGGTGACTTCAATCTTCTCATGGATGACTGAGATAGTCACACAGCCTGACAACACTTGACCTAAAGTCTCCGGAGACCTTCCTCCACACCATTCTTCGGGGACCATGTCTACGACCATGATAGGCACTGACAGCCCAGGGATGGAAATCCCAGCAGCCTTCTCAGTGACAAACGCTTTATATGACATTTGCTTCTCCTCCTTAAGGAATAATCTCTCCATCCCCACTGATTATTGTCACTTTGATATTTTCCAGAGACACTGCACTCAAGAGGATTAGTCTTATTGTGGAATAGCTACACAAATGAAAATTAAAATGTAAAAAGAAAATTCACGTAATGGGAAATGATATAAAACTCAGTGGTGACATTGATGAAAGAAGAACTTAATCTTCCCTTAAACTCAGGGAAGGCGCCATTAAAAAGACTTTGAATTGAAATTTTAGGAACAGTTTGCTGAGAAACTATCTACTCGATTATCCTCAAGTCAAACTTCTAGAGATCATACATAACTCTTTCACTTATCACCCACACTTAATCACTTAACTGAAATCTACCATTTTATCTTTTAACTTTCTCTCAGCTCAAACCTTTCCTCTGTAACCTCAATAAAACTGCTTATTTTAGGGTTTCATTCTATCTTCCTTGACCAATCTCTGCTTTAAGTGTTTCTCATTACCACTGGAAGGCCCTTAATAAATACTGTAAGATGAATAACAAGCAAAGAATATGAGTAGAAATTTAATTAGTAATATCAGCCATTGTATACTCAAACCCTAACTATTTTCCTGATATGGACTAATCATAGGTAAATGCCTAAAGCAAATAAGTAAATTGACTAACTTTAGGATGGATGCTAGGAGTAGTTGAATAGAAACAGAACCACCATTTGTAATATTCTTGGTTTTAGTAGTTTATGGTGATTTGATTTGATTTGATTTTTTTAAAGGTATGCTTTATTTTGGTGAAGAAGATTGGTGCTGAGCTAACATCTGTTGCCAATCTTCTTCTTTTTTTTTTCTCCTCAAAGCCCCAGTACGTAGTTGTATATCCTAGTCGTAAGTCATTGCAGTTCTTCCATGTGAGATGCCTCCACAGCATGGCTTGATGAGTGGCATGTAGGTCTGTGCCCAGTATCCAAACTGGTGAACCCCAAGCCGCCAAAGCAGAACATGCAAACTTAAGCACTTGACCATGGGGCCAGCCCCTATGATGATTTTAAATTGTAGTTTAAGTTGGAGAATCCATTGACTAAGTATACACTGTCTCAATATGCAAATGATTGCATATATTTATTTATGTATAACAATATATTTAACTGTATTTAATATATTTCCTATAAAATAATATGAGTAGGTAAAAAATTCATACAACTAAAACATGATTAAGTAATTGGGAAAAACTGAAATAAAAACTCCACTCTCATATTAAACAAGCACACAGAATATTCAAAGTAAATCTCACACATGTGATAAAATGGTAAATGACAAGTAATAATGCAAGAATAGATCTTTAGCTTGATTTCCTAAAGTCAATTCTGCCAGATGTAGACCAGAGAGATCTTGTAAGTGCCTCTGAAATTGTCTAGGAACAGAACACCTTTTCTGGCAACTTTACTGGATATATATTATAGAACTATATCCTTAAGAAAATTGTGTACAATATTCTGATTTTAATCCCTGATAAGGAAAAAAATCTTTTCTACGTTGCATAAACCTCTGAATATTAAAGTAGTAGATTAAACAAAATCACAAATGATGTTTTGAATTTCAGATTAAAATGCATATTTATTGTCTTATGGCCAAATAATAGAAATATTAACAGTGACCATACTCTGAACATACATATGAATACGTAATATTTAAAGTCCCTTACAATCTCAACACATTGTGAGAGTTATTGGGGAAAAATTGTATGTCGTTTTTACTATTAAGGTTCTAAATGATGAAATAAATTAATATGAAATTAAAGAAGTAGAAAATATTAACATGTATAAAATATATGGAACAATATATATGAAGATGTCATATGTATATATGAAATCCTGTACATATATCATTTAATCCTTACAACTCTGTGAGGAATTACCCACATTTTCGTAGAGGAGAAAGGAATTCACACAAGTTAAGTGACTTGTATAAAATCAAAGAGGTAATAAATGCAGGATCTCAGATTCAAACTGATGTCTTACCGATTGCAAAGATTAGGTTCTTTCCAAGAGACTGCACAAAAAGCGGGAAACACTGATTTCTTAAAATTTGCTATCTCTGGGCATCATTGTAGATAAATTTCGTATTATTTATCATATTTTACAAATTAACAAAGTCAGCGTTATAGGAAGAAAATAAAGCAGGGTTTGTCAAACTTGTTCTGCAAAATACCAGATAGCAAATATTTTTGCCATTGCAGGCCATACGATCTCTATAGCAACTACTCAATTCTGTTGTAGTGTGAAAGCAGCCACAAAAATACATAAACAAATGAGTGTGGTTGTTTCCAATAAAACTTCATTTAGGGATACTGACATTTGATTTTTCCAAATGAGTTTCACATGTCACAAAATATTTTTCTCCTATTTTTTCAGTCATTTAAAAATGTAAAAAGCATTCTCAGCTTGCAGGCCATAGAAAAACAGGTGGTGGGCTGGATTCGGCACAAGGTCTGCCAAGCCCTGAAAGAAAAGATAGTTTAGCTAGACAATTTGATTTTACAAAATATAGAACTAAAATAATATAATTGTCAAAATGCATTTTAGATTTTCATCTGTTAAAATTATCTTTATAGTTTGGCTCTCACCCCATGTAGGAAAGCAATGAGCAGAAATTTTTAGAAAACAATGCCTCCTGAAATCTTAATGTGCTTTTTTCACTGCATTTACTTGTTAATGTGGTTTCCCTTTCTACTCCCCACCACCTCCACCCATCTATTCTGCCATATAAAACTTCCACATCTGTGTCTTCTCTTATTATTATACTCACAAGGAACATTGTCATCTTTCAAATCACATTTAAGTTAACGTCCTGTGGACACACTTAGCATGTTAATACTTGCTACTTCTTTCATTTTTATATTAATTTATTTCATGGTTTAGTACCTTAATAGTAGAAACAACACACAATTTTTCCCCAATAACTCTCACAATGTGTTGAACTTGTAGTGGATTTTAAAACAATTCTTTTAAAAAAATTTGTCAATATAAACAACAAAATTTAGAATCACAGAACTTAGAACTAGTAGACAGGATTCTCAAAATTTAAACTGTTCCAGCCTCCTGTGGCCACATAAAGCTTTGTTAGCCCAATTTCTCTAATAGTGAAACTAAAATCGAGTTATGTGGCTTGTGCAAGACCACATGGCTAATGGCAGAATGAGGGCTACGTCTTTTTCTGATACTAGCTAATCAATTAACTGATTGATCAGAAAATGTGTTACAATGGTTTTATCAGTATAATTAAAGACAACTAATGACGCAATCCCAAAATCTCAGGGGCATGATATAATAGATATTTATTGTTCAGTCACACAGCAGTCTAATGCAATCAAACGTCTCTCTGGAGAGTTCTCCACAAAACAGTGACTCAAAGATCCTCGCATCTTCCATGTTGTAGTTTCACCATCCTGTAGGATCAGATCTTCCACTGAATCTGGCAGGTCAAGTGAAGGAAGACAATGTGGTTTCTCATGTCGAGCATTTTATGGTCAAGCATGGAGATGTCATTCATCACTTCTACTCACACTCCTTTAGCCCAAACCTAAATAATTATATGGCTGATGAGTAATGTGATCTACCAAAGAAAAGAAAACAGGATTGAGGAAATTTTGAGAGTCTGCTGCTAAGGTTAAGAGGTTTCCCTAATCGAAGGCATAATTAATGTCAGTTGTAAGTCTTTTGTAAAAATTTCAAAATGCAAAACTTATTGTATTGAAATCTCATAAAATTTAAGAGAAAGGCGTGTACCCTGTATTAAAGAAACAAAGGTCATTTGTTTTACTTTGAAAGGAAAAAAAGTAAGGATTTTGTTAGCTATCTATAATAAAGACATTTTTGCAACCATCTATACTATGCTATTATGTTTAGATCTTGAATGTAGTATGTTTTAAGGCCAAATCAGTAAATGACAGATCTTTGCTTCACTAGCTTTCAGCTCTGACAAAATGTGAGATTCTAAGTTTTACCATCCATAACGACTGTAAGTAATGTACTAAGATTCCTTGAAAATAAGATCTGAAGCTCTTTTTTTCTTCTTTGTGGGAAAGTTTCAAACAGGAAGCCTTTGAAAGAAAACTTATATCTTTGACTCTTCTCAGCGATTGAGTCCTGATTTTCTTTCTGATTGTTTCTCTTTCTCATTAACACAAAACAAGATAAATCAGTTACTAGTATTCCTGAGAGGTACAAGATCCTTGATTGATTGAACTGTAAGGCTTTTTAACTTTAAAAGAATGCATTTTTAATTTTATGTCTAGTATCCTTAATAACATTTAACCAAATTTAAACATCATTATGTGTACTTTTAGATTTGCTTAAATACATAACTACTGGTTTTATGAATTTGCATAGCAAAGGTATAGAATTGGCACTAGTGTTCAATCTTCCAGCAGTATAATGCAAAGTTTGTCTAGGATTTCTATAAATACTGAGTGTTGATTTCACTTCTGAGATATTCTTTATTATGTTACAAGCTTCTAATCCTATAAGCTGCACTGCACTGCTCTTGGAAAGGACAAATACAAATTCCTTTGAGAATGGCTTGTAAGAGCAGAGTGAACCCTATCTTCTATGACCCCAATTCTTCAGTGGCTTTCTGCTGCAGCTGAGGGCTGATCACCTTTCTATTATGATTCAGTTAGAGGCCAGGACTCATTGAAAACTTTCCGAATGGTAGAATTTGGACATCTGACTGTGAGTTAAAACTTTGATGATCTTTCTTATAGCCTAGCATGGTCACTCAAATAATCTCACAATTTTTAAAAAGTCTACTGGGGTACTCTAGAAATACATTGTAGCATTCTGACTAAAATATATATCCATGAATCTCTTAAACCAAATTGTAAAACATCCTAATTTGAGTAGAAAAAAATTCCAAAATTTGGAAGAGATATTTAATATTTGAGGTGGAATTTGTCTTTAATTTCCTTCTAGTTTATCTTTACTTGTCAAAATTGTACCTGACATGCCATAGAAAATATCATATTCTTAATTTGTCTGACTTCTTTCAAGATTTTCTGTTTGTCTTTGGTTTTCTGCAGTCTGGATATGGTATGCCGAGGTGTGGTTTTTTAGTATTTACACTATTTGGCATTTTCTGAGTTTTATGAGCGTATGGTTTGACGTCTGTTATTAATTTTGGAAAACTCTCAGCCTTTGTTATTTCACATATTTCTTCTTCTCTATTCTCTTTTTCTTCTCGTCTGGTATTCCAATTATGAATATACTGCACCATTTGAAATTGTCTCACAATTTTTTAATGTTATTTTCTGTTTTTTTTTCATTACTTTTTTCTTGGTATTTTAGTTTTGTAAGTTTCTATTCACATATCTTCAAGCTCACTGATTCTGTCACTGGCCAGGTCCAGTCTACTGATGAGACCATCAAAGGTATTATTCATTTTTGTTGGAGTTTTTGATTTCTACCACTTCTTTTGATTGCCATTTTAGAATGTCCATCTCTCTAATTACATTTCCCGTCTCTTCTTGCATGTTGTCTATTTTGCCATTCAAGCCTTGATACAGTTATTTAAAACTCCTCGTCTGGTAATTCCAAAATCTGTGTCATATATGAGTCTGGTTCTGATGCTTGCTTTTTCTCTTCAGAATATATTTCTCTTGCCTTTTAATGTGCTTCTAATTTTAGATGGAAGTCAGATATGATATATCAGGTAATAGGAACTGAGGTAAAAGACCTTAAGTGTGAGGTTTTGTGTTAATCTGGCCAAAAATTGGGCTGTTGGTAATGTTTTCTTTCACTGTAGTTGCCAGATGCTTCAAAGTCCTCTAGTGTCCTGTTGGAGACAATAGATTCTATGCCTTACAGATTATTCAGCTATAATCTACTGTTATTAGACTGGAGTCTTGTTGATGTGGTGATAAGATATATGTATGGGGGAGAAGAAGATGCATTGTGTAAGGTTATGAATAATTCTCAGTATTTTAGTGGATATGTGTCCCGTGGCTGTGATCTTCACAATGTTTCTTAGTTGTTTTTTTTTTTTTCTCATCATCGAGTATGGCAGGAAGGCTAGAGGGGGCTTGAGTTGGTTAAATGGCCCTCCCTCTAGGTAAGATGAGGTTCTAGTAAAGTCTTTTCCCTCTGGTGAAGGATTTGAGCATATTTCAAGATGATTACTTTCCCCTCCTTTTACCAGATCCAGGGGTGGATTTTTCTTGTCTCACCATGAGAACATGGTGGGTTTCACAGAGGTAATAAGTAAGAAGTCTTGGGCTCCCTTTAAGACCAAGGCCTCCAGGAGTTTCTGACTCTTATATTAGTCCACACTCAACCTCCAGTAATTCGTCAAAATCATTATTTAAAGGTTTCTAACAGTATCAACTTCAGCAGTTTCTACTTTAAGTAAGCAGATCTTGATTGTGACTCTCTGTATTGACTAGTCTCTCTGGTGAACCACCAAGTGGTGGTTAGCCTTGCAGCCTCAATTCTCAAATCTAAGAAAAGTCATTGATTTTCAGTTTGTTCCTATGTTTCCTTGTTGTAAAGATGGAAGTTATAACTTCCAAACTCTTATTGGAAATCAAAAAGGAAGTCTCATATTCTTAATTTAAGTAATACCTTTTGATATATTTTTTTCATTAGAACAAACAACTCTTCATATACTAACTTTACATTTTCATAACTTTATTTTTACACTCTATGTAAATAAAATTCAGCTAAAATGAATCACTTCATGTTCTAAGATTATGAGTGAATTTCATCACTAAGCAATAACGAGTTAAAACTAATTACAATGGCAATAGCTGCTTTAAACTAGATTCAAAAGGAAGCCTAAAGCCTGTCATTTGAAATTAGACTGTATATAAAAGAGAGCACCTAGAAATATGAAGGATTTGAGCAGCATTGGGGTGAGTCTGTGATTACTGAGCTATTTAGAGGAAATTGATATGAAATGAAGTAGACTCGTGGTTTTATTTCAAATGGCAGATTCTTCCCATGGAATGCCTAAAAATGTCTCAAATTTTCACTATATTCTAGGGTTGGTGGTGGGCAGTAGGTGTCAAGAAGCAGTGACTATAATCCATAAAATAGAATCATAATATGGATGATGTTCCTTGGCAAAAGTTTAAGGAAGCAAAAACGCCCTTTCATTTCTTATTTTTAAGTGTTAAGCTGGATAATCCATGAAGAAAATTTCTTCATGTACTTAAGACCTTTCTTTTGTTCATTTGGAAGACCAGAGTCTTCTTTGGGAATCTGTATTTTGGTAGACCTTATATTGACTAATTTTTGCTATTAGAACTTTTTGGTTCAGTTATATCTTCCACATTCTAATTTATCTGATTTATTCTCTGAAACGTATATTGCTATTAACTACAAATTAAAGTGGGAAATGAAGGGAGAAAAATCAAGGACAGTATTCAATATAATGTAGAAACTGGAGGCCAAATAGTATAAATGTATGTGACTATTTTTTATGTATTGATATCTATTTTAAAAGTCTCAGTGAAACTATTTTCATGACACGCTTTCTACAAGACCATTATATATTAACAGTGTAAATATTTTCTTTAATTTTAAAAATTATGCAATCAAAGTAAATAGAGAGTATTTTTAAAGAGATCTTTCCTTTTAAAAGCTCAAAATGTGGTGTCCTGGTGTTGGTAAATAAAAAGAGGTTGTTTTCGCTCACAAAAATTAACTCAAAATGAATTTAAGACTTAAATGTCAGAGTTAAAACCACAAAACTCCTAGAAAAAAACATAGGGAAAAAGCTGCTTTACATTGATCTTGGCAATGATTTTATGGCTATGACACCAAAAGCATAAGCAATGAAAGCAAAAATAAACAAGCGGAACTACATCAAATTAAAAAGCTTTTGAAGAGCAAAAGAAACAATTAGAAAACTGAAACTGCAAGCTATGGAATGGAAGACAATATTTGCAAGCCATGTATCTTATAAGGGGTTAATATCCAAAATATATAAGGAACTCATACAACTCAATAGCAAAAAAACAAATAATTCAATTAAAAAATGAACAAAGGACCTGAATAGGCATTGTTTCAACGAAGATATTCAACTGACCAGTAGATAAATGAAAAGATTTTCAACATCACTGATAATCAGGAAAATTCAAATCAAAACCATAATGAGCTATCACCTCATGCATGTTAGAATGGCTATTATCAAAAAGATAAGTGAGAACAAGTGCTGGTGAGGATGTGGAGAAAAGGGAACCCTGTACACTATTGGTGAGAATGTAAATTGGCAGAGTCACCATGCAAAACAGTATAGAATGTCCTCAAAAAATTAAAAATAGAACTACCCTAAGATCTAGCAAGTCTATTTCTAGGTGTATATCCAAAGGAAATGAAACCACTGTTTCAAAGATCTGCACTCCTGTGTTCATTGCAGCATTATTTACAATAGCCAAGACATGGAAACAACCTAAGTGCCCATCAATGTATAATTGCATATACACATAATTTTAATATATACTATGTATATGTATATGTATAAGAGAGAGAGAATGGAATATTAGCCATAAAAAAGGAAATCCTGCCATTTGCAATGGTATAGATGAAACTTGAGGGCATTTTGCTAAGTGAAATATGTCAGACAGAGAAAGGTAAATACCGTACTACCTTACTTATTTGGAATATTAAAAAAAGCAAGCACACAGAAACAAAGAAAAGATTGGTGGTTGCCAGAGTTAGGTGGCAGGGAGTGAAAGAAATGGTTGACGGTAGTCAAAGGACACAAACTGCCAGTGATCAGACGAATAAGTTCTGGGCACGTAATGTACAGCATGGTGACTACAGTTAACAATATTGTATTGCATATTTGAAAGTTGCTAAGAAAATAGATCTTAAAGTTCTCACTACACACACACAAAAATTACAGCTACATGGGTGATGGATGTGTTAACCTTCTTTTTGCAATCATTTTGCAATATGTACACAAATAAAATCACTATGTTTTATACCTTAAACTTACACAATATTATAAATCAATTGCATCTCTCTAAAACTGGAAAAAACTTTTAAAAGAAGTGGTTTAGTTAGGTAGGATTTATACAGCAGAGGGGAAGAGAAAAAGGGTTAGATATTAGAGAAGCATTCTAGATAAAAACTAAAAATAGATTGATTGCATGTGTTTTATGCTCTATATAATAGTTAGAGTGACATTAACAAGAAACAGTTTATCACTAACAATTAAGAAGCTTACAGGTACAATCATCTGCAATGGTCTTCCCAAGAGAAAAGCATTTTAAGTCAGATTTGAAAACAATAATGAGCTTAAATTAGTAGAGCTAGATATATAGAAAGAGTCAAATCTAAATTTGAGTTGAGGGGAATTACTTGAGAATAGGTACAGACAAGATTGAGCAATCACATGTTGGAAGAGACTGTTGAGCAAAATAGAGTAAGACATTAATATTAGTGAGTAAAGAGAAGTAATGTAGAGTGGATTTATATGACAGAAGGAACAAGATGAATGTTTAGATATTAGAGAAGCATATTAAACAAAGAACTAGAATGATTTTATCTATTAGACATAATAAATAGTTTACTAAAGAAATATTGACCACTTAATTCCAAGTATTTACCTAGTAGCTGATAATACATATATGATAATACATATAACAAGATTTCCAAAATTTAGTTGATTTTAATTCTTAAACATCATTCTAAGAGAATATAAAACAAAAATATTCACAAATTTATAACAAAATAATTTATGAAAAAGTTAATACTGCAGTGCAGGGGATAAAAGATATACTTTCAATCATTGAGGCTTTGTCAACTGGCTATTCATTTTTTTAAAATTATGAATTTTGATCTATCACTCAATAGACAAAAAACAACTTCATATGGGTTGTAGATTCACATATGTGAAGTAAGAAAATAAAGTTCCCAGAAGGTGGAAGATAAGAAAATCGTTATAATTATGGAGCAGGCAGATGTGTTTTAAAAGTGATGCAAAGTCTGTAATAAAAAAAAAAACTGATAAATTTTAATGCATTAATAGGAAGAACATCTTTTCATCAAGTTACTAGTAAGGGGGCTGGCCCCATGGCCTAGTGGTTAAACTGGGCATGCTCCACTTTGGCAGCCAAGGTTCGAGGGTTCAGTTCCTGAGCATGGCCATACGCCACTCATCAGCCATGTTGTGCCAGTGACCTACATACAAAATAGAGGAAGAATGGCACAGGTGTTAGTTCAGGGCTAACCTTTCTCAGAAAAAAAACGTCTTCTAAATAAATAAGTGAAGAACTTTCTAAGTAAGTAAGCAAAAGTTATCCAAGATAAGAGGAAAATGGGGAAGAGACTTAAACAAGCACTTCACAACAGAAGATATCCAAACGACCAAGTAACATTAGGAAATGTGCCCAGCTTTATTAGCCATTAGAGAAAAGAAAAACCTAAAATGAAAATCTAAAATTGATACCACTACATAATCAGTAGAATACATAATATAAGAAAGAAAATGTCAAGTACCGGCCCATATATGGAGTACCTCAAATTCTCATATGCTGTTTGGGGTGGAATAAACTGGTAAAAGCATTTCGTCAAACTGTTTAGCAGACTCTGCTAACAATGAATATACTAAACTCTTGACTCAGCAATTCTGCACCTTAGTGTAGACCAAGTAGAAACACATCCCAAAGTCCACACAATATAGGCATAAAAACCTTATAGAACTATTATAAATATCCAAATATGGAAAGAACACAAACATTCCTCAATATTGGAATGGGTAATTATGCTACAACATATTCATTTGCTGACTGAATAAATTCTACAGCAGCAAGAGTGAACAACTACAATTACGTGCAGCAACATAGATGAGTTTCACAAATAAAACGTTGAGCAAACTAAGACAGCCACAAAAAAGCAATACTGTATAATTTCATTTATCTAAAGCAAAAAGGAGAGAGAGAAAAACATAGATATCTGGCATAAGTTAGACTAGTGATTATCTTTGCTGAACTGTAGCCTTGGAGGGGACAGGGGGATTCTGGTGCCTGTCGATGTTCTACTTCTTATCTGGTTCCTGTTTACATGGACATGTTTACAAGAGCGAATGCATCAAAGCTCATGGTTGTTGTTTGTGCACTTTTCTATATGTATATGTTACTTGAATAAAAACTTTTACTAAACAAATCCTTATTGGGCAGGGCCATAGACATAAATCCCTAGGATTGCCAATATAAACACTTGTTTTAAAAGTTTTGAAATCCACTGTTTCTTGTTTTTGATTTAAGTCAATCAAAGACAAACTTTGCTTTGTATACTAGTTAAAATAAATGAGTTTGAGGCCATGTCTGTCCAAGATAACTTTAGGGAAAAGAGGCACAGGGGCTGGATGATTTAGGGTATATTTGGGAGGGAGTGTGTAGACTGGTATGATTAACTCATGAGTTTCAGAAAGAAATGATGCAAGTGGTAAAGAGGTAAAAATGGAAAGATAATTTGGTTTCAAGTGATGAAAATGGAAACGTAATTTAGATTCAATAACTGACATCATTGAATACTATGCTAAAGATTTTGAATTGCAGCTTTTAGATAATGAGGCACCACAGAAGATTTTTGAAAAGGAAAATTACAGAATTTTACCTGTTTTCATGAAGATAACTCAGATGGCACTGTGAAGAACAGATTAAAAAGGTTAGAATCTGGAGACCTAGAGATTAGTTGGATAGATATTGCAACAGATAAAGCAGATGCTGAAAACCTGAGCCAAGATATTAACAAGAAGAAACTTTAGAAGAGAAGGGCAGAAGATATTGCAAAATGTAGTGGTAAGAGAACTGACAGAATTTAGCTGGTGATTAGACATGGGAAATAAGAAGCAAAGGCATGAAGTAAAATTAACTTTAATATTTCTAACCTGTGCAAAAAGGAAGTAAAGAATTTCATTAACAGAAATAATAAATAGAAAAGGAGGACCTTTAGAGAGAAACTAATGAATTCATCTTAGAATATTGGAGTTTGGTATAATGCCAGTATGAACTGGCAATGAAGAGTTAGAGTTTAGAAGTCAGGTTTGGATGAAGATGTATATTTGGTAGTTTTGGCACAAAGGTCATCTTTGAAACTGTATAAGTGATTTCCCAGAATCTACCTGTCAGATAGAATCTTTATCACCAGAGTCTCTCATTGTGTTGATGTGTAACTTTGTTTTATACCACTTTGCGTGTAGGTTTCTGAATTCTCTATATCGAAAGCAATATTTCATATTTATTTGTATATTCTACCACAAGACCCAATGTGGTGTTGGACTGAGTGTGATAATTTACTACTAATTTTTTGATAATTTGACCTTTTGAGTATCTAATTGCCTCATGCTGCTATGTCGTGAATATTACAACTTCAAATAGTAATACTATAAAATGTATCACTCTATTCTTTAAAATGTACAAAAAGAACGATCTACATTATATAATTTATTTTTGTAGTAGCAAATAGCTTTCAGTAATAACTGTGAAAAAAATTAGATCCTGTACACAAATAAAATTTGGTTACCATCAATACTAGAGATACTGAATTAATTTATCCCTTATTTGTCACATAGATTATTGCAGTAGCATACAACTATATCTCCCTTTCTTCAATCTGATTCTATATTCCTTTTTCCACTCTGTAGCTAATAATTTCCCTGTTTATAATTTGTACTCCTGCTTCAGGGTAGCTTTGAAGAATTTTCTCTAGACATTCTTCTTGTGATTATTTCACATCAGTGCAGTTTCTTCAGAATCCTACTATTAGGATTTACTGAATCAATTGTAAAATAAGAAATGTGATGTTAATGCAGGGAAAGTGGCTTATTAGGTTCTCTAGAGAAATAGAACCAATAGGAGATATATATATTTATGTACATGGATAAAGATAAATATATATAAAAAGATTTATTATAAGGAACTGTTTCACGCAATTATGGAGGCTGAGAAGTCCCATGATTGCCATCTGCAAGCTGGATACCAGGAAAGCTGGTGGTATGAATCAGTGTGAGTCCAAAAGCCTGAGAACCGGAAGTAATGAAGGCAGGAGATGGATGTCCCAGGTCAAGCAATCAGACAGAAAGGGCCAAGTTCTTCCTTCCTTCACCTTTTTGTTCTATTCAGGCTCTCAGTGAATTGGATGATGCCCACCCACATTGGGAGGGTAAACTGCTTCACTGAATCCACTGATTCAAACGCTAATTTCACCCAGAAACAGCCTCACAGCCACACTCAGAAATAATGTTTAGCCGAATATCTAGACACTGTAATCCAGTCAAGATGAGACATAAAATTGACCTCCACAGTGGCTGTGATCCAAGGAGCTCATTGTTAGGGATGTTGTTTTATTATTTGGAAATCCTCTTTTCTCATGATTATCAGATAATGTGCTAATCTGTGAAGTGATTTTTCTCGGAATAGAAACCTACCTTTTATGATTAAACATTTAAGGTGATAGATTTTACTATTTTAAAAGAAATCCTTCCAAAATGGATTATACATGTTCTTGTCTTTTAAATAACATGTGCTGAATATAATTTAACTTTTATGTCATGACTCAAGACCATTACTATGGACACTAGTTGGCTTTAACTTCAAAATTTTCAGTGTCTAACTCTTTACATCATCCTTACCACTACCCCTCTGGCCCACACAAATATCATGTATCATCTGGCTTACTCTAATGCCTGCTATCTGATTTCTCAACTTTTCCCCATGCCCAGTGCAGCCTGTTATCTCAGAAACCAGAATGATCTTTTTAAAGTTGAAGTCAGATCATAGACTTCTTAACTCAAAACATTCCAATAGGATCTATTGATTCTTACAATTGCCTACAAAGCCTGACATGACTTGGCTCCTCATTACAGTCATGTGTAGCTTAAATAGGAGAATGAGTCCTGAGAAATGTGTCCTTAGGCAATTTCATTGTTGTGCAAATGTCATAGAGTGTACATACAGAAACCTAGGTGGTATAGCTTACTACACATCCAGGCTATATGGTACTAATCTTACGGGACCACTGTCCTATATGCCATCAGTCATTGACCAAGATGTCATTATGCGGCACTTAACTGTACTGCTCTTATCCTCTTATCTCACTTACTACTACTCTCTTTGCAGACATCAGTTACGTTCCTACCTTAGGGCCTTTGCACTAGCTGTATCTACTTACAATTTCTTCGTCCTTTAACAATGTTTTAATACGTCTCCTAACCTTTGACACACTCACAGCTAGACATGCAAACACATTCACAAAGACACAAAGACTTCTAATATGTTACAAACTCGAATAACAGCTAAAAAATCTCATTGAAATGAGATATTAAATTAGCATGCATAGGCTCTGAATGGCAGCCAGAAAGACTTTTCTTTAAGGAAATTGTATAATTTTTTTGTATAATTGAATGGCAGAAGTTTATTGCTTTCATGTTTTTAACTGTTGTAAATATTTGACATTACTGGAAAAGTCATCTCAACATAAGTGTGGTACTATTTTTCATGACATATAATTGGCATTGATGAAAACCGTCAATATTAACGGATAGGAAGGGAAAAAGCCTCATGTGTTGGTGATTTAATTTTCCAGTTACAATGTTTCCATTTTTATTTTAAAAGAAACAAGCTTGTTGAATGACTGAAGTAGGGATCTGAAGGGCTACTCAAAGCATTTAGTAGATTCCCAATGATTTAAAAAATGGCATTGAGAAATAACAAAGGAAATGCAATGGAAATGTTTATCTTTGCCTAAAGTATCAGAAGCAATCGTATTTACAAAGATGAAAACCAAATTTTAAGACATATGGAGATATTTAAGACATAAAGAGCTATGAAAAGATGGCTCTTGTCATAATGAACACTTTCACCTCATTCTCATATTAACAGTGTTAAATATGAAAATTAAATTAGTTATGTTCTTTTCATTGGAATTCTAATGAAGTATTAACTATGCCAAAGTTGTACCGTGATAATTGTTAAATGGTTTACTGTAAGCAAC
Source organism: Equus quagga (assembly GCF_021613505.1). NCBI lineage: Eukaryota > Metazoa > Chordata > Mammalia > Perissodactyla > Equidae > Equus > Equus quagga. The sequence continues at coordinate 26,915,195 of NC_060272.1, forward strand.
ATTTTATTATTCTAACGCACAATATTATAATAATCCATTATATTTGCAGAACTCCAACATCCAGGAGAAAATCTAATATACGTGAGACATGTGTTTAGAAAAATCCTTCAATAGCTGTAGAAATAAAGACATATGATAACTGAAAATACTGTGGATTGACCAGAGATCAACACTGTATGTTCTCGCTTGAGTGGTTGACTGACTTAGTCTCATTTACAGAAACCTATTTAGATTGCTTTATAATAGGGAAACCCAGATGATAGCTAGTGAATTAAGACAAACATTGCATTTTATTGGATTCTAAGATAGAGATACAATCTTACAGTGCAAAGCTAACGCAAAGGACATTTTCACACGTAATGCTTGTTACTGAATGATGCCGTGACAGACATACTCCATGAACAGAAACCAGGTCTCTGTAATAGCCATATGATATCAATCCATTGAGGCATTATGTAGGAACCACATTTATATATCACTCACTCTTGAGAGTAACTTATGGAAAGATGAAATGAAATTTATCTTCAGCTCCTCTGAGAGATTGACTGAGGCTGAGAAAATCTCATTTTTCAGAGTGTACCTATACTGAGTCAGAATTCATCTCTGGAGCTAGGCTCCCATACTTAGAGATTATGGCATAAAGTCATATCCAAAATACAAAAATTAAATGCTATTTCTTGCTGTTATTTTCATACTAAAGTATGAGGACTAAGAAACAAGTAGAATGAAAATTTTCTCTATAAAAAAGATGACAGGATTTCCAAACTAGACGACTATAAACCTCCAATTGTTCCTCCTCACTCTTCCTATAAATCAGCGTGACATTGAAATAACGGACACTCTACGGAATCTTCATCAAAATGGTCCTGAGTTAAGATTGTGGGCAGAAGCCCTTATGTCTCCTGGGTAGATTTTTAATATGACTTTGTGGGATGAAGGAAAAAGCTATGAGATTCTGATAAGGCCAGATGACATTAGACACTTCATTAAATATCTATGCTCAGTGCTGGTTAGGTGGGAATTGCTTCTATTGCGAAGATTTTAAAAAAACCAAAACACAAACCATGATTGATTCCTATATCATCTTTCTCACCATCATAGTTAACATTTATTTTGTGTATGTATTAGGCTCTGTTTTATATATACTTAACAACTTAACATGTATTACCTCCATGACCTTTTATAATAACTATATAAAATAAATACTATTGTTATCCTCATTTATGATAAAGATCCTGAGGCATGTAGAGGTTAAGTTACATGTCTAATATTACATAACTAATCAATGGTGGAGTGGAATTTCCAACATAGGCATCCTTTTAATTCCCGGAAAAGGATAAAGACCAAGATTTAGTTTATCTCATAAATGAGCAGGAAAATTCCAAATTTACATTTTTTTACAAATTTATTAACATGGCCAGTGTTTAATTCAATAATTATTTCTTAAAAATACCTTATAAATATAACAAAGTAAGTTGATTGCTAAATAATGTCACCATTTGTATTCTAACCTATGTCTTTCCTCCCTCTTTTTTTACTAATTATTTGAATTTAACTTCAATGATGATATATTTTTCCACGTTGTCACTTTTTTTGATTTAACTAATCTATGACCCTAATAGCATGATACTGTCATTTCTAGTTTTCTACCCAAAAGTATTTTAGCAGCACAAAAAAATTGGGAACTGTTATTTTATTATTTCAGTCTAGATTTATTTAAATTTGGCTTTGATTTATTATGTTTGTATAGTATTCAGTCTAGGTTTAAAACATTATTCCTTTCCACAGGTATTTCCTACAACACATTTGTCTTCCATTGTTTTGAAAGATTTCATTTTTAGAGCAGTTCTAGCTTCAGAGCAAAATGGAGAGTAAGGTACAGAGATTTCCCAAATACTCCCCTACCAGCACACGTGAATGGCCTCACCCATTATCATCAACATCCCTCCCCAGAGGGTACATTTGTTACAACTGATGAATCGACATTGATACATCATAATCACCCAAAGTCATAGTTTACCTTAAAATTCATCCTTGCTGTTGTATGTTGTTTGGGTTTGGACAAATGCATAATGACATATTTCCATCATGATAGTATCATACAAAATATTCTCACTGCCTTAAAAATCCTCTGTGCTCCACTTATCCAACCATCTTCTCTCCCCAAACCCTAATATCCACTGATCTTTTTACTGTCTCCATAGTTTTACCCTTTCCAGAAAGTCATATGATTGGAATTATACAGTATGTAGCCTTTTAAGATTGCTTTCTTTCATTCACTAATATGTGGTTAAGGTCCCTCCATGTCGTTTCATGGCTCAGTAGCTCATTTCTTTTTTAGCACTGAAAAATATTTCATTGTCTGGATCTACCACAGTTTTTCCATTCATTTACTAAGGATGCCTTAGCTGCTCCCAAGTTTCAGCAGTTGTGAATAAAACTACTTTAAACATATGTGTGCAGGTGTATCTGTGAACATAAGTTTTTGACTCCTTTGGGTAAATCTCAAGAAACATGATTGTTGGATCCTGTGGTAACAGTATGTTTAGTTTTGTAGGAAAGCATCGAACTGTCTTCCAAAGTGGCTGTGCCGTTTTGCATTCTCACCATCAATAAATGAAAGTTCCTGTTGCTCCGCATCCTCAGCAGCATTTGGGGTTGTCAGTGTTCCTGATTTTTGCCATAGTTGTACAGTGGTATCTCATCACTGTTTTAATTTGCATTTCCCTGATCACATATGATTTGGAGCATCTTTACATGTGCTTATTTGCCATCTGTATATCTTTCTTGATGAGATGTCTATTAATGTCTGAGGTCCATTTTTTAATTTGGTTTCATACTTTTTTATTGTTGAGTTTTAAGAATGCTTTTCATATTTTTGAAAATAGTCCTCTGTCAAATGTGTTTCTTGCAAATACTTTTTCCCAGTCTATGACTTGTCTTCTCATTCTCTTGATGTTGTCTTTCATAGAGTAGAAGTTTTGATTTTAATAAAGTCTAGTTTCTAAATTCTTTCTTTCATGGATTGTATCTTTGGTGTTGTATCTAAAAAGTCATCACTATACCCAAGGAAATCTAGATTTTCTCCTATGTTGTCTTGAAGGAATTTTACAGATTTTCTCTTTACATTTAGGTCTATGATCTATTTTGAGTTAATTTTTATGAAGGCTGTAAGGTCTCTGTCTATATCCAGTTTTTTCATGTGGATGTATAGTTGTTCCAGCACCGTTTTTCGAAAAGATTATCTTTGCTCCTTTGTCAAAGATCAGTTGACTATATTTATATGGGTCTATTTCTGAGATGTCTACTCAGTTTCATTGATCTATTAGTCTATTCTTTCACCTATACCACACTGTCTAGATTACTGTATCTTTATAGTAAGCCTTGACATTGTCAGTTCTCCAACTTTATTCTTCTCCTTTAATGTTGGGTTGGCTATTTTGGGTCTCTTGCCTCTCCACATAAACTTTAGAATCAATTTGTCAATATTATAAAATAATTTGCTGAAATTTTGATTGGGACTTCATTGCATCTATAGATCAAGTTGGGAAGAGCTGACATGTTGAAAATATTGAGTCTTTCTATCCATGAACACAGAATATCTCTCATTTATTTAGTTCTTGTTTGATTCCTCTCATCAGAGTTTTGTAATTTTCCTTTTATGGATCTTATATATATAGTGTTAGATATATACCTAAGTATTTCACTGGGGGAGAGGTGCTAACATTAATAGTATTGTGTTTTTAATTTCAAATTCCACTTGGTCATTGCTGGTATAGGAAAATGACTAACTTTTGTATATTAACCTTGCATCTTGCCACTTGGTTATAATCACTTTTTAGTTCCAGGAGGTTTGCTTTGTTGGTGCTTTCAGATATTCTGCATTGACAATCATTTCATCAATGAACAAATACAGTTTTATATCTTCCCTCCAATCTGTATATTTTTTATTTCCTTTTTTTTTTGTCCTACTACATTAACAGGGACTTCTAGTATGCTGTTGAAAAGGAGTGGTAAGAGGGGACATCTTTTCCTTGTTCCTGATCATAATGGGAAAATTTCAAGCCTCCTCACCATTAAGAAGAACATTTAGGGGCCAGCCCCGTGGCTGAGTGGTTAAGTTCGCCTGCTCTGCTTCAGCAGCCCAGAGTTTCTCCAGTTCGGATCCTGAGTGCAGCCATGGCACTGCTCATCGGGCCATGCTTGGGTGGCATCCCATATGCCACAACTAGAAGGTCCCACAACTAAAAATATACAACTGTGTACCAAGAGGCTTTGGGGAGAAAGAGGAAAAGATAAAATCTTAAAAAAAAAAAAAGAAGAACTTTTAGCTGTCATTTTTTTTTTTGTACTGTTCTTTGTCAAGTTGAGCAAATTCCTTCGTATTCCTGGTTTAGGGAGAGTTTTTATCATGAACGGGTGTTAGATCTGATCAAATGCATTTTCTTCATCTATTGATGTAATCATGTATTTTTTTCTCCTTTTACCTGTTGATGTGATGTACTACATTCATTGATTTTCAAATGTTGAACCAGTCTTGCATACCTGGAATATAGCCCACTTGTTTGTGTTGTATAATTCCTTTTATAAATTCTTGAATTCAATTTACGAATATTTTATTGAGGACTTTTGCATCTATGTTCATGAGAAATATTGGTCTGTAGTTTACTTTTCTTGTAATGTCTTTGCCTCATTTTGGCATCTGGATAATACTGGCATCATAGAATTAGTTAGGAAGTATTCCTTCTACTTCTATCTTCTGAAAAATTGTTGCAAATTGGTATAATTTTTTCCTTAAATATTTGGTAAAATTCACCAATGAACCCATGTGGCCCTGGTGCTTTCTGTTTTGGCAGGGTTATTAACTATTGAATAAATTTCTTTAATAGATATAGCCCTATTTAGATTATCTATTTCTTCTTGTGTGAATCTTGGCAGTTTGTGTCTTTCAAGGAATCAGTCCATTTCACCTAGGTTATCAAATGTGTGGGCATAGTGTTTTCACAGTATTCGTTTTTTATCCTTTTAATGCTCATGGGATCTGCAGAAATGCCCCTTTTTTCGCTTCTGATGTTAATAATTTGATTATTTTATCTAAATAGAAGCTTATTTATTTTATTGATATTTTGAAAAAATCACTTTTTGATTTTGTTGACTTTGTTGATTTCCTATTTCTTATTTCATTGATTTCTACTCAAAATTTTATTTCTTTTCTTGTGCTTACTTTGGATTTAATTTTCTCTTCTTTTACAAGTTTCTTAAATGCGGAAACTTAGATTATGATTTTAGATCTTTTTTCCTTATAATATAGGCATTCAATGCTATAAATGTCCCTCTGAGCACTGCTTTCACTACCTCCCACAAGTTTTGATAAGTTGAGTTTTCATTTTCATTTAGTTCCAAATGTTTTTTAACTTCTCTTGAAATTTCTTCTTTCATGTCTGTGTTGTTTAGAGGTGTCTCGTTTAATCTCCATGTATTTTGGAATTTTTCCAGTTATCTTCTCCTATGGATTTCTAGTTTGATTCCATTGTGGTCCAAGAGCAGTTATTGTATGATTTTTATTCTTTTAAATTTGTTAAAGCATGTTTTATGGTCCAGATTGTGATCTATCTTGGCAAATGTTCCATAGGAGCTTGAGAAGAATGTGGACTCTGCTGTTGTTGGATGAAGTACCTACAGTACATTTTTAAATTCTTATGAAAAAAAGTCAAGCATATACAAAAGTAAGAAGTAGAGTATAATAAATCCCTATTTACCTACTGCTTAACTTCAATGGTTATCACCCCATGGCCAATCTTGTTTCTTCTATACACTACCCACTTCCCTCACTGTAAGATATGTTGAATCATACCCAAAACATCATTTCATCCCATCCATGACTTGGAAACAATTTAGCAAAACCAGAGGTAACATCTTTCAGGAACTTCTTTCAGCTATTAGGTAATAATTTATTTCAGATACTCTTATGACTAGCTCTTACGGAAATATAAATAAAGAATGAAAGCATACGTAACTGGGAATTATTAGCTATGTGAATTTCACAAAGTTACTTATTCTATTGCCCAATTTACTTATCTGTGATGAGAAAAGTTTTATAAACATCACAATTTCTTGTGAAGGTAAAATGATAAAAGGTGTGTGAATGTCATACAAATAGTTGACTCAATGTAACTGAATTTGAAGTAAACGGGTGATGAAGAAATAGAGAATAATATCTTACGCTTATGCCTCTCTTCTATATATTACAGAAATATAGTCAATATATGTACAAATTAAAGAGCTGGTTCTTGGCTGACTTAACGCAGGGAGTTAAAACTTGCTAAAGAATTGCCCAAATCAAATTTCCCAAGAAGATAATATCAATGATTATGCTGTTAGTTTTAAATTTGAATTTTTTATCACAATCGTTTTGTTACCATAGAGATTTTGAAGTGATCGTTTTGCCTTTCATTTTTCCTTCTGTGAGTTGCAATAACTTTTAGAGACAGTCAATCTAGTCTGCATGCTGCAATTTTCATTATCTTAGTAAAAACTTTGGTATCTACAAACAGCATCAACTAATTGTGAAATAGGATTCATCTATTGTGTCAGCTCTGCCATTTGAAATTTAATTTATTGCAAACAAATTAATTAAAACTAAAGTGTTCAAAATATAAAATAAGATCCAAATGAATAGAGCCATAAACACAAATTAGAAATAAACTTTCTTCATGAGAAAATTATTAAAACTAGATATTTGTTGTTCTGGACTCATTAATTTTTGTGGCATTAAAAACACATTTAAATTATTTTGCGTCATGCAAAATCCACATGTAATCCTCAATATATTTATTTTTTAAAGTTAAGGTTATCTCTAATCTGTCCTTATAATTTCTCTTTGTGTGTATATGTTTCAATCTTGTATATATCATATATTATAAACAGGTACCCCAATAATACAGAATAGCTTTTTAGGATAAATGCATTTTAATATAAATATTACATTGACATTAGTTAATTAGTCATAGAATAATGATGTAAGAACTGATATTGTTTTCCAGTCGTATTTTGTAGTTCAAGAATCACAGAAAAGGTATTCTCCATAATGTATAGTGAACAAATCTGTTTAGTGGGAATACAATTGTGAGGAAAAAAAACTATGTAGAAATAAAACCTTTATTCTACTGTCTAAAAATAAAAATGTGATTCTCTTTTTTGGGAGTTCTTGTTGCAGAAAGAGCTATCCATCTTTAAATTATTATAACTTTTTATCCAAATTCTTCCTTGCACTGAGCAATGCTGTCATCAAGAAAACAAATATTTAAGTAATCTCTACCACATTCCTTTTCTCATATACCTGCTGACTTGCTTTCCATAAATAATACCAGGAAGATACTTTTGTGGGTGTATTCATTATATTTGTGTTTTTGAAGGAGAAAAAGAGGGAGATCTTAGCCAAATATCACTAATATTCTAATTACGGGATCATGGACACCTGTTATATATTTTATCCATAAGATATTGCATAATTTGACATAAAACCAATAGCAGTATTTTGCACAGGCTATTATGTTCTTGCACAGGTTATGCAAGAGTATTTTGCTTTAGACTGATGTATCACTTCACAAACTGTGAATCTATATTTGCATAAAACATCATGCATATATAAACAGGAAGAAATAATATCATTTACTAAATAAAGTGTGTTTTTCTAAACTCTATACACAATTTTTGTCCTTAGTCACTGTAATCCTCTATAGATATTTAATTTGTTTTATGTAAAATTAAAAATCAATGTTTATGTCTGAAAAATATTTCTTTATATTTTTACCTATTAGATTTGTACTAATTTGTACGAATTTCATTTGCTCAAACTAAGTAAATGCATAAATCTAAAACAGAATATCAAAGAAATCATTATATTTATAAAAATTTGAAAATCAGTTTTGATATTTGGATTCTGTGTTCAAACATTAATCTTTTGTAATGAACTATAAATGGAATTTTGTTGCAAGGAATGTTCTTAGATGCTTTAGCACTTTGAAATTTTCACATCCCATATATTAATAATATTGTAAAATATTAACAGTTTTCAGTAAATGGAATGACCACTTTTGCATTCAATCAATAAATTTTAATTTTCAAAGAGTAGGATGATTCTAATTTTTACCTGAAATAGCAAGTTTCAAATATAAAGATGGTCACTGCCTTTGTGATATTAGGTTGGTAGCTGTACCACAAGGTGCTAATTGCCGGGAGCCGCCCACCAGTCAGCTAAGCCTCTACCCAAGGGCAACGGGTCTGGGGGAGAGATGAGGGAACACACGGCGGACCCTCAGAAGATGGCGGTCGGCCGCTCCTGATCCTACTCATGCTACTAATCTTAGCAATATTGCTCTTGCTGGTTCTTTTTCTGTACATGGGGATATCTTGGGGGAAATCTCTCCAAGCAGGGGAAAGAAGCTGATGTAACCTGGGTTTCTAGGGCAGGTTCAGGGGAACAACAGCCTGAAGGGAAAAACGTTCTGACCCCCTCCTGGAAGGGCGGTAAAGGAGCTTGGACAGCCCTCAAGGAGGAAGCCTTCTAATAATCAGCCTCTAAGGAGAACATTCCCTCCTCAGGTCCTTCTAGGAGGCAAATATTATCCTAGGCCTGTTAGGACAGGAGGTAAATGGTGACACCCACGCAGGAGCAGAGACTTACAAAAACTACCCCTTCGTCAGACAACCCATAACCCTGATAAAGTTGCAAAGAAATATCATAATATATTGACACAGAGGAATTGGGATTATGATGAAGATTGGGAACCCTATAAAATAGTTAATGATAAAAGAGAAACCCCAAGCACTGTGCCTCTGTGGCTTTCTATCAGACGGAGCTGGGAGCCTATGTGTATTTTGGTCCCCTTACACTTTGCAATACTTCTGCTTTCGTTATTACAGGAATAAAGATGGGGGCTTAGGGCCATTCGACCCATGGGGAACTGAATCTAGACGTTACACCCCGTTTTGTAATCAGTCTTAAACATCTAGACGCCTAGTAGACATATAAAAAAGGTCAATATCTATATTTAATAAAAGTTGCTTACTTCTCACAAACATATTGTGCTAATATTGTAACAAAATATACTTATGTACCCAGTTTGTTTGCCAAAATTATGTACTGGGACAATTCCATGAAATCATAAGCACGTGACCTGGACCCTATATAAGTGCTTGAATGCTTTGAGTAAATCAGACTTGGAAGCCTCACTTCCAGTTCCACCTTAACTTCTTTCTTTGCCGACACCGTTCATCCCTCAGGAAACCCTACCGGCTGGAGCTGGACTCCTGCAGCTAATGATGGAGTGAGAGAGAGAAACATGCATCAAAAAGTCCAGCATGTCCTTCAGATTCTATCATAGTCAATTTTCATCAAGTCAAAATAGTCACCAAACCAAGTTAAATTCTATAAAAGCTCTGGTGGCATCAAAATCTACCAAGGTCTGAGTTATACGTATGATTCACATGACTTGAATACAAAACAGAATTATGAACAGAAAGGTGGCCAGAGCTTTTTGTTCAAGAGCAGAATGATGATGTCTCACAAAACAGCATTCTGCTCTACAAGGGGAGTGCACAGCATTAATAACTTCAAAACACTTCCAATAAATTGAAGTGGAATAATTATTACCAGTAAATTGGATTAAAAAGTAAACCTTTAAACAGTTTTCTATTCCAATAAACTTGGAAGGAAGTACAGAAACAACCAGATCCGACAATTTAACAGCCTTTTGTGCTCAAGTTTTCTTGCAAACAAGGATGAAAACATACAGAAATTTATCACGAAGTGCCACCTAAGGGTTTCTATTCATCAATGTATAACATAGAATTTCAATCTAATGGAGGAGAACAACCAATTTCTTCTTTCTTGGATCATACAGAAGACATTCAATGCCATATTTGAGTAGCCCTTTTGTCCTAACTCATTAGTATATCACTTGCCTTCGGTATACAAAAAAGTAGAAAATTCCGGATTTGCATTAGGGAACTTATTTATAGGCAATCTTCATCTGATAAATCATGTTAACACTTAAAAATAAATTCTCTTGAGCAATTTTATTTCTTTGACTTGCATCCACTAAAAATAATAATGACGAAGTCGTTTAATTGTAAGCACGCGAAGCATAAAGTATTATTGTGTTAGGAAATCCTTTGATTTTGACTTAAAAGGAGAGTTCTTGTTTTCTTTTATTGATTTCTGAGTCACTATAAATGATGCCAACACAATTATTCAATCAATCAAAAAATATGTAGCTAAATCAGTTCACGACACACATAAACATTGGGCCAAAATTTTGTAACAAGTGTTTTATACATAGAAATTTATTATATGTATATGGCCTTGAGCAAAAAAAGAAATTTAAAATTTAACTACTCCTTTAGGAGAAAGTAAAACAGTCAACAAAGTCTATCATTGCTCTGAGATGAGGCTATTATGATGGCAGTACCCAAAATCAGGCCTTTATTCAAAATTTGACATAAAAGAGGAAGCTTTACATTAGATAAGTAAATATTCCAGAAGAAAGAGAAGACATGAAGTATATGGAAAATCTATTTTTGTGCAGTAATTCAATGCCTTACTTCAGTTTGATTTGTCTTAAAACAGCATGTGAACTGTATTGTGTTAGTATCTACAGATCTAAACTGCAGATTTCTAGTTATCTTCATATCTCAAATTTTGGCTTCTGCAATATTTGATGTGTTTAATATAACATAACATTTAATGTAGTATGTATGTAAGAAAATGATTCTTTTTACACTTAAAAGATGTTGAGTCCAAGGTGATCAGCATCAATTAAATGTATCATTTATTAATGAATATAGCCTTCAATATGAGAGTGTGGATTTTACAGTTAGATAAACTTGGGTTGAAAGCTAGTGTCCACCAATGACAGCTGTGTGAATTAGACCAGTGTCTCAGATAGTAGTTACCTTATGGATGTAAAGAAGTGCTAGTAAGAATGCCATGTATCCACTAAGCTCAATTTTTTTTTATTTACATGCACATATACGTAAACACAGAATTCAACATTTTGGAATTGATTAAAGCTTGGAAAACAGTGAAATGTTTAAGCAAAAGAATTTTGAATAAAACTACTTGTCTTTGAGGTAAGGAAGGCCTAATTTTTCAACGTTATGCTCGTTTCTTAATACAGACATATATTGAAAAATCAAAAGGCATAAGCAATTGCAGGAGGGTATAACATTGATGTAATAATAAACTAACATATTCTGTTGCATTTTTATGATTACAATGAAGTAATTTAGTAGAGAAGTAAAGGACACTTGGAGAAACTATTCTGATGTGATTATCACCACAGCTCTTTATGGACTTCTATTTCTCCATCATCTAGATGTAAAGCATCTATTTACTGGATACAAGTTAATGAGGACTTTGGTAAAGTGCTTATTTATGGCTTTAAAAATGTAATGGAAACTTACTATGTCAAGGAGTAACACACAGTCCTTTTCAAATAGTATGCAATTTTTGGTTTATATGACAAACACAGAACTGCCTGTGAACTTTGTTATTCAGTGATAAAAATTCTATATCAAATGTAAAATATGGAACATTTCTCTGGTAATATTTCTGTAAAGAAACAATAGTATTTAGGTTTAGTTACTGAACTCATTGAACTTATGACATAATAGTGTTTCAAAACTGTAATGGTTAAGATTTTTGTTCATAATAGTATATACCAGGGATATAATATGCCGTGTGTAGCAAAATTAACATTGTGTGAAGAAAGACAAGATCACAGAACTCTGCATGTGTGTGTCTGAGACAGACAGAGAGGTTGAGGAATCAAGAAACCTTATAGTCTAATACTAAGCTCCAAGGTTTTGAATAGCATTAAAACTATGAGGATTTTTAAAATCATTTCAAGATTAAATAAAATACACACACACACATACAGATACATATATATATGCACACAAATATTACTCATTCTTCATGATACACAAGAATCTTCCAGTCTTTCAGTGATTCAACTTTAGATAACTAAAGCTTATCTATTAGAAAGGGATTCATCACAATTGTACTTAGCAACATCAAAAATACAAACAGCATTTTTTTGTGTCCCTAACTTGTTTACAAATACATAATTACTACCTACTCTGTGCTAGACACTTTCGTAAGTACTGAGGATTCTGTGTTCAATGAAAAGATGTGGCTCATGTTACCCTCATAAAACTTTAAAACTTTGGAGAAAGGAAAAGTGTCTACAATAGTCACAAAAAGTGACTATGTAATAGTTTTAAAAAGAGAAATTGCTTTGAAAGAAAAATATGGGGCAAAATAAGAAATTATAACAACTAGACATTATTAATGTGGGGGGGATAGTGGGTGAGCGGTCACAGAAGGACTGTTGGAGGAAGTAATACTTCAATTAGAAAATTGTTTCAAGGCAAAAAGAATAGCATGTGGAATGGCTCTAAACCTGGATAGAGCTTAATTCTTTGGGGGAAAGAGGTCAACGTGGCTGCTCCAGAGTGACCACAGCCATGATGAGATTGCAGAGCTAAGTAAACAGGGGCCAGATCATCAGGCACTTTGAGGAGGAAATTGTGATAAGGATTTGAAGGCTTAGCCAATATACCATGGGAAGCTGTTAAAGGGTTCTGAGTAGGGGAGTAATATATTTTGACAAGCATATTTTAAAGATCATCTCAACAGCCAGTGAAGAATCATTTACTGTTTTCAATACTCTACAATGATTCAACAGGTCTAAAAGTGAAAGAAGCAAATATTCTTCAATGATCACTGAAACTGATCAATACATTCTTCATGTCTATTTTCCTTACAAGCAAAAACCCCATTAAAGTGAAATTTTAAAACCCTGAAATTATAAACTCACAACATTGAAGAGGATTGGTAAGGTAAAATCATCAGAAAAGAGTTTTTAACAAAATTCCAAAAGCTGAAAGCAAATAAAGAAATGATAAGTGATGAAACAAGGCAGCAATAACTGGGGCTTAAAGTACAAATGGAAGGAGAAATGGCAAAGACTTGTCATAGGAAAACCCTAGGGAAAGAAGAAACTTGAGAATCCTGCATACAATAAAGTGTGAGATTGATATATGGTTCCAAACAAGAGGATTCATTACATATCTCTATATGAACCATAATATTCCACCACCTCTTCTTTTGTACCAGCTCACAAAGTTCTGAAAGCTAGGCACTCATGCAAAGAATTAAAGAATTGTTCTCTGAAGCAATCAAATGCCAAGGATATATCCTTGTTTTCATTCTATTCATCCTGTGACAAAGCCCACCACTGACAAAATCACACAAGTATATAAAGTTGCAAACCAACTTTTTATTGTCTCATTTTTAAATAAGAAAGGATATCTTAGGATCAGTGAAGCGATCAAAGATTGAGATTTTAAAAATGATGCTAGAGCAAGGTTTCTCAATTATGACGCTATTGACATTTTGTTTTTCTTTCTTTCTTTTATTTTTGCTGAAAAAGATTCACCCTGAGCTAACATCTGTTGACAATCCTCCTCTTTTTTTTTTGCTTGAGGAAGATTAGTCCTGAGCTAACATCTATGCCAAGCTTCCTCTATTTTTTTGGTATGTGGGACACCTCCACAGTGTGGTAGGTGAGTGGAGTAGTTCGGTGCCCGGGATCCGAACCTGTGAACCCCAGCCGCTGAAGCTGAGCATAGGGAACTTTCACCACTTGGCCATGGGGCAGGACCCACTATTGACATTTTGGACATGACGCAGAGATGTGTAGTAGAAGGCAACTGCACTTCTCTCCTAGTTGTGATAACGAAAAATGTCTTCACACATTGCCAATGTCCCAAGGGGACTAAATCATCTCCAGTTGAGAACCACTGCTCTACAGGAAACAGAGTGAGAAAAATAAGAGAATTTTACAATTACTGTACTTCACTTAAATATTACAGTCACAATACAAGAAAGATATACATAAAAAGCAAATAGGAAATAAGCTCTTGAAATCAAAAATATTATTTCTGAAATTAAATAAAAAATAATTGACAGCTTAGAAAAGTCTATATACCAAAGAAATAGAACAAAAGGATAAAATGAGGAAAAACCAATTTGCGAGATCCAATCGACAACTGAATACGAGCTCTAGATAAAGAGGGCAAAGAAAATAAAAGATAATAGAAGGAAATTTCCCTGAAAGACAAGTGTCTCTGCTGCATAGGCTTGGCAAGTGCTCAAAAGAGTAAGTGACAAAAAACTGTGAAAGATCAAGAGTGGATTCGAAGCTCTTCCCTAGAGAAAGAGTTTACATACAAATTAATGAGAGTTACATTTGAGTCACAATTATCATAAACAATGAAGTACTTGAGATCAAAGACATTTTAACTTTATAGGTCTAATGGAAAATGAACTCAGAGGAATGACTGAAGTAAAAGAAAGAATATAAGCAAGAAATTGTATACATACGAGCAAGTCAAAGAAACAAAAAATCAAACAAATTATCTTCTTAAACTGAACTACAGAAACATGTAATCTGTGAAGGCTGATAGAAGTTAAAGTATTCTAAAGCTTTTGTATTGTTAAAGATGAAGATAATTAAATAATTTCAGTTTAGATTTTTTAACCTCATTAACATAAGTATGCGTGGTAAAGTTTCAAGCATAACCGTTAAAAGTGTAAAAATAGACTGAATAAATTCTAACGTGCCAAATGGAAAAGTCAGAATTAGAGAAAAATGCCCTATCAAAACAAGACAATAAAAGATAAAAAGCATATGAAAAGAAGGGTGAATGGAAAGGCAAAATATCTAAGTAGAAATAAATTCAAATATATCAGGAATGATGATGAATGAAAACAATAAGTTTGCCAGTTAAGATATAAAAATTGGCTGCTATGCCATTTCCAAAAGCCGTAACTAATACATGAGAAAACAGAGTAGATAAGAGTAAAAGATGACAACAAATATATACCAATCAAATACTCACCAAGAGAAAGCAGGATTATTTATATTAATATCAAACAAAATAGATTAACTTCTGATAAACATAAATATATGAGCAAAAAGTAATCTAATTTTGATGAAATTTTTGAAAATTCATCATCGTATTATAATGCATTAACGTGCTTACATCAAATATTTGTGCATTCAAGTAGACAAAATTATAGAAAATAAAATATCTGGACAATTGTATGTAACATCAAATGTTTAGAAGAAAGATGTTCTTAAATGTTAGTAAGGGTTACTGTTAATTAATGTTAAATGTTAATAAATAAGTTAATATGTATTACAACTGATCAGGTACTA
Organism: Equus quagga; assembly: GCF_021613505.1. Classification (NCBI taxonomy): domain Eukaryota; kingdom Metazoa; phylum Chordata; class Mammalia; order Perissodactyla; family Equidae; genus Equus; species Equus quagga. The sequence continues at coordinate 26,930,485 of NC_060272.1, forward strand.
GAATTTAAAGCTAGTGTAACACTTTTAAAGTATGATTGTGAAACATCATATGCTTGAACCACAATGCAATTTAGGTCAGAAATCAACATCAAATACAAAGAGTGTGTGTGGAAATTTTAAAATGCACTTCTAAATATCTCCAGATGGACTTACATATAACATAAAAATGGAAGTCAATGAAAATACTACATATAAAAACTGTGGACAAGGATATATTAAAGAAAAATTATGTATTTAATGTATATATTAGAAGAGAATAAAAAGATGAAAACAGTGAGCAATAATGGCTAACTTAAGTCAAGAAAGAACACTAAATATACCCAAGGAAAGTAGAAACTACTTAACTCTCATGTTAGTAAGAAATTAACAAATCAGATAACAAAGATATAATAGAGAAGATAAAAACAAAAATGTGGGAATGAAGGAGAAAAAAACACTGTTTGAAAAGAGTAAAAAAAAGGCATTTTTCTTGATGATTAATCAAGAAAAAATAAACACATATAAGTGTATGTTAAAATGAAAAATAAAATAAACACAAATATCCATTAGACACAGTTTATTAACTATAATATTCTTGAATCTGTTTCAAAGTTTATATGTTTTTCGAATATATATATATAAAAACATATATACATATATATATATTCAGGACAAACTCTCAAGCAAAGGACAAATGGTTTTATTATTCATTAAAATCTGGACAGTAGTAAGTTTTATACCATCTGAAGCTCTACCAGGGAGATCATGGAATATCTCTGACTTCACCAATCTGTACTTACCAAAGTGTAAAAGCAAGCCATTGGATAAGAACTATTGTCCTTTCTTTATCAGCGTAAAAATCTGAAGTGTTTTCTTTTTTTTGTATCTTATATTTCTTTATTGAGATATATTTGCATAAGTTTAAGGTACACAAAGTGTTAATGTGATATATTTATATATCACAATGTGAGTATCACTGTAGCATTAGTTAACACCTCTAATACATCACATAATCATCATTTCTTTTTTGTGGTGAAAATATTTAAGATGTGGTCTCTTAGCAACTTTGAAGTGTTTAATTCAGTATTATTGACTATAATCACTATGCTGTGCGTTATCAGATCCCCAGAACTTATTCATCTTCTAACTCCACGTTTGTATACTTTGACCGACATCTCTTCAATTTCCCACCCACCAGTGCCTGGAAACCACCATTCCACTCTCTGTTCCTATGAGATGGGACTTTTTAGATTCCACATATAAGTGATATCATACAGTATTTGTCTCTTTCTGTCTGACTTATCTCACTTAGCATAATGCCCTCGAGGTCCTCAAGTGTTTTACTTCAAGAATTCTACAGCTAATGACAACTCACAAATATAGATCTTTCTATAACAATAAGGTTAGTTTTCTAAGTAAAAGTGGCTCAGAAAACAGTGTCGTTTTCACATAAAAAACAAAATGCAATGTAAAAAAGTAAGCAATTATCAGTGATCATTAATTTGAAAGACCAAAAAAAAGGAAGTCTTTGAGGAAAAGTGAGTAGGTAATAATGTCTCTCCCTTTACATCCTGAAAGTCTACGATGCGAGTGACGTGCTCCGTGGATCTCTGTGGCTGCCTCACCCTTTCTCCCTGGCTTTAATTAGACACATGCTTCTGTGGCCAAATCAGTAGTTTTTTCACCTGACAAGGGAATGTTTTTCCTTGTATTTGAATAGTTACCATTTTATATAAACTATGGATCTGTTATTATTGTGTTGCTGCTGAAATAAATCCTATATTCTAAAATTTAATTGTACATGATACACTATCATATAGGCTGTACAAACTAAGCTTATTTTTAGAATTGTCGTCATAAATTACTGTAAAACTAAAATTTCCCATATCAGCATGCTTTATTGCTAGTAATTTCTGCTAGTTTTCAATTGTCTTTATTTGATATTGCTTGTCCCTTAGTTTTAAAGTTGAATGAATGAATTAATGAATTAATGAATTAATGAAAAATATTAGAAATGTTATAAGGCTTCCAGTAGGATTTTATATGTACATGCATAGAACGATATGAATATTTATAGGCAAATATTCAAAATTCTCCTCAATGAAATTAAGAGTTGCACATGCTGTGGTGTCCTGCTGAGGGCAGCAAAATATTCAGGCTGGTTTTAAAAGGAGATACTGTTCTATGCAAACTAGAAGTCCTTACAAGATCCAAAGTGCAGCTCTTCAGTCCCAGAGGCAGTGTTCAAAGAGAAAGCAACTAATATGCTTTTCATCAAAGCAATCCCTATATCATCAATGTTTTGTACATCACAGTAGCTATATTCTTGTACTTCTTCATCCATTCATTCATTCTTCACCAATACACATCTATCAAAATTACAGACCGCCGCAGATCTTAGGAATCACGCAGCATAACCTCAGAAGACGTAAATATGTCTGTAATTGAGAACCGAGAGGAAGGCACACTCTTAGTAGTTATGACTCAATTACAATTGTCCATATGCAGCCTACATTTTTCAAATTTACTTTTACTTTAATGATTTGTTTAGAGTGTGAGACACCTTAAAATGTATTTTGTGATATATTCAAATGGGTAAATGTAATAGCATTTTTTGGTAACTAACTTGAAGGTAGACTCATAAAAGTGATTTAAATGTTTTTAAAATTTCAATATATTAAAGCTAAATAGAAATACTGTGTTTTTGGTGGACTATAAACATGTTAAGTCACTGAATCAATATCATTTATCGAGTCAATACTGCATTGTTTTAACAAATATTTACATAACTGTCTCATGCACTGTAAAAAGGAAAAACTGTGTAAATATTATTTAGAAATCCTGGAATATTTTATCGACTTAAAGATTGCTTAGGAAATCAGTGTATATGTGAGTGGGTTTTTTTTAGTTACGTACTTTAACTGAAAAGCAAGTTGGTAGGATAGAAACAGTAGTAGCGAAGAAAGGGGGGGTGGGATGGGCATGAAGGTGTGAAGGAAGCTATATGAGTTCAAATGTGCTTTATTGGAGTCTTTGACAAAAATAGAAATGACTCTAGAAACATGAAATGGAATCTTACAATTTTTAGTCTTTTCAGTGAGATGCTCTATGCTTCCAATTACATCAATGGTAAACGCATTTTGTGGAAAACACCCCTCTAACTGAAAATATTCCAGAATACTAATTAGCTCAGAGCGCATGTCTCATCTCTCCTGGTATCTTCCTACATTTTGTTTTAGAAAGTGATTTCCAGATATGTTTAATTGATGCTATAATTTCAAACTTAAATACACACTTCTAGATGCTGAAGCTCAGAAATTGCAGATTTGTTTTATAGTCTAAGCATTGAAGGAAAAATGAATTAGCGATGCTCTCTGTTATTTGACACATAGAATTACAGATTGGATGTTGTTTTTATTTTTATCATGAGAAATCAAAAAATGGGGCCTGGCCCGGTGGCACAGCGGTTAAGTGCACACGTTCTGCTTCGGCAGCCCAGAGTTCGCCAGTTCAGATCCCGGGTGCAGACATGGCACCACTTGGCAAGCCATGCTGTGGTAGGTGTTCCACATATAAAGTGGAGGAAGATGGGCTCAATGTTAGCTCAGGGCCAGTCTTCCTCAGCAAAAAGAGGAGGATTGGCAGCAGATGTTAGCTCAGGGCTAATCTTCCTCAAAAAACAAACAAACAAATAAATAAATATTTCTCTGAACCTGCTATAAGTGAGTGTAAAACATAGCTCTATTTCAAAGTATATATAGCCTAGGCAAGAAAATCAAGCATGGTATGTTATACATTAAAGAAAAATAGCATATGAGATGAAATAAGTCTGATATAAGGAAGTTTGTAATTTGCAGCCAAATGAGGAGCAAAAACATACAGTGAAAGTATTCAGAGGAGTTAATTTTAAGTTGCAATTGTTGTCCATCTATTTATTTGAAAATTTGCCTTGAGTATCTAGTCTGTTTATTCTTGTTCCCCATAGGCAATGTCTGGGGAAGATATATAGTGGTCAGAATCTGGTTTGATGAGCATGAAATCATAATGAAAGGATGTAAGTGGATACACTTTCCAGGGCTCAATCTTCCCCTTAACATTCTTGGATGGCCTTTGCCAACGTATTCCTTTGTGATAACTCTTTTGTGATTCTAAGGCTTTTCTCTTGTTTTTAAGTTTCTCGCTGTAATCCTATTCTAATGGTATCAGTTGTCTTTATCCAATGAGCTAGTCTTTAGGGTGAGGTAGCATGTGTAAACAGTAATAAGTTATATACCTATATGAAAGTATAACTTCCAGGGAACAATTAGTGAAGAAGCCTTCTTACTGCCAACCACACCACTGTACCAGCAATATTATTTTGACACTAGTATTTAAGATATATATACATTCCACATATATGCATACATATATATATACATACACACATAAATTCAAACAGTTTACAATTTATAATAGGAGATAGGACATGCCTAAAATATAAACTAGACTATCATGAAGCAGATATGGAAATACACCAAATGAATTCTAGTAAGTTTATGCTTATATTTATTGGAAAGTAAGCATAAAAAAAGAACCGTCATTTTCCAGGCTTTTCAATGTGTCTTGTATTTGGCTTTTACATTCTTCTAATATGTTTTTCCCCATGGCTTTACTGAGTTATAATTAGTGTATAAAAATCCATACATAATATATGCAATTTAATGAGTTTGGACATATGTATATAATCATATTACTATCACCACAAACAGAGAAATGGGGTAATAAACATATGCATCACTTCCAAAAGCTTCTTTGTAGCCCTTTGGGATTTTTTTTTGCTTTTTTTAGGTGGATAAAAATACTCAATGTGAGATCTACCCTCTTAAATTTTCAAGTTTACAATACCTTACTATTAACTATAGACACGATGTCTTCATCATAATTTCAGCAATCATCAATTCTTTATGATGAACAACACCGTTTGGGAGAATCCGATGGCGCGTCTAGGTATGCATCTGAGTTTTACTTAGCAACTTCACATAGTTATTAATTTAAAAATATTTTACGAAAAGTAAAAAGCAAGTAAAATAATGGTCACCTAGATAACTAAGACACAGTGATCTACAGTTTCCAGTGTTCCTTTGCACCCACCCCTCTCAATCCTCAGAGCATAGACATGAAATGGGCAGGGCAGATATTATCGCACAGCTGATGACTAAAGTAAATTGTGCATCTTTTATTTTTATAGTTGAGCATTAATTAGTATCCTTTGGGATCTAATTGCTTTTCCACCTCTTTTGATTATTTTTGGCATTTTTTAATAACTTTTTACCATCTTTAGCTTTAATAGTGTTTTATACTTCACAGCTCGATAGTTGGCTGATATTGAAAACTGCTCCTTCTCCTTTCTATTCATATCCTCCTTTTAATTTACTGAGACATGCAAATATTTTGAAATCTATAAGAAAAAGAGAAATAATGGCACTCAGTACTTGATTAATATTAGAAAATCTCCCTTTCTCTTTTTCTTCTTGCTCCCCTCATTTATCAATACATATGTATGCTTCAACATATAGAATAATGAGAAATAACAATGGTCCACGTGAAAACATTGCTTCACATAAGTAAAAGGATAAATTTTGTCTTTAAAGTATTTTTGAAAGCATTGGCATGTGTGTTTTTCACCTAGTTCTTGAAATAATTCAAATTTACCATCATTCACTGTACAAACAGTTGCAAGTGTTTTTTAAGCTTCTTAACCTTTTACAAAAAGCAGACTGACACACTATAATATTACTTGGAAGGAGTTTATGAAGCATATGGAGTCCATTTATCTTTGCAGGCTATTACAGATTTAAACACGGATTAGGCCATACAATCAAGGAGTTTCTTATGTAGATTATTCAGTCTCGGTACCCTATCAGATTATTTGAGTACAGTGGTGTTATTTCACCAAAAGATATTGTAGGAACACCCTTAAAAGCTCATTCCTGTAGTCACTCTAAGAATTTTAGGTCATCCATAATATTGACATTACTCAGTGTCTTCTATATGAAAACCTGCATTGAAAATATGTTAAATTCAATACTTAATTAATACTTAAATACATACTTAGACACTTAAATTCAATATTTCTGAAAAGATTTGGTTTTCTTGAGGAAACCATAGTTTCCTCCCCATATTATAAATAACTTCCAATATAGTATTTACTTTCAGAATTTGGCCACCCACTAAAGGATATTAAGAAATATCCCACACCCAGTGCACCTATTTATAAATGGAAGTAGACTATTGAAAAGTAATAGATATTTGGATAAAAGGACAGGGCATGAGCTGTGGTGATTAATAACATATAGGCACACTTTTTTTATGCTATCCTCATGGCAGAGTGTGGAAAGAGAAAACATCACAGCAATTCTGAGTTTGACATCCCATGAGGAATTTTGCAAATGTGAAATACACCTTACCTGTAAGAATGCCCTCATAAACTAGCAAAAATCGTATTACCCATTTTGTTTTGGACACCGTAATGCTCAGGAGAAAATGTTTAACCAAATTTAAATGGCTCTGAGGACATTATGGTCTGCAGGTTGGGTCCTGATGGCCTTTTCCAATTTGTATTCTCCCTAAAAGTATATTTAGATCTATATTTTATTATTTTACTGTATATATTTCCAGTAAACTACCACAAATCCTTTGCGAAACCAGACATGCTATTAATTAATTGCTCAATTCTGTGCAGCTGCACTGTGCCAGGCCCTCTGCCAGATGCTGGAAATATGAAGATAAACATGACACAATCCCTTTTTTCCGGGAGTCGAAATTTCAGCCAAAGTAGCTCCCATTTTCACGGCACTTTGGAAAGTAGCAAGCTCTTCCACATTATCATATTTGATATACACACATGGGAAATTTAAAAAGTGCATTAGAAGTATGTTTATTTTTCCTGGGCACTGAACTGCAACAATTATTTTGTTCAATAATAGATCCACTGGGAAGATGTAGCTAATGTGTGAAAACTCAAATCTGAATAGATGTGTTATCCTGGGAGAATAACTAGAATTTTGGTGAAGCTGCCTTTGATTTTGTACTGTGTCATTGTATTTTCATTTTTATGAAGCAAAATGCTTCCATTGTTATCAAAATCTGAGAATCTGATATTTATGTTATAGACAATGCCAATTGTGTACTAGTTCCGCATAGCTTCAGAAAAGGCAATGACATGACCTCAAATGAAGTAGAATGTCAAGGATCCAGAAGCAAGGATCAAAGTGAAACTTCATACCATATTAAGAAAAACCTCTAATTCATTTATATGTTTGAGTCTTTAAATATTTTAAATATAGAAAGCAAATCGATTTGATGAACATTCACTAAATATTGGCGATATATATGTATTCATAATATAATTATTCATTTTTTATTTTACTATGCAAAATAGAAGCTATGACTACTTACATTTATATTTTACCATTTATATTTTACTGCTATCCATGGTTTTGTGTTCAATTTGGTTGGAATTTGAAAATAGGTTTTAAAACAAGGCTATTTACTCTTCCAATGTTTTCCTCCTCTCTTCTTCATCCCGTTGGTGAGGAAGGGAGTGGGGCTCTAGGGTGGTCGGGATGGACAAACGCACAACACCTGACACTGGACAACTGAGACTGACAGTAGGGGAAGCCCACGGCAGCCAAGCATTTCCCAGAGGCATCAGGTGTGCTGATTCTAGTTGTGATACGCCTAAAATGAAAAACAAAAGAAATTGATGTCTCCTCTTCACGCATAGTTTGGGAGAGCAATTTCAACATGTCTTTTGACTGACGTGTTTGCAGATGTTTAAATACCATGAACTGAACTATAATTTATGGAAACAAGATTTTGCATCGGGTTGATTTCCCTTAGAAACATCCCATTGAGATATGACATTTGATTTTGATTTTTCAAGAGCACCTCAGAGACAAGGTGTTACTTGCTATCTCCTAATGCTTGGCAAATTTTATGTGCTGGTAGTGACTCTTTCAGCAAGTCTTCTTTCAACAATACCACGAATTGTAAATACGTTACTAAACCTGTGGTAAAATCTGTGGGAATAGATCATACATTTTCAGTGAGGATGACATCACCCGCAAGGGAAAAAAATTGGTTTGGCGTGGCAGAATATTAGATAATACAATGGTTTGTGGACCTCCAAAGGGCCACAGGGTATATATGATAGACAGTATATCTCTGTTGTGAAAATTTCATAGGTGGAGGATTAGGAAAACAAAAGCCTGAAAAGGCTCATGGGGTAGAAAGTAATTATGAAAAAAATAAAATGTTTGGGAAACAGTGGTATAAATTCAGTCATTTAGAGTTTGAAGCCATAAACTTGGTTTACCTAGAATTAGCTGATCAAGAAAAAGAAAAACTTAGCTGAACTGATAAAATAGCAAATAAAATAGTAATAATACTGCAGTAAATAATCATCTTCTAGAGAATTTCCTACTGGTGTCCTTTCAGTGTGAGAGAACTGCAAACAATAACAGCTATGAAAATTTCAAATATGTTATCATCACTACTTATTTTTAGATTACTTTAGAAGAAGTAGACAAAGGATTAAAAATATGAACAAAATTACAGGTTTTTTGCATTTTATGGTTTAATTAATATATTTCTTTTCAATTTCAGAAAGAGTGGAATATTTGAGAATTATTAATAAAATATTTTCAAATTCAAATTAGTAAAAAATTGTGGAAGGGCATATTACAATAGTATATCTTCTCAAACAAAGTACTAAAGGTGAGAAGCATTAAAGTGTAAGGAACTTTCTATTGTATATTTGTTTTAATTATTGTTTCCACTTAACATTTAAATCAAAGTAACGATATTTACAGTTTATGGTAGCCATATCTCTCAGTGACAGCTTTATGCAGGTTGTACGCTAACAAATAAACAATTTGAAGTAGTGAAATTCATAAACATTACAAATAAGCTAGCCAATTAAACTAAATTCAACTAGATTCAAGCAGTCTGAGGTCAATTAGAAGACATGTAAAACTCAGTTGCTGTGTTCAGAGGCATTTTAGAAAGTTACTGTAAAATAAACTTTTGCTAAATTTGCCCCCTTTAATTAAAATATATTATATAAAAAGCTCATTTAAGAAAACAGCAAATTACTATATGAATTTTAGAATGCAAATCTATTATCTATTTAAAACAATTATTTTTAACATAGCTATTAAAGTAGTGAATTTTCTTTACAAGATATTATTCAAGAGTTTTCATTACATTTGACATATTCCATGCAGATATATTTTCTAGGCCAGTCAATGGACTTTTTTTATAGGGTGACAATTTCAAGCTGTGGCATATTGGAAAGAGGAGGAGTAAGTAAAAAATATATGGCAGGCAGAGAATATAAATAAAGACATAGACAAAGAATAGAAATTGTCCATTATTATGTACATAGAACCTTATGTTCTCAAAAATGTTAGTATCCCAATTTTACTGAAAAACAGTTGAAAATAAAGAAGATTTAGCCCCTTTTCCAAAAATCATGCTAATGGGAAACAACCGTTGAGACAGAAAACTACATTTCAGAAAACACATATACACACACACATATGCATGTACATCTATACATATGTGTGTATATATGTATAAGTACATATATTTGTTTGTTTATTAACTTACGTAAATTAACTACTGGATATGAGATCACACTGTAGGCTTCATGGTAACTATTAAAAGAAGAAACATGGCCAGCCCTGTGGCCGAGTAGTTAAGTTCGCGCGCTCCACTTCAGCGGCCCAGGGTTTTGCCAGTTTGGATCCTGGGCGCGGACCTTGCACAGCTCATCAAGCCATGCTGAGGTGGCGTCCCACAGAGCAGAGCCAGAAGGACCTAGATCTAAAATATACAACTATGTACTGGGTGGCTTTGGGGAGAAGAAGAAGAAAAAGAAGGAACATTGGCAACAGGTGTTAGCTCAGCTGCCAATTTTTAAAAAGAAAAGAAAGAAGAAAGGCTTTGGACAAAGCAAAACATTTCAGGAAAAGAATACATCACTGATTTACACATGAGCTTCAGTTTGAAATAATTGGGAGCTGAGTATAAGCATTGTACTTTTAATATAAGCACATGTACCATGCTATATTTTCAAAGAAATAAGTGGAGGTGCTTGTCCAAGAAGAAACAGGAATGTAGCTAGTTGGCCTAGCTGCAGGGACACAAGTAAAACGAGAAATGATAACAAAATTCTCTCAAGGGAATTATGCAAGCCATGCCGCCTACTATGCTAACCCTTTCAGCTTACCTCCAAGGATGCTCCTGGAGATAGAATGGTTGAATATGTGACTGAATAGCACCAAAGGGAAAACTGAACTGATCTACTGGCCATAAAGCCTTACTTCTCAATGCCACCCTCAAAGTGACACTGTGGGTTTTCAAACATGATTAGAAAATCGTGTTCTGCTGTGTATTCACTACAATATACTGAAAGACTGAATCATCTTTGTCTCAGAAGTAGCCCCAAATTACCTACCATCTTGAACAATTCTCTTTGATAAACCAGCATTAGAAAAAACATTGGTAGAGTTTTGGAGAATGGTGGGAATTTTCATCTGAGAAATTGTTCCTGTGGTGCATTAGGTATCACTTGGTTCTTTCACTGCCTCACGGAAAATTACTCCTTCAATAACACCATTGTGAGGTCAGTTTCTGAGATAAACCCTGTGATGGGGGCGACGTTCAATTGCTAACTATCCTGTGCATCATAATTCCCAAATCTAAAACTCAGTCTAAAATAACATTTCATTTAAGAAGCTCCATACCCAAAGGTTGACTTGAGTCCCCTTACATTTTGATGAGGAGAATAGAAAAATAAATCCTCAGACTACATGTGCAGACTTTAACAAGTTGGAGACGTACACTGTTTAACAAAAAGTCATTGACTATTGTACTGAGAGCTTGCATTACGTTAGGCCTTTGTAGGCCCTTAAGTCCCTTACAACTTCGTGTAAAAAATTGCTGCTTAACTGAATCTACACCGAAATCTTTTCTTTCCTAAATCTCTTTTCCTTCCTTGATTTCTAGAATCTCTCTTTAAAATATTAATTAATTAATGTTCTAATACTCGGCTCGTTGAAGCTTATATACACTTATTTCAGCAATAACGATAATCAGCAAGAGAGCTTAAATATGCTATACCCTTTAATTCTTATCCTAGACATGAATGCTGCCCGACTTATACCCACTGTGGGGCAGGAGATCTGTTCATTGTACAAGCATGAATGATTCATGTCTGTATATGTTATAGGGAAAGGCATAATCAGAATCTGTAAATATAAAATTTGGTTTTTTATCCTACTGTTAAATCTGCCTAGAATGTACTGGTTAATGCACTATTCATGTCATCTTAATTTACATATTCCTAATGGGAGAAATGATTTTTTCTTTAGGTTGACCGTATAACTTATTTTATGAATTAGGACACTTTTGAAAGTGAGATTGTATGTTACTCATATTGACTACTAGAACAACCGGTGTAAACCAGGACTCTGCTGGGGAAAATGGAATGCGTGGTCAGTGCCCTTACTCACATTTCAGATCAGTCAGATTTATTTATTTATTCAAGCAGAAAGGACATTTAGAGAAAGGAAACTGGGTAGTTCCCAGCATCTCTGGAAAGACCTGAGAACCAGGTTGGGTACATGGACAGGAACAAAAGTGGCCTCATAATCAGAATCGGTTGAAATTGTGCCACAACACTTCTCTGCTATGGATGGCGCAGCCAATGTGGCAAAACAGCTTGCAACAACTCCATCCTCAGCCCTGGACCCTGTTCAGAAGTTTCCTGCCACAGCTGTGCTAGATGCTCCTCACTACTCCCATTGCTACCACAGCCAGAGGTCATCCTTCCATTCCTCTTCCCACGTCACTAGGTCTAATTTCAAAATCCAGCTGTGTGAGTCTAATTGGCCAAGCTAAGTCATGTGATCTGCCCTAGCCACAAGAAGATCTGGGAAAACAGGTATCCAATATTTTTATCTTTTATGATAGGGATGTGGTTTATATCCAAACAAGACTTAAAAGGTGGGAAATTGATCTATATTAGGAATGGAGTAAGATTCCCCCATAAGCACCATGTATAGCAAAGGATGATTTCCTTATTTGATACCAAAGCCCATGATATTTTCACTGCTTCAGGCAACTGCTCATGTGAGATAATGCTTTTTCACAGCCTAATATTTACCATAAATGTAAGAACTACCAATTCCAACTGATTAGAAAATAGCATGTTTTCTACTTTAGTAAGTAATTTTTAATCCTTTTCCCTTGGGCAATTCAAAATGCTCTATAGGATTTCCATTTTTCATGATATCGAAATCATAATTAGTTATTAATACATAGCGCTTGAGCAGAAATCTAAAAGAGACGGTATTGACCTTTTTCATCAGCCAATTAGACACTAACCATGTGGAGGGTGCAATTTAATGGCCATCACAAAAAAACATCCACCTCTGTTAAGGGCATCTCTTTACTTGGCCTCCAGTAGTGCATGTGATTCTACCTTTGGAGAATTCTTCCTCTGTATCAAAATACTGTACATTCAAAAATCAAGAGTGAAAACACAAGTGGTGGCATTGTCCATCTTACATTTTTGCATTCTGGTGTCTCACATATGGTAGGTATTATACGACATATTATGTAATGCTTGCAGTGTATGAATGTTTGTATGTGGCTTGTGTGCACATGTATGTGTAAACAAGAATAAATAAACGATTTGAACACCTTCCTTTCTTGAAAACTGCTGGAACAGAATATGGGTATAATACATTCTCAAATAGCGCACCATATTGACGTCATATGAACACTCACAAGATAGTCAAATTTTGAGCTGAAATAAGTCCCAAGGAAGACATAGTAATATATATAAAACATATAATGACATAACTAGGGGTCATGGAGAAGACTTAAAAAAAAAAGAAGAGATTTTAATAAAAGAAAAAGGAGGAATAAACACAATTTAGCCTCTTTTAAAATTTTCCACAGTCTGGAAAAAACTAACAAAATAATAAGTAATATTTTTGCTTTTGCACATTTTCAAAGTCCAATCAATAATCTCATTCAGTCTTTAGATTTTCATCATATTTTAATGTTTATCTTCACAACAGTTAATTTCACAACCCACTTCCTCTTGGAAAAGCTGCAGTGTGTCCCCATCATTAGCATCACACACATTTATTGATTGTTCACCAGGTGCATGGTACTGTACTAACTCCTATGGGATACACAAAATGTAGGTTAGGAAGTCATTTTCCGGAGAAAAGAAAAGAATTTCATAAATATATGCATGATAATAGAGGGGAAAATATGTCGAGTGCACATAATGCATAGAAAACATGAAACCTAAAAGTCTACCTAAATAATTCATAGACTGTATCACTTTCCCAAGTCCCTAGTTTGTGAATTAATCTTCTCTCTGAGCTTTCTCACTCTTTGATCTGTCCCACTCAGTTTATCACTGATTCACATACTGCCTTATTTCACTGGTGGAGTGTACGTGTCACACCATATTATGTGCCTAGTACTCTGTTATGTGACAGAAATAAAAAGATAAAAGGATTTGACCTCTGCCCTCAAGAATGTTACATTCTAGTGAGGAATCAATGCTTCAAACAAATAATTTTAAAAAAGAAAAATATATGACTTATTAATTATTCTACTGAATATTTTAAGGTGAAAGAGAGTGAGATGCATAGGTGGTTTGGTCTGGAAAGGATTCACAGAAGTAATTTTAAGCTAAAATATATCTTAAAAGTTGAACAGAAAGGAATGAAGAAGATGACAATGTACTCAATAAATAATTTCAAATTCAAAAGAATTTGCTCAAGTAAATGGGTCAGCATTGACTTCACTTCAAAAGTTCTGAGCTGAGTGGAAAATATTTTAAATGATAATAAATAGTGTTGGCAGGGGTTTAGAGAAATGGCAAATTTCATCTACTGCTGGTAGAATATAAATTGGCAAAAATTTTGAGTACGCAATTTGGCAATTTGAATCAAACATCTTCATATTTTTCTTACACTTTGACCTGGCAATTCTACTTCTAGGAATCCATAATAAGATGATAAATAATGATGTTCACAGTGATTTATGCACAAGGTTGTTCTTTGTGGCACTATTTATGAAAGCAAAAATTTTAGTGAGAAGTAAACATCCAGCAACGTGGAATTAGCTCAATGAATTATTTTATGTTGTACAACGGAATTCAGCCTCTGATATAATACAGTAGTGTATGTTTTACAATCTGAAATTTTTTACAAATAAATGTTAAGTGCAAAAAGCATATTACAAAATATATGCGTTTATGTTTACAATAAAAATTTCTGGGGGTTGGGATTCTGTGGATTTTAATTGTTTTGCTATTGTTTTCAATGTTCTCCAAAATATATACAAATAATATGAATTTCTTTACCTTAAAAATATAATACATACTTTGTAGAAAACAAAAACAGAACTCTTTTTCTATAAGTGATTATCTGCAAGATCTTGTAAGACATATGAAAAAGTAGAATAAGTTTGTAGCAGTATCTACATAAGTGCCAACTAATATAATAAAAAAATTGTACAAATATATGTTCTCATTGTATTGTAGTATTGTATGGTATGGTATGGTGTGGTGTAATATAGTATAGTATAGTATAGACCTAAGAGTAGCACCTTTTCCGGGCAAACCTTTGGTTGCCTCATTTGCGTTAAATTTTTAAAAAGTAATGAATTAGGATTTTCTTACATATAAATTTATATTTTTGATACACATCTCCCCAAAAAGTCCAAAATAGTGATTCATATGAGTTTTATTAAACAAATGAGACTTTATGAGAAAATTAGTTATACTCCAAGATGGCCAAAGTATGATGCAAAGTAATATAAATTTAAAGTGATATAAACAAGAGAAAACGACACATCAGGGCACAAAGTAAACGTGTAAAAGTATTTTGATATGTTCTACTTAGTTTGCTGTTTATTGATGATACATAAAAGTAGTTATTTTGAAAAACAATTTACCATAAAAGAGATATTCCAAAAATATTTTATGGTTTTGCCTGCAGAAGTCATGTGATGTGGTAATTATCTCAGCATTCCATTCCTAGAACATTACTTAAAATCTACAAAAACGAAAATGAAGAAATGGGGAAAATTTTACTTTCTAAGCATAATAGTTTATAGGTGTAATTGATTTATGTTCTTGTCCCTTAGTTTACAATAGTTATCACAGAAGGAAGAATTCCAACCACCCCTTTGTCTCGTGAAAGGTAGGAAACCATGGTAGGAGACTAAACTTGTAACTAGTGAATTCTGTTCTACAGTAGTTACTACATTTATTCTTGGCTTCAAGCCATAGTGAATAGGCAGATATACTAACAAAACATCTTAAGTCCAAATATGAAAAGTCTAAGAAGGCAAGAGACACTGGGCCTTTTCTGAAATTATTTTTAAAGAGTTTTGGATTCAGAAAAAAAAGCTTGAAAAGGCCAAAAATCCAATGCCTTAATTTACTAATAAGGAAACTGACCCCAGAGAGAGCTTAATTAAGCTTAAGCATATTAGAACATTTAGAACGTATTTAGAACGTTGTATACTTAAAACAAATAGGGACTTACGTACAAGAAAAAGTTTAGCTCCTGAATGTGTTCCTTTGTTATTTTCGGCAGAGTCAACTGATATTACTCGATCTGGTAAATTACTCAACATTCCTCAGTTTCTCTTTCCACATCTGTAAAATAAGACAATAACATCAAAATCACTATACGGTACACCAGTAAGTTATCAGTAGTTCTCTCTGGAATAAAAGTAGTATGGATGACAGAAGACTAAAGATAGACTTTCTATATAAAGTTTTATATTTCTTAAATAAAAAAGTATTGCTTTTATTAAAAAAAAAAAACCCAAACTGAATACTTTTAAAAATTATCGTGAGGATTAAATAAAGAATAATAATATATTAAATTAATGTAACCATGGGCTCATTTAGAGCCAGTTCAAACAGATGCCTTCTCTTATCAACAAAGTGATTAAGAATTGCCTTTCAGAAAATTTGCAAAGTCGCGTAGCCAGAGCATGTGCAGAAGAAGAAATCTTGACATGAAACGGCTACAGAACTAAAGACTCTCCTCCCTGTGACACCAAAGGACTGGGGCACAACTGGAACTTAAAAGCACACTCTTATCAGAAGTGAGGGGTTGATCATTCAGGAAGATCCAGTGTTAAAATTATTTCCCCAGGGCCAACCCCGTTGCCAGTGGTTAAGTTCAGCATGCTCCACTTTGGAGGCCTGGGTTTGCATGTTCAGATCCCAGGCACGGACCTACACTGCTCCTCAGCCATGCTGTGGCAGTGAACCCACATATAAATAGAGGAAGACTGTCACAGATGTTAGCTCAGGGATAATCTTCCTCAGCAAAAAAAAAAAAAAAAAAAAAATCCTTTCCCATCTTGCCAGAAAGGTTTAGAATCCAATTGTAAATGTTTAGAATCTCATCATAAATGTTTAGAACCTTACCATAAATGTGTGAAGCCCATCAATTAAAGGCTTTCCTGCCAGCGTTTCCATGTACCAACCCGTTCTCCCTGACCTCTTAAATTTCACCCCAAATCCTTAATCAAGGAGAAGATCTGCGGACTCACGCCCCTCTGTCTTCCTGCAGATAGATCTCACAGAATAAAGCTGATCTCTTTTCCCAAAAGCTAATGCTGTAATTAATTGGCTTATTTATGCTCATTGGGCAAGAGAACTCCAATTTTATGTGGTAGCATTATTGTTTTTTATAAATTCTACTTTTTCATTTTAAATATGTAGTGCACATATGGAAACATCTGGAAATCTGATGCCATTTTCAAGAAAAACAGATAATTTATAATTTTTTCTTAATCTGAATGATTTTGTGTTGTGTACATCTAGCTTTTGCCACTTGAAAGATGAACCTGTATGAGGAAGAATAAGAAAAGACAAACCTTTAATGGTATAATTGAAATCTTTCTGGCCACAGCCCAGAAATGAAACTACAGCCCTGAGCAAATATTATCAATTCTCATCATCACCTGAAGTGTCCTTTATCTCTGGCTCCTGAGATCATCTGTTATGAGAGGCAAGGCAATTGAAATAGTTCACTTGAGCTCAAATAGATATAGTAGAACCCTTTTAAGATGAGTTCATGCCTAAGAAATGTTCCCTTAAGACATTTAGATCACACACATTCCCATATATATATTTTTTTTATTTCCCGTGAAAAAATTTACTGTTATACTTGAAGAGTTAGCCTATGGAGGGATGGAAGTGCTTTGCTAGGCTACCTTATTTCTCGGAAATATATTTATTATGAAAACAATTACTTTAAAAAGAATTGTGTTAGCTCATGAATGTGGGTACATTTTTTTTATGCTTATATTTCTAGGGTTAATATTTTTTAACTTTTTATTGAGATTATGATAGTTGTGAAATTTCAGTTGTACATTATTGTTTGTCAGTAGTGTTGTAGGTGCACCACTTCACTCTTTGTGCCCACTCCCACCCCTCTTTCCCCGGGTAACCACTAATGTGTTTTCTTTGTCTGCATGTTTAACTTCTACATGAGTGGAGTCATACAGATTGTCTTTCTCTATCTGGCTTATTTCACTTAACATAATATGTGGGTGCATTTTTAATAGAACTATATATGTGTCTCTATTCTCTGCTTGCAGTTGTGTAGTGAACATCTTCATAGAGGTCATGTAACCTTAATATTTTCTTCCAAGGTTGGGTTGCTCATCTGCGCTCCACCACACTCCTTTTAGAGTGAAGAGATAATAAACTATTTGAGCAGGGTAGAATTGGGGAAAAAAATATGTAACATATCTAAATAGGAAAATCCTAACTGCAAATTTTCTGTGATTGGTGTTTTGAAAGGAAAGAAGCAATCAGGAGAGAGAGACATACAGAGTTTAATGGGTGAGGGAGGGGGACAAAATCTGAATATCAATTGCTTGTTACCTCAATTCTGTTCATTTAAAATCAACTTAAATATGTTCTTTGGGTCTCTTCACATAATGTATTCATTCAGTAAGTTGAATAAACAAGTAACCAATTAAGTTTAAAAGTGTGATTTTAGATGATTACCATCAATATTTTTCTTCCCAAACAGCCAGTATTTTTCTGTCTCTCCTTCAGAGTCTTGCCTACCCCTATCAATCACAGACACTGCATGAGCTGCCCTCCTTTCTCAGCATGGCTTCGGAGGCCAAGAAGTTTCAGATCTGAGTCCTGTTATAAAGAAACAGAAATATCCTTTCCTTTGGTGTAACTCCTCCTCCACATCTGCAGCTCTCAACTGTGTAGCATTTTTTTAGTGAAGTGTTTTCATTTTGATTAAGCTCTTTTCTCTCTTTCTATATGTGGTAATGGGTTAAGTTAAATAAGGGGGAATTGTTTTAGAAGTGTAATAGGTTGTCTGAAAAAGGCTTCTCAACCTCTTTCCCTCTCTCTGTCTCTTTCTCTCACACTAATACACACACACACACACACTCCACACACTCCAGACTGAGCTGAACCATAATCCACCTCTAATGAATTTCACCAGAAGACAACATAACATTGATTATATGAAAATAATATATAGACATATGAAAACTGCCCCCCCCCCCCCCCCGCCCCCAAGAATTAGGTTCTGGACCTGGAAAAAAAAAATCTCCTCTACATTTTCCTTAATTTCCCCAACCCTAGGCCTTTCCCCAAATTTTTCACTCCCCAGCCTTTTCAAAATGCACACATCCTTGAATATTTGATCTTTTATGCAGATTATTAGCAGCCTTGTAACAGCTGTCCAACTTGTTTAAGACCTAATTAAAAGGGAAACTGAAGCAAGTGAATCATTTCTGCTTCTATTGAAGAAAGGACCAAGCAACAACAAAAAAAGGAAAAAAAAAAAAAACAGCCTGTAAATTCCAACCCCTAAAATGGTGCGCACAATTTTCAGAACATATTGATGGAAAAGGTGTCGACTCTGATAAGAAAAGTCGGCCAAACAGCTGACTTTTCCGAGAAGCAGCATTCTCACGTTCTCTCCCCTCCCAGATGTGTGTAGAACTTGGTTTTTGTAAGCTCCATCTGAGTTTGAGGAACCCGGCGATTCCTTCCCTGGGAAAAGCCTGAGCACCGTGCTACAGCAGCACCAGTGACCCAGCGAAGAACTGACCGCTACCTGCAGATCAGGTTCGCACAGAGCCTCAGAGACCCAAGATTTCTATCTCTCTCTTTCAAAATGCAACTGGTTATTTACTTGTATGCATTTCAAATTTGTCCGAACAGATGCGGAAACTTTGTGAGTGTGTGTGAGTGTCTGTGTGTGGTGTGCGCGCGCCAGGCGGCCAGTGGGTTTTTAAGAGCACTTACGAATCGTATTGGGATTTCTCCCTGCCCCCTCCCTCCTTTTCCGGTTCTCAGTGAAAGCTTTCGGGTCTGGAATCAAAGACGCAAGTGTGCATTGTGTTTTCACCTCGCAGACTTAAATAACGTTCAAGAAATATCTTCAGAGAAAGCTAACACTCAGCGACCAAATTGACTAAAATTCTATACCAAGTTTAAAAAAGAAAACCATGTACCTGAGTTATATACCTTGCAGCAAAAAATCCATACCCAATCATGATATTATAGGAAATATGTTTGATGTGAATATATGTTCCAAATAGCCACTTTCACCATGCGAAAAGACCAAAAAAAAAGCTTTCAAAGACAGCAAATAGCATGAAACACTGTACTGCAGAGACGGAAGATATACATTTAAAGCACCGATGAAAATGGCGTGCAGTATAATTACCTCAAATTGCTGTTCGCTTGACACCCTGACACTAATTTTATTCAAGCCATTGGGAAATAAATGTTTTAAAAGCACTCCTTTCCAAAAGCTAGAGCTAGTGGGGGCTGTGAGGTCGTTCAGGAAAGGAAAGGGTAAAGTTTCCAGCACGCAGAAAGAATTAAATAATCCATTTAAAATAAGCGTCTATGTGGATCGACAGCCTTTAAAGCCCACATTTTTAACGCTTGCCCTGTACGTGGATTGATTTTTTTTTTTCCTTCAGCATTCCCTCACCAGATGGATTTTTGCTACTGCAGATCAGCAGAGGGTGTCAGATCTTTCAGAGTGCACCAGGCTGGAACGAGCAGAGCTTCTTAGCAACTCTCTTCTAGCCCCCCCTCCCCGTTCTCGCGCTCTGTCCCTCCCTCAGACAACTCGCCCCCCACCCTCCGCCCCCATCCACGTAATTCCGAAAGAGCAGGAGAAGGAGAAGGAGAACAAGAAAAGAAGAGCTAGTAACCGAGAGCTGGCGCCCAGAAAAAAGGCTGAAAAGGACCAAAGGAGAGGAAAGGAAAAGGATGGACAGCCACAAAACGCAGCGATTGCGGAAATTTTCCAGCGCCATTGGCTCGGCAGCGTGAGTCCTTCGAGCGGGCGTGATTTCAGCACCGGGGGGACTGGACAGCACCTCTGGGGGCCTTCTGGGCAACCCGCAGCCACCGCAAGAACTCCATCAGCAACCTCAACAGCAGAAGCCGCCGAAAACCCTGCTTTGTATCAGAGAGGCAAGGTCAGTCCGACGCACAGCCATGCTCAGGCAGTGCGCCTGTACTACGCTGCAAACCCTCTGCTTGTTTCTCTAACATGCACTTGCTTCTAATTACTAGCATTGTTCCCTTCCTGATTAGTGAGGACCACTATACGAGATTCTGTAAGGGTGTATTTTCTAACTTATGTGTATATATTTAACTTCTTTTTGGTTATTTTTAAGGGGTTGAGGGGGAGCGGGATTATTTTTTTTCTACTTTTTTTTTTTTTTTTTTTTTTTTTGCTTGCCTTGCACTACGTGCCTGGATAGTTTGTAGATACATTAATTGACTGGCGCCTGGGTTGTTGCAGTGCGGGGGGGTTAGGGAGGAAGGAATCCACCCCCGCCCCCCCAAACCCTTTTCTTCTCCTTCCCTGGGTTCGGACGCTGGAGCACTAAATGAACTTGAATTGTGTCTGTGGCGAGCAGGATGGTCGCTGTTACTTTGTGATGAGATCGGGGATGAATTGCTCGCTTTAAAAATGCTGCTTTGGATTCTGTTGCTGGAGACGTCTCTTTGTTTTGCCGCTGGAAACGTTACAGGGGATGTTTGCAAAGAGAAGATCTGTTCTTGCAATGAGATAGAAGGGGACCTACACGTAGACTGTGAAAAAAAGGGCTTTACAAGTCTGCAGCGTTTCACCGCCCCGACTTCCCAGTTTTACCATCTATTTCTGCATGGCAATTCCCTCACTCGACTTTTCCCTAATGAGTTCGCTAACTTTTATAATGCGGTTAGTTTGCACATGGAAAACAATGGCTTGCATGAAATCGTTCCTGGGGCTTTTCTGGGGCTGCAGCTGGTGAAAAGACTGCACATCAACAACAACAAGATCAAGTCTTTTCGAAAGCAGACTTTTCTGGGGCTCGACGATCTGGAATACCTCCAGGCTGATTTTAATTTATTACGGGATATAGACCCGGGGGCCTTCCAGGACTTGAACAAGCTGGAGGTACTCATTTTAAATGACAACCTCATCAGCACCCTACCTGCCAACGTGTTCCAGTATGTGCCCATCACCCACCTCGACCTCCGGGGAAACAGGCTGAAAACGCTGCCCTATGAGGAGGTCTTGGAGCAAATCCCCGGCATTGCCGAGATCCTGCTAGAGGATAACCCATGGGACTGCACCTGTGATCTGCTCTCCCTGAAAGAATGGCTGGAAAACATTCCCAAAAATGCCCTGATCGGCCGAGTGGTCTGCGAAGCCCCCAACAGACTGCAGGGGAAAGACCTCAATGAAACCACCGAACAGGACTTGTGTCCTTTGAAAAACAGAGTGGATTCTAGTCTCCCAGCGCCCCCTGCCCAAGAAGAGACCTTCGCTCCTGGCCCCCTGCCAACTCCTTTCAAGACAAATGGACAAGAGGACCATGCCACCCCAGGGTCTGCTCCAAACGGAGGTACAAAGATCCCAGGCAACTGGCAGATCAAAATCAGACCCACGGCAGCGATAGCGACTGGCAGCGCCAGAAACAAACCCCCAGCCAACGGCTTGCCCTGCCCTGGGGGCTGCAGCTGCGACCACATCCCAGGGTCGGGTTTAAAGATGAACTGCAACAACCGGAACGTGAGCAGCTTGGCTGATTTGAAACCTAAGCTCTCCAACGTGCAGGAGCTTTTCCTGCGAGATAACAAGATCCATAGCATCAGAAAATCGCACTTTGTGGATTATAAGAATCTCATCCTGTTGGATCTGGGCAATAATAACATCGCCACCGTAGAGAACAACACTTTTAAGAACCTTTTGGACCTCAGGTGGCTGTATATGGATAGTAACTACTTGGACACGCTGTCCCGGGAGAAATTCGCCGGGCTGCAAAACCTCGAGTATCTGAACGTGGAGTACAATGCGATCCAGCTCATCCTTCCTGGAACCTTCAATGCCATGCCCAAACTGAGGATCCTCATTCTCAACAACAACTTACTGAGGTCCCTACCCGTAGACGTGTTCGCTGGGGTCTCGCTCTCTAAGCTCAGCCTGCACAATAATTACTTCATGTACCTCCCAGTGGCAGGGGTGCTGGACCAGTTAACCTCCATCATCCAGATAGACCTACACGGAAACCCTTGGGAGTGCTCCTGCACTATTGTGCCTTTCAAACAGTGGGCAGAACGCCTGGGTTCCGAAGTGCTGATGAGCGACCTCAAGTGTGAGACGCCGGTGAACTTCTTTAGGAAAGATTTCATGCTTCTCTCCAATGACGAGATCTGCCCCCAGCTGTACGCGAGGATCTCGCCCACGTTAACTTCGCACAGTAAAAACAGCACTGGGTTGGCGGAGACCGGGACGCACTCCAACTCCTACCTAGACACCAGCAGGGTGTCCATCTCCGTGTTGGTCCCGGGACTGCTGCTGGTGTTCGTCACCTCCGCCTTCACCGTGGTGGGCATGCTCGTGTTTATCCTGAGGAACCGAAAGCGGTCTAAGAGAAGGGATGCCAACTCCTCGGCGTCCGAAATTAATTCCCTACAGACAGTCTGTGACTCTTCCTACTGGCACAATGGGCCTTACAACGCAGATGGGGCCCACAGAGTGTATGACTGTGGCTCCCACTCGCTCTCAGACTAAGACCTCAATCCGGGTAGAGCAGGGGAGCGGGAAGGTGAAGCCCCCCACCCTCCACCCCCGCCGGCATGCCAGGGGTTAGAGGAGCCCGGATGCAAGTCCGCGTGCCCCAACTCTTGATGGACATAAGTAAATAAATAACTGAACTCGCTCAACTGAGAGGGTCTGACCCCTTAGCTCCCTTCTGGAAACAAAGAGCGGACTGTGTCTGGGAGAGCGCAGCCAGCTCGCTCTTTGCTGCGAGCCCCTTTTGAAAAGCCCAGCAGGGGCTCTGCTCAAAGAACTGACAGTGCCCTTGCCCATGGCAGAGGGGCTGGTGGGGATGGCTGCCGCGGTCCTATACATATATACATATACCTACATCTATATAGAGAGATAGATATCTATTTTTTCCCCTGTGGATTAGCCCCGTGAGCAGGGGGGCGTGATGGCTTCCTGTTGGCTACGCAGGGATGGGCAGTTGCACGAAGGCATGAATGTATTGTAAATAAATAACTTTGACTTCTGACTAAAACAAAAAGTGCTGCATGGCTCGCATGGAATCCACGCGCTTCAGGGACGCTGCCCTCCCCGGCGACTGGAGACGGCGTCACTTCACAGCACCCACTCTCTTACCTGATAAGTCCCATCGTATCAAACTTTCTCTAAACAAAATACAGTATAATCAGAAAGTGCCATTTCGCCATTATTTGTGATCGGTAGGCAGTTCAGAGCGTACGTTTACTGTGAAAAAAAAATGTAAAGGTTTTATTTAAGACATTTGCATGGCTAGTCATCAGTCCATTTTATGAGTTAAAAATGTATTTTGTTGAGCAAAGTTTTTACGGGTTGTTTTGGGTTCTTTTATTTTGATGGTGATGTTTTAGTTTTTAGGTTTTTTTTTTTTGATGGGGAATATTTTTCTATACATATCCAATAATGCCTTCCATCTGAATGTAAAATAAGTACCCATGATTTCTATTATAGTATCAGTGTAATTATTTAAAAAAAAAGATTTTCAGGCAGTTAAGCATGACCAATTAATGTCACTCTAGTGCTTAGGCTGCGATCCTATGGTAGCAATTTTGTGCTGGTGTAAATCTTACTTATATAGTAGGAAAAGAGAACCGAGGAAGCACGTGAAACTTACTAATTCTATTCGAGGATTTTATAATGGCATATTTTTTCAGTATTAAAGTGAAAATGTTTTCAACTCTGGGTCGTTACGTTTTTCCAGCTTCATATTTGCATCTGGTAAATTGGATTTGCGGTGGAAGGGGGAAGGTTGGGGGTGGATGCCTTCTAGATCTACATTGAGGCTCTTTCTCTAATCGTTTTACTTAGTTTTTCACCCTTTACCTAGAGCCCCTCCCCCTCCTCTCTCCCCGCCCAGACATTTCAGCCTTCCCCTGCCGGTATAGTAAGGTCTTCCCCCAACCCCTCCCCCCCCCCCCCCCCTTTTTTTTCCTCTCCTAATGCGGCAGTGAATCCTTTTATTAACATGGAAATGCCCCCTCCTGTGGCTGCTACTGCTGCCGCGCACACCGCAGATACAGTATTAAGGATGTTAGTAGAGATTTGATTTAATTGACTTTGCCTAGATCGGTCTCATTAAACAGAGTGGAGATTTCATTGGTCAGCACCCTTCGATGAAAGACAGCCCTAATGACTGGCATTTGAGATGCTGCTGGCGTTTTGAATTCAACATCTGCTGAAAACGGTAAAACTAATTAGTGCCCACCCACCCTCCCCGCCCCAGCAACTGCATATTGAAATTTGTTAAAGCACTCATCTTCATGGAAATCAGTCATTATCCTAAGAAGGATTTCTCTCCCACCATTTGGATTTCTGGTTGGGGCCCAGTAATTAACAAGCAGAGCTTTTAACTGTTTGAAGTTTATGAGCCAATGTAACTCTGGCCTCAATCATATTCCTCTGGGATTTCTAAGCAGCCTATTTTATCAACAGTTAGGGGAGAAAAAGCAAACAAAACTACACATTTTGATGGGGTCTGCATTCCACCACATATCCACCCTTGAGAAGTGTGTTACAAGACTGCAGACCACAGATTTAAAAAAAACAAAAAAACAAAGTTATAGGATTGTAAATCCATTAATGAAATCCCCCAGAGCAGTTGTAAGAAGATTTGCCTTCTAGAACTCATATTCTAAAGAGAGTAATTTCCCAGAACAATGATGTTCTGGAGTATGTATTATTTATTTTAACGCTTTTTTAATAAAATCTTTATTATAAACCATGACTATTCCTAAGGCCATTCATCATTTTCTCTCTTGATTCTTTTGTTTGTGGACTGCATTTTATAGTGGTAAAATTGTAGCCTACTATCCTCTGACAAATATTATGAATTGTTTATTTTTTATTTATTTTTCATATGAAGGCCTTAATTCTTTTTATGGAAAGTACACCTGGGCTCCTGGTAAACAACCAACGGATTTATTCATGATGGAGAAGTTGGGGGAGGGGAAGAGTCACATATTCAGCAATATTATGACCTTAAGAAGGAAAAGAAAAGCTGGCAGATGTTCTACGTCTCTGGTGGAAAGTGACACTTAACGAAAGCTACCTAGTGAGGCCTGGTAGTAATATTTAAAGTTGATACATGATTAGTCTAAGTAAGGAAACTGGAACTTCTCATAGAAGGTGTGCACTGGGGCAAGAACTTTTCTTCATACTAATTAAAAATTACAGTATAGAAGCCAAGGTTGAAGGAGTAAAATTATTTTTAAAATATTAGCTTCAATGGTTTCTGAGTGGTCCTTGTGTGCCAGCAGTGTGCTAAATGATTTACATAATTATTTAATTTAAGCCTTACAACCACAGAGTAATTTAACACCATTGCTATTTCCACTATACCTATGAGTAAATTGAGGCTTGAGGAGAGTCTATAATAACTCAGATCATACCTGGTAAATAGTGGAGTTGAATTTAAACCTAATTTCTCTCATACTCCAAAACCTCATTGTTTGAATTGAGTAGTCATATGTATTTACCAGATAACATCTTAAAGAAGACTATTCTCTTTTTAAAAAAAAATATATATATATATATATCTCCATAAAAATGCTATATAATGTATTAAGGACCTAGGTGTATCTTTTTGAGTATGTATTGGTGGTCCTTTATATTTCCAGTATGTCTTGCAACCAAAAAAAATTGTCCTACCTTTTAGAAGAGATATCTTTAGTGTGTTCTACAAGAGTGTATGAGAAGAAAACATATAAGAGAAAAGATGCATTGCTATATGAACTTAGGAATTATCGAAATTCAAATTATTAAAACTAATTTATCTATATATTTATTTGAAAAATATTAGGATCATTCGATGACTTCATGTAAAAGAACATTTATTATTTAGACAGATTGTTTATTCATTTTGATAAAGTATGTCTGTCATACTTACATATATGTAAATCAATATATATATCATATACTTATTTTAGTTTGGTTTGCAGAATACAGTAATCTCACCATATAACTCATTTAGCAGTGCTTAGCTTCTTATTTTCACTTTGTCTTTACATAAAATGCTCACATAACTGTTGTTGCCATGTGCATTAGTTGAGATATCCTGTTTCCAGTTAAATCATCCTTTAATTCATTGAAGTAAAAGAAATTTTAGTTGTGCCAGATGGAAAAGGAGGAAAGAAGGAGATGTCTTGTTTAGTTCCATTGCTTTAAAGAAAGTAGTAGCTTCTGGGACTGCTGCTGTAACTAAGAATATCCTAGAATTTAAGTTGTTGCCATAGAAATTTATCGTTTAACCATTTTTGCATGTTTACCCAGAAGAAAGCTGGAATAGCTGATCTTAACATTACCATAGCAGGATTCTTTTTCTTAACAGTATTTATATCAGATGTAATTAGAATTGTCAGGCATTTTAATAAGTGTTAAAATTATATTGGCGATTCCAAAGACAGTTTGTTAAATTAGCTTTTCCTAGGTTGCTAATAAATGCTATTTGGTATATAGAGAGAAATGGATGAATTTGCAAGGGTGAACATGGAAGTGTGTTTTTTTAATGTGTTGGTGGAATATTAAGTAGAGTGGTTTCTAATTCAGCTCTTTTGCTAGCTAATTTTTAAATACTTTTTTTCATCGGCAAGCTTATTTGAAGGAAAAATGGAAATATAAAATGTGCTAAAGATTTAATTTTAGCATGTATTAACTTTTGGTTCATTCTCTCTCATTTCAGTCTATTCCAAATGCAACTTATTATTTAAATTTTAAAGGATGAATTGTGTATCATATTGATAGATATAGTAGATGCATACTTAAGATTTAACACACATGATTTGCTTCAATGTGCTCCTGAACTATAAAAAAAGAAGGCTAAATCAAATGTTTCTTATAAGCCCCTGGCAATTTCTTTCATCTATAAATTCACCAAAAGTATTATTATAAAAAGTGAGATACAGGACATTAAGGACTTTGGAACTTAAAGAAATGCAACTGAATGGTTCCATGGAAGCACATGTTACAGCAGAACAATCCTGAAACCTGAAACAATGTTGACTCTGTTGTGACCTATCAAACTTTGATCGGGTTTCAAAAAGAGTAGAATAATTAAGAGAACAGATTAAGTCTTTAAGGACTACAATTTTATGATGACACGGACAACTGAAGAAATCATCTTAGATTGATGAAGCCCAGTATAACCTTTCGGCCTCAATTGATTGGTAATTTCAGCATAATGGCTTAGACTTCAATTGTCTAATTAATTACTCTTCTCCTCCCATTCACTTGCTAAATATATACTATATTACATGCTTGAAAGATAATTATATTTCCTACTTGAACTTTGCACGAAAGTTTACAGGAGAAGAATTGTGTAATAGTTTTAAGAATTTTGAATGAGTTAGAACTTAAATATTCAATTCGCAACATTAAAATTAGGCACTTGCTACGTGAAAAATGTTATAGGAGCTCTCTGGGGAAAGAAAATAAAGTAGTCCTGGGGGCCAGCCCGGTGGGGCAATGGTTAGGTTTGCACGTTCTGCTTCTCAGCGGCCCAGGGTTCGCCGGTTCAGATCCTGGGTGTGGACATGGCAGCACTTGTCCACATGTTGTGGCCCACATGCCATGCTGTGGTAGGCATCCCAAGTATAAAGTAGAGGAAGATGGGCAAGGATGTTAGCTCAGGGCCAGTCTTCCTCAACAAAAAGAGGAGGATTGGCAATAGTTAGCTCAGGGCTAATCTTCCTCAAAAAAAAAAAAAGAAAAAGAAAAAGAAAAGAAGAGAAAAAGAAAATAAAGTGGTTCTAACCTCAGGGAGTTTACAACCTACAATGATAAGATATATACACTACTTTAATTGTAGAAAAATAGGACATCATTGGCAGTTTTTAAAGAATGCCACTAGAAAATTTGGGGGTTTCTTTTAAAGTAATTTAAGTTTGGGGCCATTTGGAAAAATGCAGTCATCATATGTGTTTCGTTGGCTGTTATGCAAATAGTTGAAAATCTTAAAACAAAATTTTAAAATATTGGAGTATTGAATCTGAAAGAGGTATTTTAATTACCTTGCTAGTTTTGTTTCTTTTTCTGTAAAATGAGAATAATGTCTGAAATTTTGTAACTTCTGTAGTTTTTTGACTAACCATTCTAAAAGGAAACAATCAAATCAGTTTTTATTTTCAGTGAATCATAATTTTTCAATTTTAGTTATGTGAGATATCAAATATAAGTTTAGAAAATTGAAAAAGACATTTTATGGTATCATAAAAATTTCAGAATTGTTGTCTCTGGGTACTTCTCTTTGATTTGTGTTTATATACATAAAGTAGATTACAGCAGCTTTAATATAACATTACATATAGTTTTATAATTTTACTGTAAAGCTAACAATCCCATAGCCATTTCTTATGTAGTAAAACCTAATATTCAAATACTCAGTAGTTTGGTCCAAATGCACAAGTCCAAAGTTTTAACAAGCAGAGAGCAGTGAGCAAAGCCATGCATTTACTCACTTCTATGCTTTATTCTCTTTGCCTCTAACTCTATTTCTTTTCTTGGCAGAAGAATACAGGAAGAAATCATATTCCACTGCAGAATAACAATAGAAAGAGTCAATACATAGCGAAAAATGAGAAGTGGCTCAAATGTAGATGATAAATGACCAATCCATTGTAGTATCAGAGAAACAGTCTCTGCCTCCCAAGAAAGGGGGATGAGTGGAAAAGGGCCAGTGTTACTGTAAACAATAATGGCGTTTACCAGATTCCGTGATATTTATTGCACACTTTTTTACGTCAATATCTTCTTAACATTTCCAAACTGCATACCATATGAGAAAGTAATGCTCATTATTATGATAGTGATATGATTTGAATAATATTAGATATATGTACATAGAACTTTTTGCCACTTCCATAAAATAACAGGATTATAAAATAGTGACTGAATTGAAGCAATATCATTGCCTATACACTACAGTAGAATCCACATGTTTTAGTCTAGGCATGTTTATTTATTAAAATAATTGTTTTATATAATTATGAGTAATCCTACATGACTAAATTATTCTATCCAAAATATTATGAATTTATATCATATAGTAATTATTTGCTAATTTCTTTTGGGTTCGATCATTTTTGTAGCTAACCTAATTCAATTGTGTCTAGTTAAGGTTACTTAATTAGAGTTATTAAGAACCAGTTTGCATTTTGGTAGCTTGTATAGCAAAGAGTTTAGTATGGCTCTGTCATAGCCGAGTTGGAAATTAATGTTAGTGACCTTTTCAAGGTTCCTAAATAATAGATCTAATTTGGTTTAACTCATTATCAGATGGATCTAAAGGGAGTGAAATTATGAAAGCACTAAACGTTTTCCAGTGTCTCAATACGTGCTTTAATGAGAGAGTTTAACCTTACTATTATTATTGGTCAGAAAGGGTTACGCTTTTATCCTTCAGCAAAACTTTGATTTTATGACACTTGTATTTTTCACTAGAATGGTCAGCTCTCCAACTATCGGATTTCATGTTACAGATGGTATTTGGTATAACTAGACATTAAGACATAACAAATGGAGTATTCCAGGAGGGCATTACATCTTAGGGTATAATGTTATGAGCGTTAAGACTTGAAGCCAAGAAACTAACAACTGGAAACAGCAATAATCCCCAAGAAATGAGTGACATGGAATGTCATGTTACTATTATACCTTAACATTTGTAATATCAAATTAAGAAGAGAATCAGATCAGAGCACTTTTGAACATTATTTGCATACACATGACATCACTTATAGTCAGCCAAAACTATGTCTCCCACAAGCTTTTTATAATATAGAATTTTTTTCATCATTTTCGCATAGATGATTAATGTGGTGCCTATTAAATTTCCATCCCTGCAAGCCCAATTGACTCACTTGATGAGTAACCAAGTGCATAGACTGGAAACAGAATTATTTTCTTTTATAAATGTAGGGTTTTTTAGTTCATAATATCTTAAACTAGTATGATATATTTCAAGAAGAGAAATTTCAGTCCATATTTACGCTGGCTTTTTAAAACATGATTGAGGAATAGTTTGACTACAGCCTTTATAATAGTGTAAAATTTAAGACTAATACAATTGTCAGTGGTGTATGTATCACACAGCTCAAGGCCTTTCAAGGAGGCAACCTCGCAATGGTGTCAGGGAGATACATCTTAATCATGCCAAGTTCAAAGAGAAAAACAAACAAAACCAACTGAGGATGATAAAAATTTTACTTTGATTGATTCAACATGTAATTATTGGTCACCTACTATGTGCCAGGCAGCTGTGCAAAAATTCTAACACCAAACGAAACAGACTAGATTTCTGCTCATCTGAATTTACATTCTATAAGAGATTACAGAAAACAAAACAAAAATAATGGTTAAAATAAACTGGAATAATGAAGAGCTATGAAGAAATAAAGTGGGGAAGGGGCTGATCACTTTTTTTAGGGTGCTCATGGAAGTCCTCTCTGAGGAGATGATGCTTGAACTGAGTGAAAAATGATGAGACAATCATTTGAAAATTAGGAGCAAGAGAGATCCTGGTAAATAAATCATTTGTATTTTATATATATGACAAAACATCCTGATTTATAAATGTGCATGGAATGTTTAAGGACTAGAAAGAAGGCCTGAATTTCTGGTATCTAACCACAGGTAGAGACGAAAATGGAGAGGCAGAACGAAGCCAGTTAATGCCCTGTAAGACATAGCAAAGAATTTAGATTTTATTTCAAGTATAACAGAGAGCTTTAAGCAGGCAAGTGATCCAAGTGACATGTTTAAACAGCCATTTTGGCTTCGTTAGTGAGAATGAATTACTGGGGGCAGTAGCGGAAGGCAAGGAGCTGCTCTTGCAGAGTTTGGGAAATACGTGATGGTATCTTGGGCAGTAGCGGTAGTAGTGGAGATGGACAGAAGTGGAGAATGAGTGGTAAATTTTTGGTGTCCAAGAAAGATCTGTATTGGAGCAGATGTGGGAGTGAAGGAAAGAAAAATAGTTGTGTGTGCGTGTGATTTTTAATCAATCAACATGATGGTTGGTATCTTTTATTGAGAAGGGAAGGCAGGAGGAAGTAGGTTTTAGAGTTGGATTTTGAACTTGGTAACTTTGAGATACCGATTTGCATATTCTAGGTGGGCTGATGGACATGGAAATATGGAGCTCAGAGAGAGGTTAGGGAGGAAAATATAGACTTGGAGTTCATCCTCAGTCTTTTATGGATAGCTCCACTTTATAGAATTGAAAACTAAGCCTATGGTTGCATTTAACTGGTGTACTCTACCTGCAGGGCAGATTTATTGAAAATTGCTTGTAAACTTGATTTTAGAAACCAGGGATGTAGGAAAGGTATGAAATGTGTACTCTCTCTAATATCTGAACATTTTTCCCTTAAATCAGAAGACTATGTATGAAACCCAGCAAAATAATCATTTATGAAAATCAATTGAAAACAGAAAAAAGTGTGGCAAAGGATAAAAACAGCTTGTGCCATAAAGCTACAATGTAAGCTATAAATTGAAATGCTTAAGCTCTCTGCTTTAAAAAGCATATTTCTGAATGAGAGCGGAACAATTAATCTTATTCATCACTAATAACAAAAGACAACTTCTTTTTCTTCCCCAAAGAGGAAAGATTTCTGGCAAAGGGAGATTAGTTTTAGTAATCAATAATAAGACAAGAATGAGGATGAGGCTTTTCTTACTTGGGAGTTCCTCAAAGGTTGGACTCTGTTTTATTTTACCCTTGCTTGTAGGCACCTCTGGGGTCTGGTTAGCTTTTAAGAAGCATACACCACATTTGGTATTTAGTCCAACATTTGACTAGACAGCACAATAAAAAATATATCATATTTTCTTCATGCAACAATTTGTTTGCACCATTCGGCTCACCATCAATAACCGTCTCTAATCCCAAAAAATCTAAGTGTAATTGAACTTAATCTTTTAAGTAGATTATGATTACTTTTCATTTTCTTTTAGTCCGGCTGCAATTCAAATATTAGTATTCAACGTTGTGTTGCATAAGGATAGTTTTCCCTTTTCATGAGGCTCTGAGTGGCTTCAGTTCTTTCCATATTTGTGTGTGATGCCATGTGGTAAATACTCAGCTTATTTTTAAATGGAAAGTTAAAGGCTGGCTGATAGCTCTGCTTAGCTTCTCACAACACAGCCTCATGGTGCTATAGAGTTATAGTCTTTGGGATCATTTATGGGGGCCGCAGCAATGACGCAACAGTTGGAAAGCCTTGATGCTGGATTAGCTTCTTTAACTAGCTCTGTGATCCTAGGCATGGCTCTTAATTCCAGTGAATCTCAACCTAAAATGAGACTGCTGGACTAAAATCAAGAGCTCAGAAAACCTTTTCTGTAATAGGCCAGACAGTAAGTATTTTAGATTCTGTGGACTAAGATGCAAAATCTACGATGTTATGTAGATACTATGTGCATATGGATATTATGTAGATATTATGTATAAAACAAGAGAGAAAACAAATTTACAAAAATTTGTATTGGCAAAATTTAAAACTCTATTTGAGACCCTGAAATTTAAATTTTATATAATTTTTACTTTTCACAAAATGTTGTTCTTTTGCTTTTTTTCAATCGTTGAAAAATGTAAAAACTATTCTTAGTTCACAGGTGGCATAAAAACAAACAACAGGACTGACATGGCTTGTGGGAGGTAGTTCACCAATCCCTGGGCCAGATTAACTCTAAATTCCTCTAACAAAGGTCAAATAGAATCTTTATTATATAGTCATTAAAATATCTCAAAATATTTTGACTCATGAAAATTACATAGAATTTTCAAAACTATACAGGATATTTGTCTAAATTTTTTCCATTTAGTTATAGAAATTTTAAGTTATGCCTGGGAATTTTATCAGAATATAGTTATAAACGTGTATAAAGTAAGCCAGGGATAAAGTAATGATTGAAGAGGACTGACAATAAACTAATCATGTTTGATCAAGAATTATCGGAGTGGTTAAGGGTCACATCTTTAGAATCAGATTGCATCAATTCTAATCCCTGCTCAGGCTAGCTGTGTGAATTTGATCAAGTTATTAACCTTTTAGGCCCTTGATTTTCTCACCTGTAAAATATAAATGACTACCTCATAGCAAGGTCGTAAATATTAAATGAGTTAATACGGTTACAATGATTAAAAGAGGTTTTGATACATTACGTACTAGAAAGTATTAGATATCAATAGTAGCTCTCTATTTTGTAAATAACTTTACGTAACTCTCAAAACAATTATTTCTGTTATGTAATTTTTTTAAATCACTATTTTACAAATAAAGAATCCGAGGATTAGAAAGCAACTTGTCTGCGAGTGCTCTGCTCAGTGGCAGAGCCAAAATGCAAAACCAGATTGAAGGGACTTTAAAACAAATGCATTTTATCTGCAGAACTGGGTATTTGATGAGAGATTATCAGTATCTGTCCAGCCCACCCTGCTGTGACATTTTTCTGACATCCGTTTTGTTGTTTTCCCTGGGATTGCAGGTACATAATGCAATCTTTGTTATATTTCTCCTTTCCATACCCACTTCGAACTAAACACATGATGGTTTTTTTATTTGACACAATTAAATTTACCCCTCTACCTAACTTGTTCTAGTACTGGACAGTAAGTGACACTCTAAAATTTCACTTCTCTTCCTTCCATGATTACACTTCCTAAGCTTCATTTAAATCTCCACATTGTAGCTGATTTTAGCTAACCAACAGAAGAAAAAGGAAAAAAAAAAAACCCCTCAAACTAAATAGCACTAGGATGTGACAAAATGGCTTAATTCAACAATATTCTGCAAGGAGTGGAGTATTTAAAAATTTTAATAACAGTATTGTAACAAATAGATGCCTTTTTAATGCTAGCATTTCAGTAGGATTGTTTGGCAGGAAGAATGCCTCTTAGTGCTTCAAATTACATATAAATAAGATATGCTGTGGAGCTAATCCACTTTTTTAAAAAAAAAATAAGGAAATCAGAGAGATTGCTTCTCCATCACCTCAGAAAATGAGAATGGAGAATTTTGCCTTTTTTCTGCTTACAATGTAACCAATAAAATTGGTAAAGCAATTCAGACTCTTACCTGTATAAGATAAATTCTTCTCCACCAAAATCAGTTATAGAATTGGGGTAACTATTATACTTGATTTTGAAGACTCTGTATTACTTGTATACCAAGAATCACATTTCTTTTTATTTGGCACAGAACCTGTGAATGAATCTATAATATAGTATTGTTGCTACTGTAAGAGTACTAATAATCCATGCTATTATTTTGGAGGGCAATTCATTTTGCCTTTCAATGCCAAAAGTGAAGAAGGCTAAGATATCAGAATACTTTTGCTTAGGATAGGAAACATGATTTCCTCCCATGAAATACTTCCAATATAATCTGTGTTGACTCTGCTTTTTATAGAACTATATTCCATGATTCCAAAGGTCCAAGAGATATAAAAATCAGTGCCCTCCAAAGATGATTTCTTGAATTTAAAATTTAGAGGAATACTTCATTAAATAGCAAGTAATAGTTCTTACCATAGGATTTCACTGATTTCAAGAAATATTCTGAATCTCAGTGAGAAATGCATGATATATATCCCACACTTACTGATCTCAGAAGCCACTCTCCTCCTGTGACTCACACCACCTTTTGTTTATTTGTTTGTTTTTCCAGAACACTTATTTGGAGACTTGCAGGGCAGAAGAGAGAATTGCCTGATGCACCTAATTTAGGAGGGGAAAAAGCAAAACAGAACAAGCACATATCTTAGAGAACTGAACTCATAGTAGTCTAAAGTGATAGACGTAGAGTTAATTACTTCTCAAAGAAAACTAACAATTCAGAAAAATAATAACATTAAAGCAAAAAGAGAATCCATTGCCTTATTTCCCATCGTTTTCCGGCATTTCTAAGTCCAATTGTGTGCCATTTACCATGAAGAGCTTGGCCTTTCTTCAATTGTGCCATCTGTTGAAGCAGAGGATAGATGACTACTTCATGACCTGGTGGTTCAAAATAGCTCACGTTTCAAGAAATATAGAACACTCCATCACACAAATTTTCTCTATTAATCTGAGTCTGGAAGCTTCGTCCATTTAGCCCAGTTTCATGAAAATAAGATTAATTGGTCAGAATAGAGTATATTTTAAAACAGTGTACAATTCAGTTACCCCAATCCCACTTGTCTGCAATGAGTTGTCTTTTTCATACATGGACTTTGAAGCCTAACAAATAAAGTATTATTAGTAAACTGATAGTCCACAGCTGATTTGTATGCAGTTCCTTAAATCTGTGACTGGGTGACTTTCTCACCCAACTTTATAAGCAAGTTTATTTCCTCTAATTTGCTGTGTTAAAATGCTGATTGATTTTCCGTCTGAACTTATCACTTAGGACCAAACTTAATGAAATAAAAGGTCAATTGAGTCTTACTTGCCACTGTTTTGTTAAATCAGGAAGCAATTTCTGTGTTAAAGAATTCACCTCTCACTTTCTTTTAAAATAATTTATACCTGTGTTCACAGTGATAAATAGGTATTATTGAACATTAGAAAATCTGTAGTCTTTAGATTCTATCGACACTGTAAGTTGTTCCTGAGCAGGGCTTACATCTTGGTATCTTTTATCTTCTTTGCTTATTTGTAGAATAATAGATGATTAATGTCAGTTGATTGAATGAACATTTATAAAAATATATATCTTTATGCTTTAAGTATGTTTGCAGAATGGCAACTCAAAACCATTATTTTCAGTATATTTTCAGAATCCACACTCTTCCCAAATCAAATATTTTCCAAACCACAAGGCATGATATTTGTCAATAAATATTTCCATTTCTAAGCCTACTATAGAGATAAAGCTTTCAAAGGGGACATAGAGCTTTATCTTTTTGATAAGTTAATCATAACATATTTGATATGTAGAGCTAGAAATGAATTTATATACAATTAGCTTTATTTTAAAAGCAAATAAGCCACTGTGCTATAATTCAGGAAAAGAAATGTGACCACAAAGAGATTAAAAAAAAATCTTTCAGGAGTCTTTCAGGAAAAAATTTCTTCTGTCAAGCACACACACACACACACACACACACACACCATGGTCTAATAAAGAGGCACAACCTCTGGAACACTGACTCATGGAGGGTGGAATAGAACAGAGCAACACTCAATGTAAGTCTATTTTGAAAACTAGGGAAATGCATATTTTTTCTTCTAATGTAAAAGTCTAATAGAATTATGAGAAGTAAAATGGTGCATTTGCATAGTTTGTTAAATAAATAAAGCAAAGCTTTATGATAGAGTACTAAAACTATTTGTTAATAATAGGACTGGTACAAATGTTTTACCCATGTTAAATTTGCCAAATGCATGTCACACAGTGCTAAAGTAAGGGTCAAGTATGTTTGCAAATAAGATTTGAGTTTCCTAGATGATTTTGAAATTTAAGCTTTCATTAAAAATACTTACTAGGAATTGTTAGCTTCTTTTTTTTTCTGCTTTTTCTCCCCAAATACCCCCAGTACATAGTTGTATATATTTTAGTTGTGGGTCCTTCTAGTTGTGGCATGTAGGACGCCGCCTCAGCATGGCCTGATGAGCAGAGCCATGTCTGCGCCCAGGTTCCGAACCAGCGAAACCCCGGGCCGCTGGAGCAGAGCGCGCGAACTTAACCACTCGGCCACGGGGCCAGCCCCTCTTGTAATCTTTTTTTATTGTAAAACAATAGTCACATTCATGGGCAACTATTAAGTATCTCTGAAAAATTACAAAGTTTATTATTTTAAAAAGCTTTCATTTGTCAAAACAATTTGACATTTATTGTTTTTGTAAGTCAACTAGTTTGGCATCTCGGAAATTTATTTCATAATTTGGGGCTATAAAATAAAGATTTGTATCTCTAAATGTTAGAGCAATAACCATATTATAAACCTTATAACACTGTACTGAAATCTTAAATTTCTATGGATTCTCTATAAGGAAGCCTGTTTTATCTTATTTTGTTAGTGGCCTTAAAAAATTTTAATGGATTCACATGAGCAACTAAAATTAAGATTTGGTGTATCTTTCATGATCACTGTACAGATTTCCCTTTTTTTGACAGAAAAAAATCTCTTTGAGTCACAATTTTCTTAAAAATTCAAGCAGATATAATAAAAATGTTTACTTTTTCTTGCTAAATTATTTAATCATGTTTAGAGGCATCAAAAATTTGTTGATTTACTGAAGGAGAGCTCCTAACTAAACCATGAATGTTTAGGGAAAATAAAAAAAAACCCTAAAGTTTAGGGAAGAAATATACACACCAGTTGCTCATTACTCCTCTGGACAAGAAGTGGAGAAACTCTCCAAAGTGTGCAGTAGGGATGAAAGGAGTTGATAGGAATCAAATAATGGAACTCCATTGCCTTTGTGTTGTACACACTTGCATCTTTCCGTTCCCGTGATGCAACATGGTTGACATCACTTTGAGATAAAATTAAATGTAATTTTGATGCTAGCTGTGCAGCATGAGTGCAGCTGCACAGAGGATTTCTCCCTTTCCATATGTATGTTCTGGGGGTGTGGCAAAAATGACAGGGAGCATAGTCATTTTGGCCTTCTGAACTGAGGAAGCTTTGAGACTCATCCTACCGATTATGCAGAGAAGAAAGAATCCTGTCATTTAGATGCAAGAAGATATTTTGTAAATTTGGCTGTTTGATTCTATGGGACTAGACATGATTATGAGTGACATTATTTCAGGAGATAATATTATGACACAAGTACTTTACCATTAGAAGTTTTCTGTGTTAACGAAAGTGCAACTCATTTGCAAAGGTTATTCGTTCCATTGATTTAGTTATGCAGTAAAATGTATGTCTGAGTTGTGTTTCACTTATATTAAGGATGATTTAGTTTTGTATTGTATTTTTGAGTTATGAAATTGCTTGAAGAATATTTCTTATGCATTCTCATGTTTATCCATTGTTTACGATTAACCTGAAGACAAGAAGATTTTTTCAGAATATGGCTCCACGTATTCTATCATATTAAGGGTAATTTTATAATTGATTACAATCCTTCTTTTAAGCCAACTGTAAAATTGTACTCTTTAAATTTGTATGAACAGATAAACAAGTTTTAATTTACCTATCATATCACTCATATTGAAAACCAACCTAGAGAATGAAAAAATTATTGTTTAAGGAGAGACAGTGCCAAATAGAAAATACTTACGATGGTACTCTAAAAATGTGCCCAGGGTTAAAATATATCACCCAGAGACATTATTCATGAAACCTGCACAGTTAATGGAATCCCTCAGTTTGACTAATTGTTGGCATTAAGAAGGAAATTTCAAGGTCTGTTAAGAAGGAAAATGAAAACCCAAGTGCATATGTGGTTTGGAGTGTATAGCGGAGTCTGGCAAGGACATGGACAAAACTTAATGAACAAAAATAATAGGAAAGTTACAAAGAGGGCTACGAAAGTCAAATGCTATAAGAGAGGCAGGAATGCCAGGGCCGATCCAGATAGCATCTTGATCTGTGGTTGAAGAATGATTACTCCCCAGAATGGCAGTATATACTGCAGCTGTAGGTGTGTGTCTCTTAACTCAAGCTGATTATTTAGGAACAAATATTAATGTTTGATAGATTTTTAAAAATTAGCTACCTATCAAGAATAAGAAAAGTGAGCACCTTCTACCTGAATAGAAATAATTTTAGTTAATAGATATGAGTTTATTTTAAAATCTTATTTCCTTGAAGACTTCTGTAGTAAACAATTTTAGGTACTTATTTAGATTTAATCAAAAAAATATTCTATAATACTCCCAAACTTTTGGGTTATAAACTGAGACAAATAATTTTCTATGTGATTTTAGTGAATCAAACAAGTGAGAAGAATGTCTAGGGCGATGAGGCAACTGAAATCAAGAGCGCTAAAATAGCTATTTACCTTTCAATTAGCCAATTTAAATCTCCCTCAAGTGGGAATATGTTCCATTTCTAAGCTGAGAAACATAATAGTTTTATGTGTGGTTTCCCAAAGCACAATGAAATGTATTAGTTTGAAAATAGTGTACGTGGTTGGTCAATAGAATTATTGAATGGCCAATATGTACAGAGTGCTGTCTTGACATTCATAGATATTCATAGATAATTAGTTCTAATTATGAGCAAATAAATACTACCTTTGAGTAAGTAGGCATTATACTACTGCTTTAGATAGATCTTTGTGTACAACAGTTCAAGACAGACAAAGCACTCAACACTCATATTTTTGTTCAGTAGAAATAATGCTAACCAACTTCTGTGCTGAGAGTTTGCCAGACTGAGCCAAGGTACAGAGATGACGCCTCACAGCTAAGCTGTGTTTTATTAAATTGACCTCATGACCTGCAAGGATAGCTGCTTCTCCCAAGTGCTGAAAGACACTTGTGTTAACAAGTATTTATTGAACAAAAGGCAATGTGCTAGGTGTTGGGTACAATATGGTAAATAATACAGCCCAGACTCTCAAGGAGCTCACATTCTAAAGACATTTCCTATCAAAATGTGCTTGCTGGATTACCTGTGTCAAAACCATCAGAGGTGCTTGTTTCAAGTGCAGATTTTTGAGCCCTGTCTTAAACTTACTGATTCACAATCTCTGAAGTTCTGTTAAGCCTTATTTTAAAAATAACATCCTACATACTTCTTCAGCATTTGTGCTTATAATATTGTTGAATCATAGATTCTTTAGCAGAAATTTATTTATTTTTTTGTGAGGAAGATTGTTGCTGAGCTAACATCTATGCCAATAGGCCAGTCCCTTTTTAGCAGAAATGTATTTTTAAAGTGATGTAGTAATAGATATGCTAGGGAATTGCAAGTGTGGATGAGGGACTTGTAACCCAGCTTGGAGGGGTGGGAAGGCCCTCTGTAAGAAGGAACAACTAAGGCTGACTGTCACATGAGGCCACCCACTAGTACAGGTCCTGTTTGGAATGGGGAACCTTCTGGGGATTTTCAGCTAATTCATAAACCAAAGGAAAGAGGTTAGAAAGAGACTGGTATAGATTGGGAAATACAGGGAGTTTGTTTAGGGGGAGAATAAAGGACACAAAAAAAGGAATATCAAGATGATTAGGCACCAAATCATCAAGGACTTTGCACGTTATGTTAAAGAAATTGGATTGTATCTTGTGTTTCAGTGGTTTTGATATTCAAATGCAAATAAAATTAATTAGTAAAAAAACAAGTCCAGAAAGGGAGACAATGCAGAATGTTTAACACTAAAGCTGCTCTGCTCCAGCCAGTCGTTGCCATGGGGAAGTGTGGCATGGAATTGCCAGCTTGTCCAGTCTTTCAAAAGTAGCCAAAAAATCTAGTGTATTTGTGAGGTTTAGGTTCAGCTGAAAATAACAGGATATCCTAAAATAAGTGTTTAAGCAAGAATAAAATTATTTACTGCTCACAGATTAGTCTGGAAAAATGCAGTCCTAGGCTAGAATGTCAGTTTTGTTCTGCCAAAACTATTGGGGGCCAGATTCTGGCTAGCTCCCTCCTCCAACATCCCTTGGCTACAACTCTTGTTCTGATTCAACATGTCCAGGCAGCAGAGAAAATGACCAAGATAATAGGGGAGGAGAGTGTTCTCCTTTAGATAAAGTTACTGGAAATTGCCACGGGATTCTGCTCTGTCTACATGTTCAGATGCAAGGAGAACTGTGAAATAGATTTTTTATTCTGAGCAACCATTGCTCACCAAACATTTTATTACAGTGGAGAAAATGCAGAATGGATATTGGGAGAATAGAAGCGTTTTGTACTAGATTCAATTACTTATGAAACATTAAGTATCAATCATCCATCTATCATTTGTCTATCTATCTATCTGTCTATCACTGTGTATGATCAGTACTAATATTATTAGAAAACAAAAATGTTTGAGTCATACATAGCCTCTAAGCTACCAGTTTGTTTACGGGAGTCTTTGGATATTATTAAGGAGCAGAATAAGCTATTCAATAGGTAGAGAAGGGATGTGTTCATAAACTATTTAAGTGGTCAAATTGTCTGGACTTGATGACTAGGTTGTTGGGTAAAAGAGAGAGAGAGAATTAAGGAATTATTCCTAGGGCTCCACGTTGACTTATTCAAAGGATTAAGATACCACTAATTTGGACAAAAAAAAATACCAAAAGGATCATTGGTTTAGGGGGGAAGATGAGTCCATTTTGCACATGCTAAGTGATAACTCTGCCTTGACATACTGCACGCTTTTTAATATCAATACCAAAG
Source organism: Equus quagga (assembly GCF_021613505.1). NCBI lineage: Eukaryota > Metazoa > Chordata > Mammalia > Perissodactyla > Equidae > Equus > Equus quagga. Next base: position 26,972,409 of record NC_060272.1, read on the forward strand.
GTACAGGAGAGGTTTGAATTACAGATTTAGGACTTACAGGATACGAAAAATGAAACATCATTATAGAAGAAAGCATCGAGATAACCTGGAAACAGGTGTAGATTGAAAAGAGCAATGATAATAGGACAGAATACTGGCAAAAATACTTATTCAAGGGCTGATGAAAGAGGTGAAAGACTAGACTCATCATGAAAGTAAATGGGTTAGAATTGAAGGAAGTTTGAATGTTAACTCAGCAGATGTGCTGTAGATAGAAGTCCACTGTGTTTGTAATTAGCAGTATGCCAAACTCAGGGAAAGGAGGTTTCTTGGGAAGGAAGACGAATGCCAGTGCATTGATGAATGAATGGTAGGCATGGAAGTGGATGTAAGTGATTATTCTAAATATAAATCTTTTGGGAAAATTGGGTATGAAGGTATTAGACACAGCTTGGGGGCAAAATAAGATCAAGGGAAAATCATTTGTTTGTTTAGAATGGGATAAATATGATCATATTTATTGGATTAGAAAAAGAGACAGTATGGAGGAAGACTTTGAAGGTATCTAAGTTGAATGTGATGACTAGTTGACCAGGATCAGAGGAAGAAGGGATTTAAGGCATAGGAGCATGGATTACTCTTTAAAGGATAAGAGGATATGGGTGATGTGGCTGTATATAAGCTTTAGTTTTGGGGACAGGAATTTATGAATGAGTATTCTTCACTGATAAAATGTTCATAATTAACTTCTTTTCTGTGAATAAAAGTGGAAAGTGCAGATGGAAAGAATTCACAGAGAGAACAGAGGCTCCAGCTAAGTCAGGAAAAAATGATATTGTAATGATGCTGATTAGCAGAAGAATGCGTGTAAGTGTGTGTGTGTGTGTGTGTGTGCATGTGTGTGTGTTTTTAAGTGATGCTTAGCTAATTGGATGAAAGGATATAAATGACACTGACCCAGATATGACTTTGCTGGACCTATTTGGTAGGAGCATAATGATGAAAATGCTTTAGATAATCTCAGTAGAGAACTACTCAATGAATAAAAAACTGGGTCCAAACTCAAGAGGAAAGAGGAAGAGTAGTTCTAATAGACAGGAACAAATTGGAAGAATTAAGACAATGATAATCTCTAAGACTTTGAAGAGCAGATTTCGCAGAAATGAGCTTTTGAAAGAACTGAAGAAATGGAGTTTGTAGTCAAAATGGAGGATGCTGTGGATTAGATTTCTAAGCTGGAATGCCCCCTGTTAGTAGAAGTGGCTGGTTGAATTGAAATAAAGGCGAAAGTCTTGGATATTATATTCTCCAGACAGGTCAAAAGCTGTTAGTTGTTAGCTGGGTATTTATCATTACTTTATAGAAACATATTATGCATATTACAAAGATCAGGTTAAGATTCTGACACAAAGGCCTAGGAGTTAAAACGAATCCTCTGCTTCTGTCAATTATTTAACTTCTAACTACGAAAGGGTCATCTAAATTTTCTGTTTTAAATACTGTAATCATGAAATGGAAATAGAGCTAATTTACCTTCTCCAGTAAGGAATGAATTTTTCTTTTCTTTTTTTTTTTTTGCTGGGAAAGATTTGCCCTAAGCTAACGTCTGTTGCCAATCTTCTTCTGTTTTTCTTTTCTTTTTTTCCTCCACAAAGGCCCAGTACATAGTTGTATCTTCTAGTTATAAGTCCTTCTAGTTCTTCTATATGAGCCATGGCCATGGCATGGCTACTAACAGATGAGTGGTGTGGTTCCGTGACCAGGAATCAAACCTGGGCCACTGAAAAAGAACACATGGAACTTTAACCACTAGGCTGGTAAGGGCTGGCTCAAATTTTTTTTTTAATCAGAAATCAACTGTAGCATTTTAAAGAAAATGTTATAAACAGAAAGAGAGAGAAGTCTATTCTCCCTTGCCCAATTGTAGCTCACTGAATAAATTGCCTTCTCCAGTCTCCTTCTATGTCTTAATCTACAGGACAATTGACACACTAAGACAACTACAGAAGGAGTAGTTGTAGATGTTCACATCGATTTCACCTAGAGGTCATAGTAATCTTTCTGAAGGTCCTCATGCACTGAAATCTGAAGAGAATTTGGGAAACATTACAAATAGGACACCACCCATCAGCATAATCTCTCAACCACAACTGGGAAATCCTCTGAACAAAGAGGGAAACACAAGATTCTTTTATTATTTTTAAGGAAGAAGTTGTTTCAACACTAAAAGATAATAAGTAAATTGACAGTATTTCTCAAAATAGTTCTCAAGAGACATAGGATATTGCTTGCACATTTAAAGAAACACTTGTATCGATTTTAAGATGAACACAGCCTAATTTTTTATACTTCCAAGAGAGATGAATATCATAAAAGCAGAATTCAGGCAATACCCTCAAAGCATGTGAATGGAAGTAAACTTCTTATTCTAAAGGAGTAACAAAAATTTCTTGTATATCAACCAATGGCAGGGATTTATTTCTATCATGAGTTAGTTTTGATGAAGGTGTGAAAAACTAAAACTATGAATGATGTCAGGAATTTTAGCTCAAGAGGTGCCTTAAAAACAAAAACAAAAACAAAACACCACCAAGTGTTTTGGCCATAATCTGAAGATATTTTGGAGCCAATCATATATAAAAAACATGGTCATGATTTTACAGCCAAATGTTTTATAAAGAATTAACATCTAAATAAGCAAAGACTATGAACAATTATATTCTTTTTAAGATTTTTAAATTTCTCTAAGAAAATATTTTCAGCTCTGAAAAATATAACAAGATAAACTTGTTTTCATTTCCTTCTCATCAACAATTATTTTCCTAAATTAGCTTGGAGTTTTCTTTGAGTTGTTCAGCATTTTGTGGTATGGGTTGTGTTTCCTTGTAGACCGCAATTATACCAAGTGGCAATTTGCCTAATAATCATTCTGTTTTTTGCAGGATTAAATTACAGTTATAGATTTGGAAGATACCTTAGAGATCAGTCTAAACCAACTTCTCCATCTTTAGATTTTAAATAGGGAAATTGTTTGTAAACGACCCAAATACTTGATTCTTTCCTAGCTTCTAGTTTGAAATTCTTATTATAGCCAGAGCCTGCTTCTCTGAAATGTAGGTGAAGAAATAATAAGAGGATTGGGAGAACAAATCAGGGAGAATGTTCACTCTCTGGTTTTCCAAATTGTTATTTACCATTAAGGTAATTCATTGGTTTAGCTAAAAATACTTTGTATGCATTTCATGTGTAGCTAATAAGATTGTGAGATGACATTTTGGATTCTCAGTAGAACAAAGAGGAGACTTCAGCCATATTTCGTTGGTATTGAAAATGGAAAGTATAGTAGGCACAATTAATCCTCTCATTGGCAGGTGGAGAAAAAGGCTGGGTGACTGGAATTGGGGTTTAAATTCTAGGAGAAGAGGGTTGCATTGGCAGAGGGCCATAGTTTTTGTTCCTTTTTGCTCCTGTCGTTTACAGCCGTTTTTCTCACCCTCTGTTTCACATTCTGCTAGACTCAAAGTCAACATTGGTGGTTTACGTTTGGAAAATGTGTTCTCATTATGTGGCAGGTGGAAAGGTCAAGTGTAGAGAAAACCCCAATCCTACTGAAGTGGCAGAAACATACTTCTGAAATATTACAGTTCTAATTTAATTTCTCCATAATAATAATTGCTTAATTGACATATTTCAAGTGGGTCAATTATTCTCAGGTGTCATGTTTATTTGGCAGCAAGCAAGACATAATAACGCGGTACAACGATAGATAGGACTATACATGTTGATCGGTGACTGTAGAGTTACTGGTACAGACCCAGACGTAAGTTGTATTAAGGTCTTTTGTGGAGCTTTGTGAGTGGACCTAACTCCCTACCGTTTTTAAACTTTATTGATTCTTTGCAAAAGTTCACCTTTGTACTAAATAAGATGAATTTACAAATTGTACTAAATAAGATGAATTCACAAATTGCTTTTTGAGAGAGTGTTCATATACAAGTTATGGATTTTTATTCATTCCTGTATTTATTCAACAGAAACTGTTCTGGGAGCTAGAGATAATACCATGGTCTTTTGCTCAAGGATCTTAACTGACCAGTAAATAAACTTGTTCTTATTTTCTCTATTATTTATGTCATATTATTTATATATCATCAAATAAACTTTATAGATAGACTCCTGCAACAATAATTGCATATAATTGTATAATTTGTAAATATATTTTTTAAAGTCAACGTACTAATTTTCTTATCTATATTGAGCTGGAGTTGTTTTTGTTAGAGAAGATGATAGGGATGGTGGTATTGTTACTTTTTTTAAAAGTGATATTAACTGGAGAGTTTTTGGAGTTTCAATCATCTCTCAAATATTGCTGAAAGCCTAAGATATAACTTACATGGAACATATTTGTGTGTAAGTTGTATAAAGATGTATCTCCATGCAAACATAAAGTCATCAGCATAGTCTCCATCTTAAAGATAACAGAATGGGAAAAGATGAGTGACAGATTTTGCTAGTAGGTGAGAGAGGAATCAAGAGTCATTCCATTCTTGGGGAAACACAGATAAGCATCCAGTTCCCCTCAAGGATTACTCTGGGTCCAGCATGTTGCATTTTCCTCTATTTGATGGAAAGTAACACATTCCAGGCTCTCTTGATGTATTCTAGGAAATATAACTTTTAAAACAATGCTAATATTTGTATTCTTCAGTGATAATTATATTATTTGCAAAAAATGGCAAATGTGTAGAATATCTTGAGATCATGTTGATGAGTCACAAATTTTACTAAAAGGACAGCAAGACAACTTTCCCCATGCACTTTCCCAAATAAAATTAGCCCAAAGTTAAATATCTGTTTCAAGTTGGCAATCTATGTTGTGGATGGGAATGTAGAGCTCTATTCCTGAAGAGTTTTCTTCCTGATATAGAGTGCTACCAAGTTTTCCTTCTTTAAACACCAGTGTTTTTCTCTTCATATTTCTCTATGCTCTTTCATGGAACAATGTAATTGCCTTTTTACAATCCACAGTGATTGGCTTTACCTATGGTGATCCCCATTATTTTACAGCATTCCAGGTTATTTTCCATAGTTCAGGATTCATTTGTATTTGTCCTTTGCAAGTTATCTCATTAAATTTTTTATTTCTCCTATAATAACAAAATGGAATCAAGTGAATTTTCAGTGGAGCTATGAATGATTTTAAGGATAGTGACATTCTTTAACACTTCTCAATGACATATAGCATGTGATGGAAAATATTTCAGCTAGTAAATGTGAATATAACACAACTTATTTTTACTATTACAATATGTATTTCTATTTTCCCTAAATCTGTCAAGAGGAAAATTCAGATGCTTCAGTTTAACTTATCTGCTAATAAATTTAAATTAGCACATTTTAATATGAGTCAACTAATCATAAATTTAGATTGAACTTAAAAACTAAAATGACATATGCGGCAACAGTTTGTCCTGGTCACAAAGACTGAATTCCTAGGTAAGGCTACCATGGAGAAAATATATCAGGGTTCATATTTTGTAAAGTAACCTGAGCTATTTTCACTTTTCCTAGAATATGTTCGATAGGGGAGTGACAGAAGAATCCTACCATTCAGAGAATTTCTCATTGGTGTTAGAAAACATTAGATTAGTCCCTGGCTGGGAAAAAATACTTTGCTGATTATATATTTTATAAGATTTTGCCCCTTTAGGACAGATACAAATAAACAAATCTTTCAAAATGTCAAAAACACTGTCATTTTCTAAATAGATTAATGTATGAATAGTCCTAGTGATTGTACGCCAAAGGGAATTATGAAATTGCTGGAGAAAAACTGGAAACCATAATGGTTATTCTAAACATCAATATGCCTTACAATATGCTATCCCAAACAAGTACATATACATCACAATATGTGGTTCTGTTCTTGCAAGCATCTTCCAATATTCATAGTCCAACCGTTGGTTGCTACACTCAACTAGGAAACCAATTCTCTACCTAACAATCTCTCATAAATGATAGCTATGATGAAAATTGAAGCCAATTTCAAAAATATAAACTTCAGACATACGGATTTATGCAGAAATGATGCATTTTCCAACATAAGGTATTATGTATAGAATATTGTTAATGCTATTTTAAAGCATTTCTTGTAGATGTTACTTGATTTTTAAGAAATAAGAATATATATATGTATTCCAGAAATCTTACTGCTGTATATAATTGATTTTTCATTGGGTATTGACTGCTATGTAATTCTATATATTTGTTTTAAACTTTTTAAATATTTAAGCATCTCTTCCTGTGGCTTAGTTACCAAAATGTTTTGAAAGAAGGAAGAGATTATTTCTCATTAGTGTGTATTAGTGTTTGTGAGGATATGTTTAAAATTTTTTAAATGTAACTTGGATGAGGTCAAATTATTTTTTGTCTGATTTTGAAAAGGAACTCCTTTACATAAAGTGAGTTTAGGTTTTATGGTTTTGTGAACTGATTAGTACTTTATAATATTATAGCTCCAATATTTAATTTTAATTATTCCACATTAAAAATAAGTCATATTATGTATAAAAATAAAAATATTTTTACATGTTTCAATACAAGGACAAATAAGAAATGAATTTTCATATTTCAGCAAGATATTACACCTGTTTCTGTATCAATGCTAGGGAAGACCATATACATATATTGGGTAAAATATACACCTAAAAGTTCAATTATTTAGAATTCAGAGTCTTTGTAATTCATTATGGACTAATAGAGATCTTCAAATGAGTAACCAATTAGGTAAATCTGATCTTGAACATGCATCAGATAGAACTTGAGCTTAGAGAGACTTATGGTCATCATCAGGGTACCCCTAAATTCTACCTTCTTATTGATTTAAATTTTCCCATTATTTTCGTTTGACTATCACTATTTTATTCTTTACATATTCCCTCCAAATTATCACAAAGTCTCAGAAAATTTAAAAAGCAACTTTTGGTTAGAAAACAGTCATCTTGCCATGATGGATAAAGATTGGAGTGTCATGTATTGGAGGGGTGGTTGTGGATGATCTAGGCATTCCTAATGTAAGAGTTGGTCTTTAAAGACTTTTTTGAGTCAGATAATGTAATTTGGGGAAGGTACCGATTGCAGACCATAGAAATATCATTCTTTTAGTAATAGTGGAAAGAAATAAAGAGTAACTGGGGGTCAGGAAGTGGGCTTCCTTGGCGGTAGAGAACATCCCAAGTCACAGTGCTTTCTTTGTATAACTGGAGTGAAAGCAATCTAGATAAAAAGAAGTAAAGTATTGAAAAGCATCATATGCTTTGATTGGGTGTTAAAATGTGATCACTCTATTGTTTTTATAAGTAGAGTGCATGATAAAGTAAAAATTTGTGAAAATATATTCTGGAATAAATGGAGAAAAGGAGGAAAATAAGGAAGCTGTTATGGAGATTTCAGCTAAAATTTATGTAATTTTAGGCTAGAGTTCTCCTAGGATATAGCAAAAAAGTATGTCCAGATAAGAAGATTAAATTTATAAGCCTTCTCGAAATGTGGCATTTCTGCATTTTACCAATGTGATTCAGTGGATGTTTTGGACCCTCTATATATTGTATCGGTAGCCAAGGTACACCTGTTTTTTATTGTTTGAACAAAGTGATTCTCAATTTAATACGTACCCTATTTTAGAATCACTAATTAATTAAATGAAAAGTTTTCTTTTGAGATCACCAATACATGCCAACATTCCCGGTTTGTCCTGGACTGAGGAATTTCCAGGGATGTGGGACCTTCAGTGTTTTTAAACCGGGAAAGGCTGGGATGAACTGGGATAAATGTCTCTCCAGAGAACACACATACACGTGCTTTAAAAACTATTAATATTAGAATTGACTTTGGAAAGTGAATGGTTTCTGTATTTGCTTCACATTGTGAAGGATATAAATTTCTAAGAAGTACACTGTCTTGTTCTTTACTTTACTAAAATTAATGGCTGCTTTTTTCTTCAATCTCTGAAGTGACCTCTCTACCTGGATCTGAATCTCTCTCTCTTTTTTTTTAGGTTAAGGAACTTGGTCCTAAAATAATTACTTTAACTCTCTTCTCTGTTCTAAAGGGATCTAGCAACATGGTGACCATGTTTTCTAAATCAAAAATCAAAACAAATGATTTAGCTCTTATTAGTACAGTATAACATAATATTTGACATCAGAAATGTCCCAAATAAATCTACATATATGGCTGTGCAATTAAAAAAACCTGCAAGTTTAGGATTTGAAGTTGTCAAACAGAAATCCAAATAAAATGAGTTGACTTCATAAAGAATACGTGCAGTACATTATTTTAGGCTATAAATATTCAATGCATATTTCTTCTAACACCCAGAATGTGTGTGGTCTGGCAAAGTTACTTAAAATATTTCTTGAATTTCTTTTATTCATTAAGTTAATAGAACTGCATTATTCTTATCCCATGCTTCCCATAAGTTGACTAGCTTAATCTATATAGTAATTTGACATACATTGCCTTATGGAGAGATTTTTTTTGATGCTCAATCTCAATCACAAGGTTAAATAAGAAATAGCAGTAAATACACGGGTTCATAAGCTTACTGAAACTATAGCTTTCTAGGTCATACTCTTGTGAAATAAAGGAGTGATTTGTTAGTAACAAGCTCTTACATTTATAGACTATATTTCCTTAGCCACTTCTTGGAACTGAATAATTCTAACGTAATTGTCCTCTTTAAATCAGATTTACTATAGTTATTTCCTTTACAGCATTTCAAGAATAACCATATTATTCTCCAAGGGAATATCTAATGGAGTCTTTTAGCTTGGCTCTTTCCTTCAGGCCTCACTTGAGGAGATCATCTGAGAAAATAATATTAGTCCCTCTCCAAATGTCTTCATGATAGGCCATCCTCCACGATGAAGGGTGGAGGATGGAGCACAGAGGTAGAAGGGAATCTATCAAATTGTTTGCAAGCTTTCATTCTTATTGAGTCATCTTTCCACTATCTCATTAAGTGGTTGATGTATACTCAATTTTTAGATAGGATATAAAGATTTTTGTTTCCTTACTCTATTTAATTTTCTCCAGTAAAAAAGTGTCAAAGTAACTGGATACTAATAAGTTAGATATGTGCAATGAGGTTTACTAACTCTTAAAGTTTCCCAATGTAGTATCCTCGAAACCAGTGCTTAGAAAGATAAATATTTGCCCCCAGATCTCCCCTTCTTACTACTGGAATGATAACTGGTTGTTAGAGGTAATGGGGAAAAGCTCTCTTGATTTTTTTCTCCACTAAAAGTTTTGTTTTGAAAATTTACTATTTCTTTTAAGTGTGCCATATATTGCTGTGATTTTAATTGATAAGAAAAAATCCGAACAACTGTAAATTCTCAATAGATTAGAAATTACTATCCATGCTTTTTTTGTACTGCTTCTCTTTATAATACATTCACTAGTTTATAAAAATATGAGAAACTATAACACTTGGGCTATATATCACGATAACACCTTCCTACATCCTGATTACTTAATTTTGAATTATCAACGCATATTGTTAAATATGACTTTCCAGTCTATTCATTCACCACATAGATATCTAGACTACAATTTACTTTTCGATCAATAGATATTTCTTGATCAATATTTTCTTAAAGAAAATTTCTAAGTTAAACATGTAATAGTCCTACTAGTCCTCTACGTTTTTAGTGTGACTGTTTGCTAAAGAGAAAGTTATCATTAGAATAATTTTCTATTATTTTTTTATGTGTATCTTGACCTAGTTGTTGCTATTTAAGAATGTAAATATAACACATATGGAATATCTGAAAATGAGGAGATACTTGTTTTTGTATGTTTGCATATTCTTTTTCTTGTTTACCTTGAGGAAGATTTGCCCTGAGCTCACATCTGTTGTCTGTCTTCCTCTTTGTGTGTGTGTGTGTGTGAGGATGATTGACCCTGAGCTAATATCTGTTGCTAATCTTCCTCTTTTTGCTTGAGGAAGATTGTCACTGAGCTAACATCTGCGCCAATCTTGCTCTGTTTTATGCAGGATGCTGCCACAATGTGGCTTGGAGAGCAGTGGTAGGTCAGTGCCTGGGGTCTGAAACTGCAAACATTGGGCTTCTGAAGTGGAGCATGCAAACTCAACCACTATGCCATCAAACTGGCCCCAACCGATCTTTCTCTTTTTGCTTGAGGAAGATTCACCTTGAGCTAACATCTGTGCCAATCTTCTTCCACTTTATTTGTGGGTCACCACCACAGCATGGCTGTTGATGAGTGATGTAGATCCATGCCCGGAATTGAACCCGGGCTCTGAAGCAGAGCACGCCCACCTTAACCACCAGGCCATGGGGCTCGCCCCCCATATTCTTTTAAAAATAGTACCCTTCTCTTTTTCTCTTGCCCATATCTCTACCATTGTACTACTACATTTCTCTGTTGCCCTCGGAAACAGAACATCTTCTGGGTTTTGATACTTGCTGTCTTCGATTTCTCTTTCTTTATTTTCTCTTTAAACCCCTCCATCAGGCTTTTGTCTTTACCACTCCTCTGCAACTGCTCTTTTTAAGGTTACTGGTGACCATGACCGTCACGTTGTAAATTTTACCTTACTTTATTTGCTTTTCTCAGTCCTATCTTACTTGAGTTCTCGATAGCATTTGAAATAGATCATCATTTTTCTCTTCTTCGAACACTTTTTTTCACTTATCTTCCAGTTTACTTTCTCCCTCACTGACTGCTTTCTCTCAGTCCCTTGGTTCATTTTTCCTTGTCTGCTTAAGCTCTTCACCTTTGAGCACCCCCAGCACGTACTTCTTGCCTTTCTCTTTTCTGTATACAGTCACTGATTTGGTGTTCTTATCTGGTCCCACAAAATTGAATACCATCTGAACAGTGATGACTGCTAAATTTATATCTCCAGCCCAGACCTCTTTCTCAAACACTGGACTCATACATTTATCTGCAGAATTGCATTTCCACTTGGATATCTAGTAGACATCCCAACATACTATATACACAACTGGCCTCATGGTACTTCCCCTCAAACCAACTTGTTTTACAACCTCCAGCACTGTAGAAATTGACAAGTCAAGTTGCTCAGGCCAAAGTTTCTGATATCATTCCTAATTCCTTTCTTTCTGGCACATGCCATGTCCAATACGTTAGCAAATTTTGTTGGCTCTACTGAAAAAGCAAGTCTAGATTCTGACCTCTTCTCCCAGTTCCACAGTTTTCACCTTGGGAAACCACTCTCATATGTCCTATCTCATTTACATTACTGCAGTAGCCTCCTGATTGGTCTTCCCACTTCTGCCAGTCTGCCACTCCTGTTCACCTAACTTCCACATACTCTTGTAGCAGCCAAGGAATCCTTTGGAATGCAATTTAGATCATACCATAGCTCTGCTCCAAACTTTTAATTACTTCTCATCTTATGCAGAGGCAAGGCAAAGTCCTTAGAAAGGCCCACTGGCATTCCGTGATTTGTATTATGACCTTCTCTGACCCCGTTTCTAATTGCTGAATCCATGTCTTATTCTGTTACCAAATGCAGGCCTTCCTGCTCTTCCTCAGAAGTGTTAGGTATGTACCTGTTCTGCTTCAGGTCGTCTGCACTTCCTTCACCCTCTGCCGGGAATTCTCAGTCATAGAATACCTCCATGGCTGGCTCCCTCACATCCTCAATGTCTTTGTTCAAATAGACATCTGTTCAGGGAGGTTTGCCATACTGCATTTAAAATTGTAGTTTCTGACTGCCACATACCCTATCTCTTTCCCTTGTCTAATTAGTTTTATGCCATAGCATCATCACCATATTAATAATTTATGTATCTATATCTTCTGCCTTTTAAAAATTTTTGTTTTTATTGAGATAAAGTTGACATATAACATTGTATTGTATTAGTTTTAGGTGTACAATGTAATGATTTAATATATGTCTAGATGGTGAAATGAAAACCACAATAAGTGGTTTAGTCAACATTCATCAGCATACATAGACAAAAGATTTTTTCTTGTGATGAGAACTTTTAAGTTTAACTCTCTTAGAAGCTTTCAAATATATGGTATGGTATGGTATTATTAGCAATAGTCACCATGCTGTACATTTTATCCTCAAAATTATTTATCTTGTATTTGAAAGTTTGTAACTTTTCTATCTCATATTTGAAAGTTTGTAACACCGTCATTCATTTTGCACTCCCACCCCCACTTCCCATCTCTGGCAACTACCAATCTGTTCTCTGTATTTTTGTTTGTTTGTTTGTTTTTCTGTTTGTTTAGATTCCACATATAAGTGAGATCCTACAGATTTATCTTTCTCTGTCTGACTTATTTCAGTTAGCATAATGCCCTCAAGGTCCATCTATGATGTCACAAATGGAAGGATTTCATTCCTTTTTATGGCCAAATAATATTCCATTGTATGTATATATATATCTATATATCTATATGTCACATTTTCGTTATTATTCTTTTATATTTCCCATTGCTGTGATCTAAGTTTTATGAGGGAATTTTTTTCTACTTTGTTAGTATATCTCCAGTGTCTAGAATAGTGCCAGTCGGACCAAAAGCGCTTAAACAGTTATTGAATGTATTCATTTATTTATTGACATAATTTTCCCAAGTCTTTAAAGATTTAAGATTGTCTTTAAGGTTTAAGTTGTCAATTTAAAAAAATCCACATGCATCCAATTCATTCAAAAAAATATCTTTTCCCACACTTTCTATGTGCCAAGCCTTTTGTCAGACATGTTGGTTAAAGAGAACAAAACTAAGGATCCTCATTCTAGGAGCTCCCTTCTGATTGAGATTCAGTCATGTTAATAAACCTTTGGGGTCACTCTGTGGAAGTTGTAGAGCAAGGAGAAGCCATGTATAAGGTGGTATGAAAATAGGAGTGGACTTGAAATCTCTGTGTACCTATTTAACTTCCTCAACATCACTTTATCCTAGGTCCTCACTTGTAAAATAAGGATAAAACCTTCCTTGTGGTATTTTACAGGGAAAAACTCTGGAAATGAATATAGACCAGCTAGCTCTGGTTTGGCATATGGTAAACACAAAATTAAACTTAGTCTATTTCCTCTGCATTATTAGCTTCTACCACATGATGGTATACATAATTTCTCAGCATTAATGCATCAAATGGTAAAAATAATAGTTACATGTAATTATAAAATTTCAAGGTTGGAGTAATACTGTAGATAACCCAAAATCTCATAAGTAATGAGAGTCATTGAAGTCTTTTGAATCAATTAAAATTAATTTTTTTGAGTAGGATATACAATAGATCAGACAGGAGGAAATGAAAGAAGGGATACCAGTTAGGTTATGCTAATATTTCACAAGAATATTAGTGCTAGTTTTAAGAGGTCAAAAAAACCCCCATGAACATGTGAGAGAGATATTGTGGGTGTAGAATCTGCTGGACTTGGAAAATTATTACATATGTTAATAGGGAAGACATAAGATTAGTCAGAAATGACACCATGGCCTTGATCCTAAGGCAAGACCTCAACAAAGACAGAGAAGATTAAAAATATTAGCTGGTTATGGGGTGAATGGTGAAGAGACATGATGAATATAATTTGAAATAATTGTAAATATAATGAATTTGACAAACACAGTAGACTGTTATTTCACACAGGTCAAAAAAAAAAAGATTAGAGGCCACACATAGGACTTTGGGGGTATACTGGAAGAAAGGAGAGATTTAAAAGCATGAATAAGAATTGCCAAGAATAAACACACTTATAGAATTATCAAGAAGGCCATAGGCAGAGGACAACAGGGGTAATTGGTAATTCTACACGAACAAATTTAAAAATGGAGGGATTTTTTCCAAATAGGATTTCTTCAGAGATAGGAAGGAAGTAAGCAAGGGATGGAGGAAGGAAAAGGAAAGGTAAGGCTATAAACATTGTGCACAGGAAGGAAGCCAAATATAAAGGGAAAACTTATCTTGGAATCTTTGAATACTTTGATGATGGAAAATTGTCTGCAGAGAATAGGGAGCCAGGAAAAAACTGGGAGCTTGAAGAAGGTGGATAAGATTATGGATTACTACTAGTAGAGTGATTGACAAGGGTATTGCGAGTTCAGGACAGGCCTTGTGAAGCCCCAAATAAGTTATTTAACACACATTTACAGTGATGTCAATCAGCTGAGCTTGACTGGTTGAAAGCACAAAGATGTATGGTTGGTAGTCTTTCAGGAAAAGAGGATTGGCAAGGAATGAATTAAATGTCTGTCAGGGTGGTGAGGCTATTGAGTAAGAGCAAGCTTAGGTATTTGAAGGAGTAGTGAAGAATTTGAGGACCAAAAGACACCATCATGGGATGTATTGAAATCGCAACTTTTCCTCAGCATAAAAGTAGCCATGAAATTTTCTATTCCATTTATTTCTCAGACTTCTATAAAAGGCAAGCACTTTACCTCAGACAAAGGGATATACCCTCTGCATACAAAGGGAAGCAAGGAGAACTGGTATCATTAATAATTTTTATGGACATCATTCATTCACAGGGTCACCAGGAGTTGAAGCTAACTTGACAGCAGGTGACAACAACAACAACAACAATGATTGATTCAGAGTCTTTTGGGGGTAGGCAGATGTATGAAATGATGGCATACCCACCAAACATCAAGGCAGTATAAAGCTTGTGTAAAAGAAGCAAAAGATAGAGAATTTAAAATAGGTAAAGAGGCAGGATTGCACCATTGGAAATGACCAATTTTAACTTACAGGACACTAATTTTTAATTAATTATGGCTTTTATATATCCCATTGACAAATTTTAAAGCAACTCAAACAGTTTACATTATTATTTATTTATTATTAAAAATAGAATATATTTTATTGTATATTTATATTTTATTTTTCTCAATTAATTCTCACATCACTATTTTCACCTTGGTTCTATTTCCTACATTAAAAAATTCCACTATGTAAATTCGGAAAATGTGAAAATAAAAAGGAATAAAATGTTCCCTAAATGTTTACCTAAAGGTACTTTCCCTATTTTCTAAAAATCTTTATATAGGTCATTTACATTTTAAAAATCTGGTTGTAATCATACTATATACAGAATCCTTAACATATTTTTTCTTTCCCTATTGTCAGTTACATTTTGTTTATAATTATAGAATAATTATATTATTTGTTAATAGTTATACAATTTTCAAAATTACAATTTATCATTGCTATATAATAAACAATCTAGTGAATATATTGACTTCTTTTTTCATGTTCATTGCTAGCTTTGGGATTGTCTTAATTCTCATAGAAGATAAAAAAGAACCAGGAAAGAAATCTCAGCAGCAGACTATTCCAGTTGCTTCAGACCCCAACCAATTTACTTAGGACCCCAGAATGACAAACATCTATTCTGTCATTGTCCCAAATTCCTTCTAGGCAACAACGCAAATATATGGAATGGAAAAAATATAAATATGCAAATACATGATTCATTTGATTACTGCCATCATTATTAATTTAGGCATATCACTTTTATTGCACTTCTGGTTGCTTAGGACTATTTGTACTTAAGTGTTTCTTCTTGGTGAATATCTTTTTGTAATTCAGAGTTTTAGTTTTTTTCAATCAGTAATTGGACCTAGATTCTAAGAAGTAGAATTCATTAGCCAGAAGATACATAAAACTTTAAAAATGATATGGCCTGTTCAGAGTGAGACAAAACTGAATACAGGACTTCTTATGGGGAAAAACAAGTGAATTTTTCTCAACTGCCTCTTTTATTTTCTGGATGAAGAAGTTTCTCAAACAAAATGGATACTCAGAAAATGTTGGTATTTTTATTCAAATTTGTCTTTAATGGCATTCGTGGAGCAGAATCTATACTGAGAAAGATCTAAAAAGATTAAGAACAGAAACAATTCATCAAACATAGGAGAAAGATAACTTTCTTTCTTCTATATCACAAGCTAAGTGAGCTCTTCCTAAGCGGTGTCCATATTGCTATGAATTCTTTAGGAGATTTTATTGATGTAAGTCAGTCAACAAGCATTTCCTGAAGATGTCTTTGGGATGTGGTGTTTTCCTAGGAAACCATATCTTTTCTACTGATAAATCTGACAAATAATTTAGTGAGAAATGCAAATTCATAACTAGCTTCACACTCATTTTCCACTGCACAAGGTGGAGAGAGAAGAGAACTGTCAGTGGATTAGCCTATATTAGGTCAAAAATCAGGACAGTTACAACAGACAGCTTTGGACCAGAGCCGCTCTATTTCTTTCATGAGTCCAAAGCATTTGTGCCTTTGTGGTCCCCCTTCTCCATTAAAAAACTATTGAAAATTATATGTTATGTTTGTGTGTTTTAAAGACAAATATATTAATGATATATATTAAAACATTTTCTTCTATTTAAAAGTTCAAATTTTCTTGAGTTCAAAAGAAATTAAAACAGCTCATGGGTTGTTACAAGTGGTTTGGGCCCTCAGCACTGTGCCTAATGGGTCAATTTTCTTTGCTTTAGTACATGTAACAAAGAAATTCAGCTTCCTGCCTTTCTCTTCAAAATCAGGTAATACTTCCGCATATTAAAGATGTGGGGTCTATTGAAGCTGTCAATGCTGGCTGCATTTGCCTAATCTACTAGGGTGATTCTATTTTTCGTTTGTTTTGTTTTGTTTTTTAATTTTATTTTCTTAAAGTGGAGTGAAGTAGACATGAAATAGGCTGCAGAAGTCACCTAGAGGTGCAAAATAGATATATTTAAAGATGTATATGCAAATTTAAACTTGCTAACGATTGTTCTTTTCCACCTTCTTTGCAAATTACATCAATTGACTGTGTTGTGAAAGCATTTTACGGGTATGAGAATCATTGTTCAAACCTATAAAATGTGCTCCGTGGACCACTGGAATCCCAGTTACACCTGGGATGTTATATACAATATAGATTCCCCCCATCAAATCAGAATTTCTCAGGGTGGAATCCAGGAAATTCATTTTAACAATATCTCCAGGTGGTTCTCATGAATTTAAAATGTGAGACCCAGAAGTCTAATTGTAAAATTTCTTGAGAATCTGAGATTTTATGATTTTAGAAGCAATACCTTTAAAAAAATGAAGTGTGTGGGCTGGTGGCGCAGTGGTTAAGTTGTTCACTTCAGTGGCCCGGGGTTCACCAGTTCGGATCCCGGGTTGGCATTGGATGTTAGCCCAGGGCTAATCTTCTTCAAAGAAAAAAAAATGAAGTGTGCACCAAGGCAATATATGAGAAATAAAGTGGTCCAGACTATGCTCTTTGAGACTTATTTTACCAACTGAGTACAAAAGGAAGGTAACTTCCTTTGTCCCTCCTTTATTTTTGCTATTGAAGTCAGGAGAATTGCTCCTCAGTCACATATGTAGCCTAATCGCTGCTGTCAGAGAAGTTTGCTAGGCTTGTTTAAGTGTGCACAGGGATGCTACTTAATAGATTCCTGTGGAGTTGATGGCCCGCTTGCTGCCCTGATCTAGGGCCTCTGGGGTTCACTCAACACTTTGATGGTGCACTAAATGGCACCTGACTCTCTGTAAGAGTTCAAGAATCTTTCTTGTTGTTTAATTCATTCCCAGGAAGCAACTTTGGAATACGGGAGACTAGAGTTTGTATCTCTGGTGTAGTTACTTCACTTGTGCAAATAGATGTATTTTAAAAAATACTATCTCCCACATGAGACCAGATAATGAGAAGGCCTGCTGAGAGATTTTTATTCTTTACAAAAAAGGACAGAATTTTTTCTGTTTCTAAAGATAGATTTGTTTTCTACTTATTATCATAATATATGCCTGTAGAAAATTTGGAAGCACGTAAGTGGATAGAGGTGATATCAGAAACCTCTACAATCTTACTGCTTAGATCTACCCACTGTTAACACTGGACTGTTCTTCTCTCTGAAGGTCTTTGCTGCATTACACGCACACATATATTCATACAGTTGAGACACACTGTATTTACAATACAGTCCTTTTAAGATAATATAAAATTATTTTAAAATATTTTTATCAGTCATGTATTTTGTCAGTTACTCTATATTTTGGATTCATAGCATAATTATAGATTGTTACTGAGAATTCAGGGTCTTTCTAACTCTGCTTCATAACGGATACATATTTAATTGTATTTCTCACTATTTCCTTAGGAAAATAAAGTAATTAAAGTATACTTGTTGAAAATAAGGGTATTTTTCCAACTACCAATACGTTCTGTAAAATCGATTTTCATAGTCTTACATTTTTATTGCAAAACTAACACACGCAAGTCCTGAGAGGAAACACTTGTCTCTTGACATTTGGAGATATTTGATTCAATGACTGAAAAAAATTCTATGCTAGTGGAATCTATAGCAACTATTAAATTGACATATTGAGAAGTAAGAGAAAGAGTGGTATTTCAAAATGCTCACTATATGGTTAATATCATGTCATGGCTTTAGAAAGCCTTATAGTAAAGAAAATCATTAGATTACTAAATATTAAGCAGCTAGTGGTAAGTATAAATACTGCATGTGACAGAACTTTACATAAATAGGGAAGACAAGCATAAACAAGAGAAAATTAAGACAGATTTGAAAAGAAAGGAGCTTTATAAATCTTAAGGCAGTAGAAAGAGATTTGAATTTGTCACATATTGCTAAGGTGGATACATATTTTGTTGATGCAGAGTGATAAAGAATCTTGGATAACTACGAGTTACATATGGTATGATCATAAAAAGATTCAAAGATAAAACTGAGAAGAGAATTTAAGACTCCACCCCCAATCTCACCCACGAAAGGCAAAAGAAAAAAGTCTTTTTAATGAGGTGCTTATGTGTTCTAAAATAGATGAAAAAGAAAGAGGAAATTTTAAGAAGGGAAAGGATCCATAAAAAGTGATCAGTATTAGGAAGCTAGCTATGTCCAAGGGTTTCTTTTTGTCTTCTTCTCCCCAAAGCCCCCCAGTACATAGTTGTGTATTCTAGTTGGAGATCCTTCTGTCTCTAACATGTGGGATGCCACCTCAGCATGGCTTGATAGGCAGTGCTAGATCTGCACCCAGGATCCTAACCAGATCAAAATCCTGAGCCACCGAAGTAGAGTGTGTGAACTTAACCACTGGGTCACAGGGCCGGCCCCCAAGAGTTTCTAAAATTTGGTTTTCTGAAAGGCCGAATAAAGGGGATAGGTGTACTTTACCATTGCCCAGAGGGAGATAATTTTTAGACTGCTTTGTCCTTGTTCTATGAGGAGAATGCCTCGTTAGTTGGTCCTAGGGATTCAGGTCCTTGAACCCAGTTAGTTTAGTAAACTGGACAATTTCAGCACAGCCACCCAGGATCCTTCCTAGCTGGGGCCAACTCAAAAATGAGCATATTGATCTTCACAAACTGGGCTGGACTGTCCAGTATGTCTTCCTATTCAGAATCACATGCCTCTGACAGCAAAACATGTCTTAGATCTAGTTTTCAGCTCAGTCACTATCAACATTGCCTTTTCATAAGAAAAGAAAACATAAGACCAGCATATAAATAGAATATGAGCTTCTCAGATCTGAGTTCTCTGAAAACAAAGTGGTCTAGCATTTCAATATATCAAAAATGTAAGCAGCCTAGTCAAGATTGTCAAAGTGAAGTGGAAAGTTCACATTTATTTTAAGATTCAATTATGTAGACATTTGATCTCATAATTGTGTTCTCAATCGGGTACAGAATCAGATTCATGTTTTTCAGAGAAGTGTTAGTATACAATAAATTGTATGGTTACAAAACATAGTCTCAAGATAGATATTCAGTCAGGTTTCTTAAACAGTTCATCATCTGTTCCTAGAAGCAGTATTCAGCACTCATTGTCCAAGTTGAATTGTAAACAAAGGAGCCTGGAATGTAACTATTTCACCTGCATAGAAATGATACTTACTGCAATGGCTCTGCCCTGGGCAGGGCCTGGCTTGGGGTTGGATAGTGACATAAGGGCTGGAAAGCTGCTGAAGCCTTCAAAGACTGCAAAATAAGCAAAGGAAGTGCTTTAAGGAGAAAGTGAAGCAGAATGTTAAGTGATTCCGCAGAGCTTTATGATGCCTGAAAATTCCTGGGGCAGACTCAGGAATCTGACATAGAATGGAGATAGGGTGTTTTTGTATGATGGAAAGGATATAGCAACAGATCCTGCAAGAGTAGTTGCTATTAGAATCCAGAGAAGCCTCTTTGCCTGTTTGCATGTGGTTTTTGATTTTTAAAAATTTAGTTCAATGATATTAGATATACCTCCTTCAACTTAAAGATATAGTAACAAATAATAGCTTACCCAGCATTCACCAAATCCAGCCCTAAGACACGGTCCCTGCTCAGATGTATCACATAGGGTAAACCAACAAACTAGAAACAAGTATTCCAGATTACAAAGAGAACAAATTAAGTGTGTTCCAACATTACTTTCCAAACAATAAAATCTGCTAGCCCATGGAGTCGTCACCTAAAGGAGGTAAGTGAGGTACATCACTAAAATCACTTACAATTTGTTGAGCAAAATAATAGGAGAACACTTTGGAGGACGTAAGCAGGAAGATGAAAAGTTCTCATCTTCTACTTCAAACCCATGTCATCTTAATTTGATTCTTCATATTGCTCTCTTTATATGCTCTTTTTTCACCTCCAGTCGAAATATAAATATATGGAAGTACTTTTTATTTTCCACGTACACATGATTATATTTTGCCTGTTTTTTGAGGTAGGATATATGATACAATAGGCTAAAGACTAATATATATGTTTTAGCTTTTTATATTTTTTTATCAGTCATTTTCAGACGTTAACACATGCTCATCACGCTAATACATTTGATTTTTGTAACAGTCTCATTCCTTTGAAATCAGTCATCCTCACTATGGCTTGTTAGCAAAAAGTAACTGCTAAGGGAATTTTCCTTACACATTGGAAGTGGAGAATCATTCTCTGTCAATGCAATTGTCTTCAATTCTGATAGTTTTAAAGTGGGCTTACATAGTTACCACAATTGCGATTCTCGTACCGAATAGTTCAAAGTTATGATTCTTGTGAAGTTGCACATTAGGATAATCTGACCAGTGTCGTTTGAGAAAGTGCACGGATATTGAGATGTTTCAAGAACATTAGAATATAATATGACTTGGCAGTGGTCCACATCAACATATAAGAGATGAGAAAAAAATTAACAGTTTGTAATCCTTTAAATGAGATTTCTTAGGATGCAATTCTCAAGTTGATGGAAATTTACCTGTAATTTGATGAAGACTAAACTATTTTTAAAGCCCCACTGATGAAAAAAGAAAATTGCATTGGAGAAATTTAGGAATGTAAAAATCTCAGAAATTTGCAATTTTACATCTTTAGAAAAAGTTTATTATAACCTGTATCCAAGCTTTCAATAATATTTCTATTAATCCTTTATATATTATTTTATACAAAGTACAATCACATATATTATGCCATGAAGTTTTCCCAACATTATGAGTTATTATCACCATTCGGTAGATAAGAAGCTGAACCTTAGTGATATTAAATTACTCAGTTAGTAAATGGTACAACTAGGATTAGAACCCAAACTTGCCACTCCTTGATGTCCTGTCCTTTTCTGTATTGTAAATAAACATTTTGATCTTGTCAATCTACAAAAACAGAAACCAGTTTCAGAGTCAACCCATTTATTCGGGTTCAAAGAATTGCAATTCAGGGAGCGCACATGCGCGGATGCAGGAAGAAACGCTAATAGCGTCCCACTAGGGAGTAAAAGTCAGAGGCTTTTAAAGGCGAAGAAGGGAGTTTGTGTTACAGAGAATTTTACCTGAACTTGGAGGCAGAGAGCCAGTCTTGGCTAAACATTGATTGGCTATTGATTCTATCTTCAGAAAGTCCTCAATCCTCAGTCTTCGTGATCAGGATGTCCGTTCTCCTGCTGAGTTCTCAAAGAATTGCTTATAAAACAATTCCCATTTCGGCCCAGTCCAAAGGTTTGGCCAATTCAAGGTTCTAGACAGCACAGCAGTTTCTCTGGAAAGGCAGCTCCGACTCCATTTTAAAACGTCTCCAGAATAGTCAATTTTGAGAATCTGATGAGATCAGCCTTAGTTGGTTCACATGTATAGAAAATCAGAGGACTCTCTAGTACGTTTTGAACTTGTACCTGTTATTGAAATATATGCAATTTGGCCCCATTCCTACTCTTCCATTCCAAACTTCCACTTTACTCTCATAGACATCTTAATTTTTAAAAACAATGAAAAAGCTCGAGCTGTTGTCTGCTGGAAATACCTTTCCTCACTACAGCCTCAGCAGATGACTTGTAATTTAGCCCTATTTTGAAATCTTCGTATTACAAATAGTCCTTTTACTTGAAGGAGAGTTTATTCAGTCAAAGGTAGAGGGTCCTATATACAAATGAGGTGAAGTTTCCTGACATACTCCTATAGAGAGATTTTTTTAAATAACAAAATAACAAGAACCCCATCATTTTCTGAAGCTAAAATTAAAATGGATGGCTTGAAAATCTTGACATATGATAAACATGGCCATTGTGTCAGGGCGGCTTTTGCTGACCTACACTCTGCTGGATTTCCTTATAATAAATATTCAGCTCCTTCCTTTTCTTTAAAGTGTACCATAACAATAGTAATTTACAAAAATGAAATGTGTTAATTTGCATAAGAGCAAGAATTGTATTTAGAATCTATCATGTTC